>NC_053162.1:51531934-51868720 GCF_016835505.1 Polypterus senegalus | reverse complement strand
AATTTATAGATATAGTAATTTAATTCTGAAGGATTATCAGCAAATTACTTGAATGGAGATGTGTGATGTGTTTTTTTAATCATATCACTTGATACGGTTATTACTTAAAATAACACAGAAAAAGGTAGTATGTCAGATATTGGATATATTTATGTAATTGATGTAGTACTTTCAACACTAACATAGCTGTCATGTTCCTGTACGGTAAAATATGTTAGATATTACAGTACTCACAATCATTAAACAATAATATACTATTTCTTTATTTTTTATCTTATCAGACTGTCACCTCAGTCAAGGCTGGCTCTTTTGTGACTGCCAATGATACCAGGATTGCTTCTGGCAACCCACGACCCTGAACTGGGTAAGCGAGTTATAATGTGGATAGAAGAACATACACTATTTATACGGTATATCAAGTTCATGACAGAGATAAGTGCTTCAATTGCTTAATTGTTTTTACTTTACTCTCACTCTACCTATCCGTAATACTAAATGTACTGTATATGTGTGCACACAACACTCACTTTCAATCTCACCTTCCACTTACTGTTACTGCAGGGTGTAAACATTTTGATGGTTGCCGCATGTACTGTCTAACAGCTACATATACACACTCTAGCTATTTAACATTCTTAAATCTCTAAAAAAAAGATAATACATAATAGTTTTCATTATGTAAACAGTGAGCCTAAAAGTTCCAAAATGCTTCCTGTATAGATTTTTCTTCTTTATAGTCCCATATTACATGCTTCCCCCTACCTTACTACTAAAAACAAATTAAACACGTTTTAACCTGACCTGTTTATTATTGAATGTTAATTTCACATTAAGTCCTCACAACAGCAAATACAAGATGCTTTACTAAACAATTAATAATAATACAGATTTCTTCTACTGTGTCAGTTCTGTCACGATGGTTCATTTCCAGGTAGTGTGTATTAGATCTTCCATGAAAATGGTGTGAATCAAAACAGGAAATAATGAATCAACTATTGAACAGACTGATGTTATATGACTAAATAATGAGACAATGGGAAATGTCAGGAAAACTCATAATCAGAAAAATAGTGTATTAGGCATCAGCCATCTGTTCATGACTGATAAAGTTTTATCTGTCCTTTTAAGTGATGTGAAGTTAACTTAATAATGCAATAACAAATAAAATATGTATTTTCCCCATCTGTCCATTGCCCATCTTTAGCAATAAAACACTTTTAGTAGTTTAATTGTTGCATTAACAGGTGTTCTGAGGTTTTACTATAGTGATTTTTAAGCAATGTCAGCATGTTTAGGCTTTAAATGATCAAGGCAATAATGAGGAACCAACAATGCTGAAAACGGTCTTTCAGTCATGAAGCATCTCATTGATTCACTGACATCCCCAATACTGATATAAGTAACATACGCTTAATGGCATCAGTTGAGCTACATTTTGATTTTATTGATTTACCTAGCAGCTCCTGAACAATTAGATTAACGTTGTAATGTGGTAAGAGTGGGTGGCAAGCTGAAACATATTTCTGAAATGATACTTTTTTTTTTATCACACTGAGTGAAGAAAAAGAAGAAAAATGATTTATGTTTGAAGATGAGACTGCAGTTAGTCACAGGTCAACTGGCCATTTATTCCCCGAAAAAGATTTATTACAAATCATATGTTGTGTGTTGTTCAACTATTATCTGTAAACAGAGTGAGTCATGATAAACATCAGAGGCAAGATGAGATATAGACTACTACTTCAATTTACAAGACTCTACTGTGCTTGCCGTTCAGCATCCATTATTGGTTTACTTTGTAAGTGATTATATCAAATCAGATTTCTCCTAAACTAGAATGTTAACCAAAGAGCTATTACACAGTTCGAAAGAGTTCAAATTCAGCCTGCTCAGTTGTCTGGTAAATATTTGGCATATAAAGGAAAAAACAAACTTACAGCATCCACCGAGAAGAGCATATTCATTGTTAAAAGCTAACTGCATTTTGAGTTCATATAGTAGATATTTCTTCTTACACAAACATATACAGTAACAAACTAAGCAAAATATCAAGATCACTTAATTAATCACTATTTTCTTCAGTACTGTAAGTTCTTCAGATAATTGTAATTATAATTAAAATGTTAAATTGATACATTATTATTCAACGTTTCCCCAGGCAAAAAAGTATTCCTGTTGAATCTCTCTAACCTTACTCTTCACCTTCACAAAAATGCTCTGGGAGTAGCCAAGGTAACTGGCATCATCCTAATGCATATGCCAGAGAAAATAATGAAGGAGCTTGGTAGAGGCTACTGTACTCTCTCACCATACTTTTTGAAATCACTTTAAATCCTTTTACCATATTTAGCACTTTGTAATATAAGTAGAACTGAGATTTGAAGGTGAGGTCTGGAGAGGGCCAGAAGATCATGTGCTGCCCGGAACCAATCATATGCATTTTGCCAAGCAGTTGAGGGGGCAAGGACAAAACTGTGACCTCCTATACTGCATGCTGCAAACTGATCAAGACTTAGTTTTGGATTCCACCTTCCTCATGCCCTGTGATTTAGCAGTCACTGATGTTGAATGTGTAATTTATCTTGCTTTCTATTTGGGTGCATAATTTGTGATATTGGTTTATTGTTTTGCTTGGTCATACATACATAGCTGAGCATTTGTGGAGTTATGCTCAGCTGCCAAAAGATGAAGGTCAGACTGATAGGGATGACCTACACCTTCAAATTAATGTATGGTTTTCACTTCTAGTGCGACCTTAAGTTATAAAAGGCATGCAGTCAAAATGACATAAGAGCTGTCACAAAATGGTGTGCTTTTGTTACAGCAATGTTTATGACCTCCTTTTTTTTCTCCAAACTTTTAAAATTCTGCAGACATACTTTGTAAACAAGCTCTATATTGACATGCCTTCTAATGACATACCAAGAGCTCTTCCTCTGCTCAGTTTTTTTATGTGCCTCCTGCTGAGGTAACTACTTTATGACATTACTTTATCTAGCAGATTTGCCACATTTTGGGCAACTGTTTACTCTAACACTGCCAATTTTAAGGTATACAATGTCAATTAAATAGATTAATAATTCTATGAATTAATTTAAAAAATTGTTTGAATCTTTTACTTTTTTATGTTTTGAAAATAATATGTTTTCATACTTCCCCTGGTCACCTTCTGTTTAAGCATATTACATGAAATATAAGCTATATTCATGGCAGGATAATGAAGTGAGTAGGTCCTGGTAGTGCATTAAATATTAACATATACTGCATGAGGGTAAATTGAAAAGTAAAGGCAATTTGAAAATTATGTGATAAACGCAATGGATAGAAGTTGACGCAATACGACAGATTTGCGATAGCTTAGGGGCAGTCTGAACATGCACACCCCAGTGTCCTGCCATTAGTCTGCCATAGTGAGATTTCTTTGAGCACAGGGAGTGAAACCTGCTGAAATTCACCAAAGGATGTTTGCTTGTGGAGGCTGTTTGGGTACCCATCTTGCAAAAACGTAGCCCTTATGCACTATGGTAAGTACAGATCCATAACTGATATTCAAATTAGTTCTAAAGAAGGCATTCGCCATGTAGATGTGAGCTTGTGTACGATGTTGAAGGTCGACCAGGTTAAAATTATCAGTCACACTTGTTCTTCATATTTTAAACCTTTCTGTCCATTTATACTCTTTTCATTGAATCATGCTGTTTTCACTTTCGTATTGAGCCAACAAGAAGATTTCACTTCCTCTGCCCAAAGAAATCTCACTTTAGCATGTAGTTCAACAATGCTGCAATCCCACAAATGGAGTGTCCATATTCTTTTTTTCATTAGGCTAATGGCAGAGAATTGTATTGTGTGTGTTTGAACTACCCATAAGCCATCACAAACATGTCATAAATTATCAGCTTCTTTCCTGTGTATTTTTTTAATTGCCTTTGCTTTTGATTTACCCTTGTAAAAGGCATACATTGTCAAATAACATTTTCTAATGAACTAAGTAGAGATACAACAACTATATGCTCAGGAAAATAAAATGATTTCCTAGATTGGACCAGAATAAAACAGGCCTTTTTCTTTAAAATACGTACATAAATGTACACATGAACTACTTTTAAAGCTGTTTAGGGTTTTTATGCTTGACACAGTTGTTTCATGAAAATAAAATGGGAATATCAGTAGTTAAGAAATGTGTCTACAGTTATAACCTGCATACATTTACGTTATTTGATTTTAAAAGTAAACAATTCACAGTTCTGTCTTGTTTAGGAAAGCACTTAGCTGTTGAAGACCTAAGTAGAGAAAGAAAGCACACAGCTAGTGCTAAAATATAATAGTTACAAAAAAGATAAATGGTTGAACTGAAGGCAGAGTGCATTATTAAAATTCTGAAGATGAGATTTGGGAAA
This sequence comes from Polypterus senegalus, assembly GCF_016835505.1. NCBI lineage: Eukaryota > Metazoa > Chordata > Cladistia > Polypteriformes > Polypteridae > Polypterus > Polypterus senegalus. Next base: position 51,864,320 of record NC_053162.1, on the reverse strand, counting down.
ATCTTCAGCTTAGGGCTTCTTATCAGAAGGCTGCACTTGGGCATGTTGTCACTGTATAATTGAAATTCATCTCCTGCCCTCTACTCTTGATCGGTTGTATGCTGTCATTAGCAGTGGCTGCTCACTGAATTCTCTTGTCACTCTTAAAGCCCAAGTTAACCGTTTTCAATGAAATAGCCTATTTTATACCTGACCCTTAGCATATAAACTCATTTCAACATAAAAAGAAGTGCTTTTTTTCTCATACAGCACACTGAACGTATTACAGACAAAAGTGAGACATAACTAAAACGTTTTTCTTGCCTGAGAGCAGAACTTAATTTCTCTAGTTGAAAGAATTTTACTTCTATCTTTGTAGAAAACAGAAAAAAGATCCAAGTCTACATGGGCGTTTTTGGCACTTAATGCCTTAAGTACCATAGTGCACAAAAAGTATTTTAAATCAATGAGTGTGTGTTAACACAATTACTTTTTTATTTTGAGTTTTGAAAAGGTATTAGACAGGAAATACTGTAGGCTCAGGAAAAATCTAAAAAGGTATTTCAAGTATATTTTATGACATAATATACACCTTTTTGTTTTGATTTAGTTAACACTTATGTAATATTATTTTATGTTCCAACATGAAATGCTTAAGCATGTACTATATATTTATGGGTTACAGGAACAATTCAGAGAAACAAAACTCACATTTCTAAGTAATACAGTGTACCTTTGTAATTAATAGTAAAGTATAGAACTCTTTTCTACAATAATGTGGGATCTTAAAGAAAATTAAATTGTGAAAGATGCAACACAAACTGTAGGTGGTCACACATTTTCATTCATTTTGCAAAGTCCCTGTACATTTTCCATGATAAATATTAAAAAGGATTTCCAGTAACTGCAAAACCTCAATGAGACAGCAAGTGCATTGAAGAAAAATGTAAAAATCAAATTGTTGTTTTACTCTATGTTGAAAAGAAATCTGAACAATATTATCATTCACTATCTGAGGTGTAATCATTACTTTGTAATGGTGTTCTTCTTAATACAGGCATTAAGCAAGCAAATGCCTTTCTTCTTTTTCATAAAAGGAGGTTTATAATGACCCCACCATAACGTCACGAACGAAGCTGACCTCTAAGGACATAATGCATCTAATATCACTTTGACAAAAACCCACTTACTTTTAATGGAAAATACTATAAACAGAAAGAAGGCATGCCAATGTGAGCTCCATTATAAGGACTCTTTGCTGAACTGATTATACACTGATTTGAAAGCACAGCTGTAACTCAGTTCAAATTTAAACTCTTAATGCGCTACATCGATGATAAATAATATTAAAAAGTAACCAGCTGAATGACTTCTACAGGCACATCAACCCAGTATTCCCCACAATCCAATTCATGATGGAAAAAGAAATTAACACACGGATCAATTTCCTTGGAATTTCTATTGAAAGAGGTGACCACGCTGGTTTAATTGAGTGTTTATCACAAGAAATGTTATGCAGACAAAAACACTACACTTTTCTAGGAACCTCCCTTCATCACATAAATAGAGTTATGTTAGCACTTTGTTGAAAAGTGTTAACACCCATTGTAACGCAGTGGACACAAAAAACAATGAAAAACATTATCTTTTTCATCTGTTCACATCAAACGGCTACCCCAAAACATTTATTAAACAATGCCTATATAGGAGACACTGCAGACCTCAGCAAACAGTGGACTCCAACTTGGTCCCTCACCGCATTTACCACACCTTCTCTTATCATTGTGGCGTGTCAGGAAGTACAGTACACATCCTGTCCAGATCTGGGATCAAGATAGCACACAAACATGAAAACTTTACAGACTGACCTTTTCAATGCCAAAAGCAAAAAGTCGAGCACAGAGATAAGAAACGCAAGTTTACAGTATTCCATGCAGTGCATGCCCAGCGGTATATGTGGGACAAACATCTAAAAGATTTGCAACATGTATGCAGGAACATTGCAATGTCAGAAGGAAGGACCCACAGTCTCTGATTTACGCACATACAAGTTCCATACACATTTAACTGAGGCACTATGAAAGTAAAATTTAAGGCCAATACTAAGAGTACTAGACAGCATGCAGAATCTTGGCTCTTTAATGAAAACAGTAACAGATAATTGTACTTGAATCCAGCATGTGCAGGCTTAAAAAGAAGAACAGCCAAATAAATAAATAAATAACCAACATGTTCTGGACCACACCTTATTAATACACCTCAACTCTTTCAACATCCCCCTCCACCTGCTATATATTGCCTTTGACTCCTGTATGTGTAATCATTTTCCTCTGATTTTCTCCCTTTGTGGATGTCCAGCTATAAATAGGCACATTCATATTATATACATACATATATATATATATATATATATATATATATATATATATATATATATATATATATATATATATACAGTAGGACCTCAGTTCACGACCATAATTCGTTCCAAAACTCTGGTCGTAAACCGATTTGGTCGTGAACCGAAGCAACTCCCCCCATAGGACTGTATGTAAATACAATTAATCCGTTCCAGACCATACGAACTGTATGTAAATATATATATTTTTTAAGTTTTTAAGCACAAATATAGTTAATTAAACCATAGAATGCACAGCATAATAGTAAACTAAATGTAAAAACATTGAATAACACTGAGAAAACCTTGAACAACAGAGAAAACTAACACTCCAATAGTTTGCACTATAGCGCTACCAATCGCCGGCTAAAAGCACTTTTTAAATGAGTTTTAAAGCAAAGGGAAAAAAATGAACATTTGAAAAAATCCGTAATTTAATAAACCACCAAGAAAAATAACATTGCAACAATGCACGCTACGAACAGCTCGCTGGAAACAGAAGTGAAAACAAAATCAAGCCCAGTGCATTCTTTAACTGCCTTCCTACCTTAATGCATCCAGTTCTCTCTCACGCTGCCTGTGTGTCTGCATCTCGGGCTGCCTCTGTGTGTGTGTGTGTCGCAAACTCTCACGCACTGCTCTCTCTGGCGCTGCCTCTGTGTTTGTGTGCGCGCGTCTCTCTCGCACTGCCTGTGTGTGTGTGCATGCGCGCCTCTCTTGCACTGCCTGTGTGTGTGTGCGCACGCCTCTCTGGCGCTGCCTGTGTGTGTGTGTGTGTGTGTGTGTCTGTGTGTCATGCTCTCTCGCTCTCTCCCTTGCTCTATCTCTCTCTCTTGCTTGCTGCACAGGAAATGCATAGGGAGAGACTGAACATGTACAAACCGAAAGGGAAACTGGCTTGTTCGTATACCGTGAACCGAGGCAAAAGTTTGGCACACTTTTTGTTTGTAAACCAAGTTGTACGTGTACTGAGATGTTCGTGAACCGAGGTTCCACTGTATATATATCTATACTAATAAAAGGCAAAGCCCTCACTCACTCACTGACTCACTGACTGACTGACTCACTCACTCATCACTAATTCTCCAAGTTCCCGTGTGGGTATAAGGCTGAAATTTGGCAGGCTCATTCCTTACAGCTTACTTACAAAAGTTGGGCAGGTTTTATTTCGAAATTCTACTCGTAATGGTCATAACTGGAACCTATTTTTCTCCATATACTGTAATGAACGTTAGCCCGATGGGCGTGGGGGGCGGAGCTGTGTGTGACATCATCACGCCTCCCACGTAATCACGAGAACTGACTGTGACCTCAGTACCAACAAAAGAAGGAAGAGCCCCCAAAGAGCGCTGAAGAAAAACGCTGAATACTTTATTCGCGAGATACAAGTTTAATGAGAAGACACGAGGTATAAACGAGACTTTGGATCACTTTGTAACAGAGTTAAACTTGCTGTAGCGAGAAACTTTTAAGTGCCGGGTCTTAGCTAACATTAAATAACGCCGTGGACATCACAAGATCGCACGAGATAGCACAGGCACAGCTCAGAAGCTTCGATGCATGTACTCCAAGCGGCTCACGTGAACTGACTATGAGCGCAGTGCGCAGAGAAAGCAAGACCTCTAAAGAGCACGGAGAGTTTTGCTCACGTGAACGTGTCTGCAAAAAGTGACGTTTCCTGCACTGCAAAAGTACTACAAAAGTCGGGCAGTCAGCGTGCGCACTGCGCTTCTGCCTTAAGTGAAAGTAAACGTGTCTGCAAAAAGTGGCGTTTCCTGCACTGCAAAAATACTACAGAAGTTGGGCGGCCGGCGTAGCTGTGCCAGCCTTTGAGACGCTGACTGCGCTTCTGCCTTAAGTGAAAGTAAACACTTTTCATGTTTTTCCCCCTTCCCATGAGCTATAGCCCAGACAACTGTAAAGACGGGATCCCATTTCTAGACCGCGGCAAACTAATATTAAGGCGCTTCGCACTTTTTTTTACACGTATACGATTATGAGGTCGTCAGGTCGGATTATGAAGACACGCACAGGAGTGGAGGACTGACAGTGCCATCCCGGACAGTTAATGGCAGGGCCGTCTCTCCAGTCTACACGAGACCCACCGCGACGCTCATATCGTCAGCAAAGACCTCTCTCTACACTATATTAAAGAAAAAGGCAAGTTTCCTTTCTTTACACCTTTTTTCCTTTTATCCCCAACCAAAGCCTTTCTCTCTTAACACTGCAGAGCACACAAAAATGATTTTCTTTTAATTGCTGGTAATGCCGGTAAGGCACATTACCACAGGCAGAAATTTGGACGTTCACATAGATAATGTAATTTCTATACCGCAGCCATTGTGTAGTGCCTTTCAAAAGGGATCTACTACCGAGAGATGATCCATATACATTTTAGCTGCTGTTAGTACTACTTGCCTGTTATGTTATACCGGCTTTAAAATGTAGCTTACCCGAAACCACTCCACTGGTGCTCAGTGTATCTTTACTTCTTAAAACGTTAATGTTTTACTGTTTAATAGCTTATAGACTACATTTTATTGTTTTCCCTTGCACTCAGTGAGCGAGGCCAATGGGTGATCAGTTATATATATTGTGATAAGAATGAGTCGGAGACATCATAAAGATTTGGGGCAGCCACCCGTATAATTGAATCGGCTGCAAAAGTAGTTACAAATAGCACGATGTGCTTAGTTCAGAGTCCAGAACAGAACTGCCTGTACTGAGGCAAGATGGCAGTTTTAAAGGGCTGGAAGGGAAGTGACGTCATCTATGCCAGAACTGGGAGTGGTGTTCTTGTGCCCGGAAGTGACATCATCCTTGGGGCCGGCAACAGGCGGGATTTCCCGGGAAAGGTCTGCAAGGGACTGAGAGAGAAAGTCAGTACACTCCGCCACCCCCTGGCCTGGCGTAGAATTACTAGTGTTTAGGCCCTTCAGCTGGTTCCCATGCGCACGTGTGTGACAAGGCCCCCCCCTTAGCCCAGACTCACCAGGTCGGGCGGACCTGTCCGAGAGGTCGTGGACTCGAGAGAGGGCATCAGCATTGGCATGGAGAGTACCCCTACGATGATATATATATGAATGACCTCTAAAGAGCGCGGAGACTTTTAATCACTTGAACGTGTCTGCATAAAGTGGTATCTCCTGCCCTGCAAAACTTGAGCTGCCGGCGCGCATAGCTGTGCCGGCCTTTGAGACGCTGACTGCGCTTCTGCCTTAAGTCAAAGTGAGCACTTTTAATTTTTTTCCTCCTCCCCCTGAGCTATAGACACCGTCTTTAAAATGTAGTTTACCCGAAGCCACTCCGGTAATGCTCAATGTAGCTTTACTTCTTAAAACATTGTTTTACTGTTTAATAACTTATAGACTACATTTTATTATTTTTCCCTTGCACTCAGTGACCAAAGCTATACACACACATATAGACACATACATATATATACCTGTGTGTATGTATGTATATATATATATATATATATATATACACACACACACACACACACACTATCTACATTATATATACACACACATATACACACACACACACATATATAATTTGTGTGTGTGTATGTATGTATGTTTGTGTATATATGATGTAGACAGGTATGTATATATATGTGTATATATAGATATTGTGGCAGTAGGGGGCGCTAGTGCTCCCTTGAACCCTCAGGTATGACTCCAGACACCAGGAAAAAGTCCAAGACTTTTTATTTTTTCCCACAGTGCACCAAGCACCTTCCACACTACTCATACGAACAATCACTAATTCCAACACAATAAACCACTCCTCCTCGCCCAGACACTTTGCTCCTCTCCCACCCAGCACAGCTCAGTGTCTGGACTGAGCCACAGTCCTTTTATAGCCCCTGACCCGGAGGTGTTCCTGTCCCAGCAGTCCACAGTTCCTTATTCCTTCCGGGTCAGGGCAATCAGTCATTTACTTTACCCCGGGAGCACGTCGTTCCTTCCCATCACGTGACTATGACGTACCCCCGGTCATAAGGCACAAAAGAGCCCATAAGCCCCTCCACAGCGACTCCTGGTGGCCCCCAAGGTATCCAGCATGGCTGTGTATAAATACTACAAAGTCCATGAGGCCCTGCTGGACCTCGGGGCACTATCCTGCTGTCGGGAGGGCTCCTCCTGGCGGCCTGGGGGTGAGGACCGGCATGAGAAGCCAGCAGTCCTCCACAATATGTATATAGATATGTATATGGATATGTATATATATATATATATAAATATATATATATATATATATATATATATATATGTACACTCAAACCGATTATAACAGCAGCAATCCAAGCTGTGAGAAAACACTAAAAAGGAGGCGTGTCAGACGTTGTGGTACATTTTCTGATGCAGCTAGACGAAACCAACTTTGTGACGCTGCGGCCAAATACACAAAACAATTACTTTGACAATCATGTTACGTTATTTTTAAAATGTTTCCTTTTCTTTTTCATAACTTCTTTAACACACGACTTCGCTGCGAAGCGCAGGTATTTTGCTATATATATCTATATGACAGCAACACTCATAACAGTGACAAAACAATTACATTGACAATCATGTTACATTATTTTCAAAATGTTTCCTTTTCTTTTTCATAAATTCTTTAACATACTACTTCTCCGCTGCGAAGCGTGGGTATTTTGCTAGTACATATATATATACACTGTGACAGATAGGGGGCGGTGTCGTCCCCTTAAACCCTCAGATCAGACACCAGACACCAGATAAAAGTCCAAAAGTTGACTTTATTATAATTAATAAGTACACAAAGTATCCTACACTCCACTATACTCATACAATAATCACTACAATAAATCAATAACCAATCCTCCTCTCCCAGATGCATTGTCCCTCTGCCACCCGACTCAGCTCAACCCTGGGATCTCCCACAGTCCTTTTTATAGTCCTTGACCCGGAAGTGTTTCTCTCTCTGTCCATGTGACTGGTAACACACCCGGGTCAGATAAAAAACTCCTTTTCTTCAATCCGGAAGCACATCATTTCTTCTGTCCATGTGACTAGGATGTACTTCCTGGTTGTAGGGAAAATAATCGCTGTTCCTCCCTGCAGCGCCTTCTAGCGGCCCCAGTGGTATCCAGCAGGGCTGTGAATAAAACCTCCATTGTCCATGATTCCCTGCTGGCATTCGGGGCACCTTTATGCTGCAGGGAGGGCTCCATCTTGCGGCTTGGGGGTACTGGCTGGCCATATATCACAACACACACACACACATATATATATATATATAAGGACCTGCAGATGGTGCTCCTAATGCCCAAACCCGACATGGACAGATGCAGGACACAAGTTCAACACACACACTTTTTATTTTTTTCTGTGGGAAAAAGTAAACCTTCCCCCATTTCCCACCTGTACAGCACAGTTCAAGTATTGTACACGGCACAAAATACACTTCTCTTCCTTATTCTTTCTCCCCTCTCTCTCTCTCTCAGTCTGCCTCCACTCTTTCTAGCAAGCTTTGTCCTCCACCTCCTGACTCCAGCACTCCTAGAGTAATGGCGCCTAGCTCCTTTTATATTACACGCTGAAGTGCTCCAGGTGTTAACAACCTTCTTCTGCCAGCACTTCTACAGCGTCTGTTTCTGGTTCTTGAGCTGTACAGCACTTTTTAACTATTTAGGTTTACCAAACTTTCTCTTTTCCATTTCACACCTCACAAATACAATTACAGTGGAACCTCAGGTCACGACCCGAGTAAATTCCCCCATAGGACTGTATGAAAATACAATTAATCCGTTCCAGACCGTACAAACTGTATGTAAATATATAGATTTTTAAGCACAAAAATATTTAATTATACCATAGAATGCATAGTGTAATAGTAAACTAAATGTAGAAACATTGAATAACACTGAGACAAACACCCAGGCATCCTGCTCAGCAGCTCACTTGCTCTCAATCTCTTGCTCTCTCTCTCTCTCTCTCTCTGCTGCTTCCTGCCTTCTCCTGCAACCTCCCGTTCTCTTCTTTTTCCCTTTAGCCAACTCTCACTTTTATTTATGAAGAGGCATGGTAGTCATGGCAATCAGCAGCTCCTGGGAACAATTACAGATGCGGACCGCTTCTCACCTGTGCACTTAGGTGAGAAATGCCCACTTCACAGACTCCTCAGGAACCGCTTTGGTCACACACCACCACGCCCCCTCGCTAAGCCGCGAGTGTGGTGATTATTTATTAAAACTGGCCTTTTTGATGGGAGCCGTGGACCCGCTATACTACAGGAGGAAGCTGGGTTGAGAGGAGGTAACAGTTTTGAGGGAGTGTCCCTCTGCGTGATGCACTGAGAAAAATGTACAGTACAGGAAGAGACTGAACACGTGCAGAAATCATCAGCGCGTATGAACCGAAAGGGAAACGAAATAGAGCACAAAGAGTTCACAGTGAAATGCACAGGGAGAGACTGAACACGTGCGGAAATCATTGGCGCATACAAACCGGAAGGGAAACTGGCTTGTTTGTCAACCGAGTGTGTGGTTGTGAACAGATGCAAAAGTTTGGCAAACTTTTTGTTCGTAACCCAAATTGTAAGTGTTCAGAGACATTCGTGAACCGAGGTTCCATTGTACATCTGTTTTTTCCTGGTCCAGGACACCACCTCTTTTTCAACTGTCAATCCACTCTATTGGCTAGTGCTGCTGTCAGTCACCTCTGCTGCAGTGACGTGTGAGTGAGGTTAATGGCTGGTGAGGCACGGACTCCTTCAGAGTCAGATTTACAAATATATGCAAATATATATTGACTATTCATTTGGCAGCCTGCCTGCTCATTGACTACTGGCTATGTTTCATATCTCATCAGCATTCTTTACATACAGTAGGTATGGTACATGTTTGGCTAAGACAGAATGTTACATTTATAGCAGTGAGAGAGAGCAGAGAGAGCGCAATCAACAAAACAACAAAGTCTTCAAATGCTTCTTAAAATGTTTCTAAAAGAGCTAATTAACACTACCAGACAACATTCACGGCAAACAGCAAAGTCTAGGATCCAGAAGCAAACAGTGCACAAAAGTGTGAACATATTGGCTTCTGAGTAAATGAGTAAATGAGGCTGAACCAAAGACTTTTGTCAAAGATTTTTGTGTGTGTGACTTGTGCAATGCTCAGGAATGATTGCAAAATACAATGAAAAAAAGACCAATGAGCAAAGTTTGTCTGAGATACATTGGCAGTGATTGGCTGTGATGCCTTTTTTACTAGGAAATACATTGCGCTCTTAAACGAAAACACTTCTTCTCCTGCAGCATGTGTAAGTCTCCCTGTTAATGTATTATATTGACTAATTTTATTAAAAAAAGTGGGTGAGGTTATTATCAGAGTGTTATGATTGGTGTCAGTGTGTTTTACACTATGGCAGCTAACAAACACATTGGGAAGCAAATAAAGTTACATTTTCTTTCAGTGTTACAGAGTTACATCAGCCATGTTCAATTAACAGCAGAGGTAATTAAAATAAAATGGTATTAGTATGCAAGTGTGTTTTTTTGATAATTATTAAAACTCTTTTAAGTAAACCTGCTAGATAGATACTAGCAGTCTAAAGAAATACCAGTTTGTTCTTCATTGCATTTTAATGTCATTGCACAAATCATAACATTGCAAATTAATTTTGTCGATGGGTCTCAGATATTTAGTATATAAGTATAAAAAAATAAATGTTTGAATGACTTCAGATAGTATCGTGTTTGCATTGGCTAAAATATATTTATTGTTACTTTTGTGCATTGCATAAAATAAATGTTTAGTTTATAACGTCAGCAGGCCTATTTTATGACACACAAGACACCTGAAAGTTATTTTTCATGTGAGTTTGCCCCTTTTCAGATCCAAGTTGGGTTCTTCTTTACTGGAAAATGTGCATGGCAGCACAGTTATAATGCAATGTTGGTAAACATCTAAAATTTGACTTGACAGAGGGGGACTCAGCCACACCAACAGACCTTTCCACTTGCAGGGTTTTTTTTTATTTTTTTTTAAATGTTGACACAACTGACAAACTTTTATATAATGCAGTACCTATAACAAAGGCGTAAAGTTTAGACACCTGTAGTTATTCTGTTTTTGCTTCATTTTTATTCAAAAACATTTCAGTGTGGGGTTTAAATAAAATAACATGGTTTTGATGCATATGGTTAGTGGAGAGATGACATTAGAAAGATTAATGCCGTGTCACAGCTAAGTTAAACAGCTAATTCATTTAGTACTGTGTTAGTAGGTTTCTTACAGTTTTACCCATGCTAGTAACAGTTGTTACTCACTACTGCTAGATTAAAGTGAGACTGAATACATATTTCTGTTTGGTTATATATTTTCAAAAAATATTTTTTAAAATTTAATTTTAGGGAACAAGAATATAGAGGCACTGCAAAAACTACAGACCTAGAAGTTGTTTTGAAACACCACAGAATACAACATCAAGGGAGATGCTGGCCTTGTTTTTATCCTGTTTGTGTGTGTTCCTTTAGAATTTCAGGTTCACTCAGAAGTCACGTTTCCAAATGTCATACACATCAAGAGAAATCAGTACTTAAATGTGAGTTGTGTGATTACAAAGAGAAGAGCTCTGGAGAGGATTGGCATGGATGGAGACAGAGTTTCACTTTTAAAATAGTAAATTATCACACTAAACCATGGAGTGCATGATGTAAAGAAGTATCAGTAAATTCAAGGAAGCGAAGGCATGAGTGTGATAAATACAGCTTGAAAAACCACGACGATCAGAAGTTAACTTCTTGCCTGACAACACACTTTTGGTGAATGAAGACACACTGGACAAGGAGAGATAGGCAATTAAGGCAGAGATGGAGAAAAGGAGTTGGAGCGGATCTTTTTCTTGCACCAAAAGAAGGTAGTTGAGCAGGCGCCTCCTATTGCCCTAGTTAAAGGAAGATGGCCTGCACTGCTCTTGGAAAATCAGGTTAGTATATGGGTTATACTCTTTTTAAGAAGTATTATACCCTTCATTAAGAACGGCTCACTTTCATTCTTTCACTAAACTCCCTTCTTTTCTGTTTCTCTCAAGATATGCTGTGAGTTTTGCAGAATTACGAGTGTGCACCAGAAGACAGAGTTCCTTCCTAAATTAGAAACACACACCCCAAAGCTCTTGAAATGTACAGAATCCAAAAAGGTAATTATGGAGAACAAATGCAAGTTCTTCTTCATGAGCTAGACAAACATGTTTGTTGTTCAGACCTAGGAAACCTTTCCTTCTATTTGCAGTGGATACAATAATTCTGATCCAAATATGCACAAAGATGCTTTCAAACCTGTTCACTGTCATCAGCCAGAGTGGCGGCTGAATACACATTTAATTTGTTTAGTAAGGTTTTTACAAAAGCAGTCTATACATTGACAGAAGTCATACACTATTTAAAAGTTAACAATCCTGTTTTATTTAACCAATCCATTCTAATGATAAAGACCACATTTTAAATTTGATAACTTAAGGAAATCATAAACATTATTCTCTTCATCATAAAAACAGATATAAGACACTGACATATATAAGCCTTGAAGTGTCTGATGTGACATTCAGCATTCAGACATATGTTTTGTTATATAAAGTAATTGTGTATGGGTTTATTGTGTAGCTATAGTTAGTTTCCTCATTTCTGATTTTCTTTATTTTCACACTTCAGACATTATAAAACACAGGCATGTTGTTGCCCTAAGAGGCCTCCCCTTGTTGATGCCGGTAAAGGTCTGAAGACCTATTTTGTATGTATACATACAATATTTTTAAAGTGCTTGGTTTTAATCATTTAAAATATGTCCTGTATAATCAGTACACCATCATGTATGAAAATGATTTTATATTAAAGTAATGTAGCAGGTTGGATAATGGATGGATGGATGGTAATGTCTAATTCAGGAATTCTTTCATGACAATCACGTAAATGACTAAGCAGAATTGAAATGGGATGTTTTACTACTACTACAGTGGCATATATAAACCTAAGCTGAAGGCCTTTTCAAGTATTTTTGTATGCCTTCAGAATTGTATCTGGAACCTTTTTATTTTTTGTTCTAGGCCATCTGAACTATATCTAGGAAAGTCTGAGAACAGGAATATTTAGACATTCATCTAGAAAGCATAAAGAAACCATGAGCAGGCCGGTGTTGTCTTAATAGTATTGTGTGTTATACTGTATATATCCATTAAACAAGCCATTGCATTTATATTTGTTAAACATTTGCCTCCAAGGCTGCATACATTGCAGAATTGGTACCAGTTTAAAAACTAGGATTGAATTTTATGACCAGTGTTCTACTGCCATATTACATCAGTGCTTTACCAAAATAGCACATCCCTGCTAAACAAGTGTTTTTAATGTTTTATACAGACTCCTGATTCTGAAGAGACTCTCACAAAGGATGTGAAAATGGTAACACTGATGACGGGGATGCTCAGCATTAGCAGACAAATGCAGTTGACAACATTATGACTTACCAAGTGGATTTTTTCTCCTCATTGGCATGCTATATGCCCTGAACATTAAATATCCCAAAGAGATGAAGTACACTTTTGAAGTAATCCAGAAAGTCTTTCTAAGAATTGGCAGCAGTTACTCAGCAAGGGCCCTCTCTTTCAAAAATAAGCTCCTGCAATAATCCCCTAAGAACTGTCCTTGTTTCCAGAGACATTTGAAATGTGTATGCCCTTTTGGGTCCTTTTTTCCAAATTGTTTGTATTTCTTTTACCTTTTCGAAACCCTATTTGCTGTATTCCTTGTAGCCCTTGTCAAGTTTAAATCTGGGTAAGGTTGGCACCTCATATGTGCATAAAATAAATAAAACTGTCAGTTTGTTTGTGCATGAAAAATAAATGTTTATACTCCTGCTTTGTTTGTGCAGATCTATTTAGTTATATGGTGCTTAAAAATGTCACTTGTTTTCAAAGTAATATTTGATTTCATAAAGCACACGTGTTCCTTTTTTCATTACAAAAAAGTTTTATGAATTTTGTAAATGTATGGGGCACTACTTTCATGCAGGTTTTGTTTGTGCATTGTTTATGTGTTTGCATAATTGCATGGTTTATTTGCATATTGTATGCTGTCATAAGTAGTACTGTTAAGAATTTATTTTTACTAAAAAATGATCTGTTAATTTTATAATGTGAGGTTTTAGTGTTTTTAATACATAATGTGAAAATGTAAGTGCTTCCTATGATTTTATTGTACTAATCCAATTAGTTCAAGATAAACATTCACTCCACAACACAAAATATAAATTACAATAACTTAAATGTATAATTATACAGAATTTAAAACATTGAGATTTGAGCTAATGCAACTGGGTTGGTCAACTTAAGTTATAAAGTACAGGAGACTTACAATATTTAGTTTATGTAACACACACTTTAAGTTTACTATACTTATTGTAAAAAGTGATATTTTGAGTTGATGTAACTTTTTGTACTGAAATTCTTGTATGCAGAATTTTGACTTATTTTTTTTAGTTGAAGTCACTAAAAACTTTTTACAGTGCATTAGGATAATCAATAATAATTACTGACTGAAACAGTTTTAATATACTTAATGTGTCAGTTTCCACACAGTTGTTGAAAATTCTGCCATATCCAAATAAGCCTAATAATTATAAACGTATTTCAAATTTAGCTTTTTATTCTTTAGCACATGAAAATATTGCTGCCATATAACTTCAGTTTTTAAATTTACTTGAATAGTTCAACTTTTGAGTATTAATTTTAATACCTTACAACTAACAAAATGGTAATTTAAGTACAGCTTTACATACCACAGACCAATCTATGTTGTTAAATACGCTTGAAAATTACATTAAGCTCTTAGCCACTGTTCTTATCTGGTTTATTTACATATACTGTATTTAAAACCAATTTTAATATGTACAGAAATGTGTTGACAATGTTCCATCATTATGTTCAGAAGCAACATATGGCTTTCCACAGGCTCAGTACATTTGCTAACTTCACACTATGTGCTTTCGCTGGGAGATATCATTGGGAAGTATATCATCCCCCTTTGCTAGTATACCGTATTCATGTCGTATTCACTAGTATGCTATTGTTTCAGAACAAATGACCCTTCTCCTATGGTGCCTTTAAAGTAATTGAGTCAATGAAATAAATTAGTAGATGGATGACAACTTATCTTCAAATATGGGAAATATTGAATTGTCTTAACTTGGGGGTGGGGGTAGGGAATAATTCTAACTGCAGCAATGTTTTACACTCTTTAACTTAATAGTTATAAATATTACTATTACTGATTACTAATACAGCACACAACTTAGGCATCACTATTTAAAACCTTTCTTCAGCTTAAAAATATAGAAACATTAAGGTAGTTTCTAAATACGAAGAATGCTGAGAAATGAATTAATGTATTGATCTATAATAGAAATGACATCTTGTTCACAGGCCATTCAAGCCATTCAATATGCATCCTTCATTTAAGTAAAAAACTACTGGAAAAATCAACTCTAAACCAAAAAAATACATTTAATTTTTTTCACTTAGCAGACGTTTTTATCTAAAGTGACTTATGAAAGAGGTCAAGATAATTGAGGATACATCAGTCTGGGAGACTGTTTGAAACAAGTGTTACAAAACAAGGTCACAAAAAATTGATCATCACAAATGAAGAGCTCAAAACAAAATGCAAGCTACTTAAACTTCCTAAGTTACAAGAACCTATCAAAGCCATTATCAGACAAATACTCACAGAACACACTTGATAAACACAATAAGGGAAGCATAGGCAAGCATCAATGTTATGAACTTATGGCATGTTGCTACACAGAGCCAATGTAGTAATCTGAAAAGAGGAGTGACATAAGCCTGCCCTGGCTGGCTGAAAATCAAACATGCCACTGCATTTTGAATCATCTGCAGCATCATGGAAACACATGCCAGTACTTCTGCCAGTAGAGAGTTGAAGAAGTCAGACATGACAAGAACAACAGCTTGTACTTGGAGTGATGCTGTATACTTCACCAGATATGGTCTGATCTTGTAGGTATTGTATAGAGTAAACCTACAAGACTAAGAGATAGATGCAATGTGGTCAATAAAGGATGGTTATCATTCACCATCCCAAGGTTGCTTACTGACTAAAGCGTGTTAGTGATAGCCAAAGTGAACAAAGAAACAGTGTTGAATAGATGGACAAACTGTGATAACAAGTAGGATTGTATTTGCCAGGTTGAACTGGAAATGGTATTCTTTCTTCCAGGTTGAAATATCATTGAGGTATGAAGAGTTTCTAGCTATTACCAGGTGGTCCTCTGGAGTGAATGACTGGTAGTGCTATGTATTATTGGTATAGCACTGATATGAGTAATCATGGGACTCGGGGATAGTGCCTAGTGAAGTTATGTATACCGAGAAGAGGAGAGGACCCAACACCAGTCTTTGGGTTCGCTTGCCTCTTCTCATTTGGACACACAGTAAAATCTGTCCAATAGGCAGGACTCAAACCACCAGAAGGCAGTCCCACTGATCCCAAGATTAGAGAGGTCCGCAAGGAGCATCTGATGGCTCACTGAGTTGAAGTCAGAGGAGAGATCTAGAAGGATGAGGATAGATGACATTTTTGTAGCTCTAGCCAGCTGTTGCATGTCAACAACATGGAACAGAGTCATCTTAGAGGAATGGCCCCTCTTGAAACCAGACTGATTAGAATCAAGCAGTTTATTCTATAGGGGGAAGAAAACAGACTTGTTTAGATATGCATTTTCAAGAGTTGTAGATGGTAAGGAGTGGAGAGAGACACTGCTATAATCACCTTCCTGAGATGAATCAAGTGTGGGCTTTTGAGAAGAAGAGTTGTTAGGGCCTGTTTGAAAACAGTACAAACGGTGCCTTGTAAGTTGCTGATGATTTGTGTGCCTGCAGAAATGATGGATAGATAATCTAGAAGAGATGTGATGGGATCAAGTGAACACATAGTAGACACATAGTGGATTGACTAGAGAGTAGGCTGAAAACATTAGTAGTGGAGAGATGAGAGAAAGTAGAATGCTGTATGTTCAGGAGGGAGCATGCTGGGTAGTTGGAGTGATGAGAATTAACAGCTAATGACAGCCACCTTTTCCTAAAAAAAGGCTGCAAAATTATCAGCAGGAAAGGAGGTTGAGGCTGGAGAAATAAGTAGAGAGGTGAAAGCAGAGAAACAGCTATGAGTATCAGTAGTGTTACTAAATATAGGGCTGATTTCTTAAATATAAAACTTTACTGCTAGACCTAACTTAACTATCTAAACTTATAATCGCTTAGGAACCAAAGTCTGTATTATGATCTCAGGATAACAATCTACCACAATAATGAATGAAACAAATGTGGGAAATCAAGGACCCGATAGCTATGGAACAATCTTTCTGCTTCAATCTCCCCCTTTAAATCCACCTCTTTACAACAACAACAACCTTAAACACATTTTCATACAAATAATGTAGCTTTACATGATGAAGATAAAAAAAAGACAAAGTAAGAATTTAAATAAGAGAACACTAATTAACATAGAATAGAAGTATACCATACCCTGATTCAAGCTGATTAGATGTTCTTATTGCCTCCCCATTAATCATTTGTACAAAAATATAAGTATTACAAGAGGGACCAGAGGCAAGTTGACCTAGGTCTCCAGAACTGCAACTGCATTTGACTTTCTCTATGACCTATTGTTATACAGTAACTGACCATAGACAAAAAAAGATTTATTTTTTTCAGAGGTAGGTGTTGCTGGCTGGATTTTTTTTCTCATCCATTGTCAACTGGCCATATCTTAATGACAATATTATCAAATATTTATGGTTAGGATCCATTTACGTTATCCGCTTTGAAATTTTTTTATGTTATTGTGTCTCTAACCAAATCTGTTTTTTATGTCTATCATTTAAGTTCAATTAAGTATCTTAAACATTTGTTATTTGTATTTTACCTGTGAACTTGTTACAGCACCCTAAGCCCACACTAGGTAAATATCATTATAACAAAAATAACTTGGATTGAAGTGACCATTAAAATATGTATTTATTTGCATATGTTCAAATTTGAGTTCAAATGGTGGGGCTTACATGTAAACTTCATTATTGGTTTGCTTATGCAGTGATACTGGCAATGTTAAGATTTAGGGATTTTACATTTCTTTTGCATTAGCTCTGCAATAATTTTTTCATTTTCAAGATGCCTCAAAATGTGTTTAATTATATGACACCATTTTGACGTGGTTAGTTTTGTATTGGTGGCCATTTTAGTTTTGTCCATTTTAGATCAAGTATCCCAGATATCAAAATACACAGTGTTTTTGTCCATAATATTCCCTTCACCCAAAGTTGTGAATAATCCAACAAAAGGAAAAACTTTTGCAGAGATAGGACTGATTCTTTAACATTAGAATTACCAGAGCCTACGAGAATACTCGTAAGACGGTTCTTGCAGCATGGACAAAAAAGAAAGAGACAAATATATGGGATATTGGGTATAAATTTATGGTGCTTGTAAAAGTTAGCTTTTTTCAGTTTTATTCTGTCAATGATGATCATGCTGTAACAACTCACCTGCCCGCCTACTGCCTCAACTGATAATGTAAAAACTTGTAGGTATATGTGACATTTTGAAGAAATCATTTTATGACCTGAATAGTACCAATCACAAAACGCCACAGCACTAATGCAATATTATTTGAAAATGAACAGCGTTAGATCGGGTGTGAATTTATGCTGGCGCTGTTACTTAGAGTCAAATCAGGAGAGGCAGTAGGCGGGCAGGCAAGTTGTTAGAGCATGATCATCATTGACAGAATAAAACTGAAAAAAGCTAACTTTTACAAGTACCATAAATTTATACACAATATCCCATATATTTGTCTCTTTCTTTTTTTTGTCCATGCTGCAAGAACCGTCTTACGAATTTTCTCGTAGGCTCTGGTAATTCCAGTGTTAAGCAATGTAGGACTAAGAGTTTTGTGTGGTATTTTGACTTTGAGGTGGATGATTTTGTTTTTGTTTTGCTGTCCCAGTTTCTTGACCCCTGCAAGTTACCTTTTGGTCCTTCATAAGACATTCCCTCTGCTTTTTCGTTTTCTGTTTTGGCAGAAAAGGTAACATGTTGATTTTAAGATAAGATTAGTGTTTGTGAACATTGTCAACTTTATAAGGACTTTATTTATTTGTTTTTTAATTTGCATGCAGAACTTTGTTGCTACTCTGGCTAAATATACCCTTACTGTAAAGGTAAATACAGAGCTTTTAAAGTTTTAAGGATTTATAGTTTTCTCAATCATGTTTGAAATTCATTTGTGAACACACAGGTTCTTAAAATCACATCAGTTTGTATAAAAAGTAAGGTTTCTTGGCCAGTGAACAATGTGGAAAAAATATTCTCCTGCCCCTTAGTTGCTTTAGAAAGGTTTGATGATGGGTGGCAATGACAGTATTTTAGCATCCATATGTAATGTCATTGGCCATTCACAAATGGTTTTACCAGGGTTTTCTTCTTCACAAAAATGCACATATCTACATTGTCTCTCCAATTTCTTTGAACAGGTCAGCTAATGGATACAGAAACATTCAAATTCCACTTCACATTGTAAATTAGCCTTCAAGCACACATATAAGCAAAAGATTAGCCATTGCTGACACACAAGTGAGTTGATTTCTCCTTTTGAAAGGTAAGCTTTGTAGATAACAATTACATAAAAAAGGAAACAGTTCTCTTTCTTGTTGGACAGAACTTTTATCTGTGTCATTGGCAACAATAGTGTCTATTCAACTAACAACAAATCTGAAGCACTTGTTGTTGATATGGGAATATGAAATGGTGGACTATAACATCTTGAGATATCTGGAGTGGCATGACATTAACTGAAGACTTTCTAAACTTTTAAACTCACTTTGACTACTCATTAACAGTCCTGACATTAATGTGAATGTTATATTAAATACTTCCTTTCCAACTTTGTTTAACTTTGTTGATATTTCTACTTGAAGTACACTATTGGATAGAATAGCATAGTATAATTTTTATCTTCAAGTGTAAGGCGGGACTTGTGCTTGGGTAGGATCCTGAATTGCTAGATATATTGTTGGTAGACTAATCACAACGGCGGCATATTAATCTTTTAACTATAACATTTATGAATATTATGTATACATCTCACCACTTTGGATTTAGAAAAGTTCTTTGCTGGCTGTTATTATTTTATTGATTACTTAGATGCTGAATAAATTGTGCTGTATTTAACACTTGAGCTGACTTGAGCTGAGAAAACTGTGTGGGGGGTGGGGGATGTGATAGCCGGCTGCTTGCTGTTTGCTGCTTATCAATACACTTAAAAGACAAAAGATGCTGACGGAGAGGTGTGGAGCGTTTTAAGGTGGGACGGATCTATGAGTTTTTCATAGGCTCTAGTAATTCTAGTGTTAAAAGGTATAGGCTTATATTTGAGGACTAGTGAAAACTGACTGAACAAACAGATAAATACATTTTTAATCCAACTTGATTATGTGGTTCATTAACCATCCAACACAAACACTCATCTGTCTTTAGAGCAACCAATTTCAATACCATGGATTGTGTGTTTCAAAGATATTTTTATGGTTTCTGTATAATGATAACCTACCTAAGGCAATTGATCATAAGGTACATTTTAGAGGGGACAAGTTAATCAGAGCAATAGAGAGTTTCTAAAATTGGTAAAGAAAATTAAATCACTGAAAAATGACACAGTTGTGAAGATCAAGAAAGTTAATGCCTCAGTAATATTTGATTAGAATAAATATAATGGTACTGAATACACTGTAAACCGTGAAAATCATACAGTTTTTTGTAATGCAAGGATGATTAGATATGTTACTCAGGTATTTTCCCAACTGAGATAAAGTACACTCACTAGTATGCAGCAGGTCAAAAATGTGCTTCAGGTTGATTCATCGATGTGTTTTATTTGATTAAAAATTTTGCCTCATGTGTAATGGGTATAATACGCACAGGGGTAATTAGGATTAGTCAAGGTAGATGATAGGTCAGAGAAGATATTTAGCAGGGAGAGTTAATTGCCTGTGAGTGAAGGGCAGTGTGTCTGTGTGCGCTGTGAGTTGCAGTGCAGTAACACAAGCTGCCTACAGCTATATGAAAGAAGAAAGCATAATCAGGTAGCTATGATGGAGAGGGAACCATTTAACAAAATAATGACAAGAGATATGCTTCAGTGCTGACAGAACACACGCTGAAAGCAAAAATATTCTGAAAAGGTAACTTTTTATCTTTTGTTACATTTTTTTACAGCCCACTAATAATGATTAACCATCTTAATGAAATTTAAAGTTGCGGAGTTTGCTCTACAAGACATGCATCTTTTGGTATATTTCTAAGTCTTAAAGACTTAGCAGTTGTCAAGTACCAAGAGGTAAAACTTCAGATATGATGTGCTGTTTTCTTTTTTTATTGATAAGCTACAAGTGGTTTTACTTTTGAGCAGAGACAAGTAATTTTTATGGATTACACATTATTGGAAAAACAGTTAATTTATTTGTAGACCTACATTATATGTTACTTTTGTGAGCATAATAAAATGATGTGCATTTTAAGTGTAAACAAAATCACTAAGCACAATACATATTTAGTATAGTACATAGCATTTTATGTCAAAAATATGCTTCATTATTTGCTTAGCAGCTGAATTCCAAAAGCATTTTGATATATGGTTATGGGGACAGAAGCAGTATCAATCATTCTTGTAAACCAGTCTTTGTGTCATGACCAGCTGGCATGCAAGAGTAAAAAAATTTATAATAATAAATATGCTGTTGAGTTGCCTAGTTTTTGCTTTTGTCATATTTAGGAGCTTCAGAGGGTGAGGCCTCCAGACAGACCATAAAGGCAGACCACATGAGGCCCACCCAGTCAAGCTACCGCCTAACTGCAAAGTTGTGACCTTACTAAGTTTAAAAATTGACATTAAATTTTAAAAAGAAATTTAGTTTTTCAAAGTGCCTCTATAAAATGAAAACCACGTTAAACTCCAGCTTGTGACCCAAAAAGCAACATGAACTTATTATAAATGAAAAATATTTATTTAACAAAAAGGAATTATAAAAAGGTGTCCAAAATGGCAGAACTCACATAAAAACTCCTAGATAACTTCTATAAAAATGCCGCTGGGGCATCTTCCCCAGCAGAACATATAACTATGGGAGGTCTCAGAACAGGATATTGGGATAGCCTCATCTCTTGGGAAACCACTGACAAAATACAAGGAACTTCTGAACATAATTACAAACAAAGCATATATAACACAAAAAGTATGAAATCATAATAATTCAAAAATAACAAATAAATACAAATTAGGGACAAAACCTGGGCTGAAACACAAGCCTATGACAATAAGACAAAAATGCAAAGAAACAGCACACGAAAACCTACTAGAAAAACTACACTGGGCCCACAAGATTTGCTTTACCACCGATTCTTACACAGTTTGTGTAGACACCTGTCTATTTAATTAGTTAAACAAAATGAATAAGAAACAAAACTGTCTAAAATGCACCCTAAAATGGCTGGTAAACCTGGCATAGATTTTTTTCCCATAAAAAACAATGAATATATAAATCTATATTCCCAAACTATGACCTACTAATGGGCTTCCTAATGACATAATAATAGTTATGATATACTGTTTTGTTTATATTTTATTCTTCCCTTTGTAGTTTGGTAGACTTTTATATAATGAGTTTATATGTTTTAACTTAAGTAATTTAATTTTGCCACTTATAGTTGTCTAGGAACAGTTTTGAAAAAGATTATTCCACAACACCTTTTTGTTTTGCTATGGGCGTTGCCATTTTGAAGCAATCACAATGGCTGATGCTTCAGGACCACCCAGGACTTCATGCCACGTTATGACTTTGGAGTGAGATTATAAAGGTAAGTGCATGCATTTTTGGATTATCCAAGACTAGAATAAAAAACATTTTGGTGTGTGATTGCATTGTGACTAAAACTTTTCCTGGATTGATAACGCCCTCACCTCTCATTATCTTTTTTGAGTCAATACAATAAATAAGAGTGACAATTCAACAATTCTTACATAGAACACTAGCCATTTAAAAAATATTCTTTGCTCCAGAAAAACACATCATTACTTAAACAGCCTAACTAAGTCATGCCATTTCTTGCAAGGTCTTAACAGTCCATGTAAAATTAAAATGTAAAAAACAGAATCTTTTCAACTGTTTAACTTACAAGAACATTTTATACAGGCAGCAAAAAGATCACAACACAGGTAGAATGTGTCTTCTGAATGTATTTCAAAAAGCTTGCTCCAAAATTATTTGTTTTCATAACCATTACAGTCTAACATGGATATAAATCTAAAAAAATCACTTAACATTTGTAGAACTGTAAATTAAAGCATGCAAGCCTCACATTCCTTAGATGTGCTAAAAATACTGATAAGCATGTGCTTCTTCCTTTAATGAAAACACTTTTTGGATTATTAGAAAAATAATTGTTTACTAATGTCATATGGTCTGTTTCTTCAAATGTTTTATTCAAGAGAAATTCATTAGTATATTTAGAATGGATTCTTTATTAGCTACGTCTTTCATTCCCTTAATACTTACATTATGACATCATTCAATGTGCATACAATGCTTTGTAAATCAGGTACACAGGGTACTGCATGTCCTCTCTGTGAAAGAATTGGCACTGCTAATTATTTGCAGAGATTTAAATGGATCCTAAGTCAGGGGGCCAAACAAGATAGAATTAATATATTGATATCTTCAAATGTCTGCGGTGGGTTGGCACCCTGCCCAGGATTGGTTCCTGCCTTGTGCCCTGTGTTGGCTGGGATTGGCTCCAGCAGACCCCCGTGACCCTGTGTTTGGATTCAGCGGGTTAGAAGATGGATGGATATCTTCAAATGTTACTTATTTCAAAGGATTGATCATTAGTATTGATGTAATTAATATATTGTACATTATTTTATCAGTATTCAAATATATAAATGTGGAAAAATGTATACTTTTATTATTTGTACTGAAACCCTTCAAAGTCTGCAGCAAACCCTAAAATAGATGATGTAGTATACAAACATACAAAAAATAAACAAGTTGAAACCATGTATATCAATGTCCTAGGAAATGACTTCACACAGACAAGGATACATGAATGTTACCTAAATCAAATTATATTCTGATGTTAATTAGTTCATTTTTCTAACCAGGCAATGTTCAGTGTTACTGTGTTATTCATTGTACTTTACTAGGGATGCAATTATCAATGCAACAATATCTAACATAACTTCAAGTATAAAGGTAATTACTGCTTATCACACTAATATATATATTGCATGTATACATATACTGCATGTATATATATACACTTGAGTTACCATGATAATAGAAATATTGTTAAATGTTAAATAGTTATCACAAAACACTGTAAAGTGAATACTTCATTGATAATACGTTTTAGTTAGCCAATAAACCTTTTTCTCTAGTTGTTTCCTGCAGGTTTTTAAAGGCTTGCAAAGGATATTAAAATATTAGAAAACAAAAAATAATGCCACAATTGTTTATTAGATAGACAGACAGAATTTTATTTGTCCCCAGTGGGACATTTAGCTTTTCAAGCTATTGTTACTGCAAATGAGAATGTATATTGTTTAGCTACTACTGACTGTTCCAGATATGGTCCCATATATGGTAATTAATGAATGGTAACTTACATTTTGGAAGAAAAAAAAGATTAATTTTAAATGTTGCACTGACTTAAGCTTGTAGAAATATTTCTCTAACAATCAGAATATTGAGCCTTTGCTGCTGAGATCTAATTTGAATGTAGCAGCTGCTAAAGGGAGCAGTGTTTCCCATTGCACCACCCTACATTTTGAGTGTTTTATACTCTGCTGTGTTTTTTTAAACTGGTCTGGTATAAATAACAGTGGGTGTGTACTTGACCCTACAGTACATTGTCATCTGTCAGGGTTGTTTCATATCTTGTTCCGTTACATTTCACATTGTTTTTCTACTTAAGGAAATGTTTGGGAATTAAAAATATGGATGGATGCTTTCGTAAAGTAAAATATGTTGTTCATTGTCTCTCCCAGTGGAGGCTTTTCATGATAGCTACAATTGCAGCTAAATTGCTTATTGCCTTTCACTTGAAATCACATGGCCTTGCTTCCCTGGAAATCTTCATTTTAAAAGCTTGCCATTTTGAACTCTCCTCATCTCAGATTTACAACACTTCAAGTTCTGCCTTTAAAGTTGGCACCATGCTGTTCAATTAGCCAAAGGCTAGATGAATGAGGGTTCCTCTTTTCCACTTTTTTCACTTTGCTGGGTACTGTCCCGATTGGTATGTGTAAGTTCTCACATCAACTCCTTGCCTGCAGTCCTCTGTGGTTCATAATCTGACCATATGTTGAGTGGGACTGGTAGGAGATGTTTTTGCTGAGTATTTCTTCTTGCATTATTTTTAATGTTCAAACAAAAACCATTTTCATTTATTTTACATAAAAAAAAACATTTTAATCATAAACAGATAAAATACTCTAACACAAATGCTGAATGAAATAAAAAAAACTGCAAGCTATTTCCAATTTTGATTTATTGTCTAATAGAAAGTATCTCATATATAAACCCTAAAATAAAAGGCTTAGAAATGAAACCAATAAAGACAGACGTGGTTCTGCTTAGCATGTTACAGTATTTATTTATTTTCGCTTCTGGACTATATCCATTCTCTTAAAACCTGCTGAAGTATTTTTCCACAAATTGGAAATTGATTTTTACACAAAACCATCTATATATATATAAATCAGTGTAAACGGATACTATCAACAATTGAAAAGGTCAATCTTTTCAAATTTGTAGGTAACAGCATTATTGAGTAAAAAAATATTTATATTGCAAAAACAATCTTTCAGTAAGTAAAGGAGAAAGTTCAATGACATATATTGTTACAATGTCAGTTTTCAAGGCATGGGAGAAGATGAGAGTTCTATTTAAATGTTATTTGATTACTTTGACTGAATTCCTTGTATGGTCAACAGCTTTTGCTTGGCTTGTAGACCTACCAGTATATACCGTAAATACTGCTCTGTTTACTCTCCTAAACATGACCAAACATCTGTATTAATTGGCCTTTACTGTTTCCTCACACTACTGCAGCATACTAAACACATACAGTGCATAATGGGTTATTTAGGAACTACAAAGTGATCCTATGAGTGTGTCAAGCCTACTTTGTTCTAGTACTGGTTCAGCCACTAGGTCTGGCGAGTTTGACACAGTTTGGAGAGTCATTTTCTTTCCACAATCCTATAATGAAATAAGCAAGGACCAGAAATGAATGAAGTATTACTGCTGCTGATTCCTCACCTTCAGCAAATATCTCATAGTTATGAGGCACAAGTAAAAAAACAGAGAACAGCAATGTGCTATCTTTTGGTACTGAAGTAAGAAAAAAAAATGTTAACAAATAATGACAAGAGATCATATGGCATTACTGCGTATGCAATGCACATTCAGAGTCAAACATGTGAACACACTGTTGTGTATCTAATACTTAAAATGAAAGTAATTCAAACACAATGTAGCACATGCCAGGTTTATTTAGGACTAAGTTTAACAACATCCAAATCACATAAACCATTTAAATACAAAAATGTATTTCATCAATTTCAAGACATACAGTGGTTACTATAAACATAGCAAACATCCTTAACAAACATTTAAATAATTGAAGCAAGTCATGTCAGACAGTATGTACAATTCCCTGTATACTATAACTAAATGTTACAATGTAATTTCCTTTATTGCTTCCATACCAAGGAATTGCCTGTTTTGATCTCTTAAGATGTCTGATCAGGCATGCTTTGCAACCATTTAAGCTGTGCCACACTACCTGAATTATGCAGTGATTTTCAGTTGCAGGCCTCTTTTTATAACCTTAATGAGTTAAAAACAATTGTTTAGGTTCACATCCCCTGTTACTAAGTCTGGTATGTGACTTGCTCTGACAGATTTTCTCTTTATTATGGACAAGTTGTAGGGACAGGCTTGTGTGTGTTTGGGGATGAAGTTTGACAACCAGTGAACTCACCCAGAACTACAGTGCATACAATGAGGCCACAAGGAATGAAGAACTGCACAAACAGAAGAGAGGCTGATCTCTTGCTAATTTGTGTTTGTCATAAGAGAATTGTTAAAAGAAAATAAAAGGACCAAGACAGCAGCTGAACTCTCCATACCCAGAAAGCCTTAGTGCCGGTACCAATGCGGTTATGCAGCTCTTTAATTGGATGGCAGCAAGTTGTGACTTCCCTCCTCCTTTAATTTTCTCTGAAGTGTAGCAACATGGGGGTCACAAAGCAACTCTCAAATGACCTGAAGACAAAGATTGTTCACCATCATGGTTTAGGGGAAGGATACAGAAAGCTGTCCCAGAGATTTAAGCTGTCTGTTTCCACAGTTAGGAACATATTGAGGAAATGGAACGACCACAGGCTCAGTTCAAGTTAAGGCTCGAAGTGGCAGACCAAGAAAGGTTTTGGATAGACAGAAGCGACGAATGGTGAGAACAGTCAGAGTCAACCCACAGACCAGCACCAAAGACCTACAACATCATCTTGCAGCAGATGGAGTCACTGTGCATCGTTCAACCATTCTGCACACTTTACACAAGAAGATGCTGTATGCGAGAGTGATGCAGAGGAAGCCTTTTCTCCGCCCACAGCACAAACAGAGCCGCTTGAGGTATGCTCAAGCACATTTGGACAAGCCAGCTTCATTTTGGAATAAGGTGCTGTAGACTGATGAAACTAAAATTGAGTTATTTGGGCATAACAAGGGCCGTTATGCATGGAGGAAAAAGAACACAGCATTCCAAGAAAAACACCTGCTACCTACAGTAAAATATGGTGGTGGTTCCATCATGCTGTGGGGCTGTGTGGCCAGTGCAGGGACTGGGAATCTTGTCAAAGTTGAGGGACGCATGGATTCCACTCAGTATCAGCAGATTCTGGAGACCAATGTCCAGGAATCAGTGACAAAGCTGAAGCTGCGCCGGGGCTGGATCTTTCAACAAGACAACGACCCGAAACACTGCTCAAAATCCACTAAGGCATTCATGCAGAGGAACAAGTACAACATTCTGGAATGGCCATCTCAGTCCTCAGACCTGAATATAATTGAAAATCTGTGGTGTGAGTTAAAGAGAGCTGTCCATGCTCGGAAGCCATCAAACCTGAATGAACTAGAGATGTTTTGTAAATAGGAATGGTCCAAAATATCTTCAACCACAATCCAGACTCTCATTGGAACCTACAGGAAGTGTTGTAATTTCTGCAAAAGGCGGATCTACTAAATATTGATTTCATCTCTTTTTTGTGGTGCCCAAATTTATGCACCTGCCTGATTTTGTTTGAACAATTATTGCACACTTTCTGTAAATCCAATAAACTTCATTTCACTTCTCAAATATCACTGTGTGTGTCTCCTATATGATATATTTAACTGACATTTTCTATCGAAACAAGCAACGATTTATACAGGAAAATAATGACTATTAACAAGGTTGCCCAAACTTTTGCATCCCACTGTAGCTTTATAGAGATTTTAGTTTTTATTGATGTAAATCCTGAAATCATGGTAAATCATGCAAGACCTATATTTTTAAAATACATTGTTTTGAGCTGAAATGCTTAAATGAAAAATCAGTAGATCATTACTAAGAAAAAACATTATAAATAAAACAAAAGATTTTTGATAAACAGTATTGTAGTGGTATTGTTATAATATTAGCCAATACCATTGATTTGTTTAACATTAAAAAGTGTGTTACCAAGATATATGACAACTGTTATTATGAAATGAGATCTTTAATAAGGGCCACTAATGAAATTTTGGTAAGAGTAAATTTTTTGCACAAGTGTAAGTTGGTGCTTCTTTACAGAATGTAGCCTAGAAGGTTAAAAAGCAACAGAATAGTAAGTAAGACTTTGGAATCCTTGAAATCTTAATACAGTGACATTTTACAAACGTTAGGTGAATCACAATTGATGAGCTGTCTTGGGCTGAATGGCGTATTCCTATGAAAATGTTTCTTAAATGATTATGTTTATGAACAATGAGAGATGGATATAACTGAATTATTAATAATATATGTTAATACTACCGTCACTTTATGCAGAAAGTAAATAACAGTAAGATTAATTGATCTGGACCTTGAATGGTAAGATTTGTAAGGGCAGTAGAGATCTGATTGATGTGCCTTTTTCCTATTTACAAAACACCATGTGTGTTTTTGAAAAGTTTATAGTCTGAGTTAATGAAGTTAACCCTTTGAACTTTGCCCTCCCCATTTATTTGGCACTCTAACCCTAGCAATTTTCAACTATTTTAAAAACCAAATATTTTGATTTATAAAAGTAAAATTTTATTATGTAATAGTAATAATGTAATAAGCCACAGTGTTATAACAGCAGATTGAATCTGAATCACTTTCAATCTCTCAGTTTTCATAATTTTCTACAATCCATTGCACTTTTGAGTAATATGCTTCAAAACAGTTTTTAGTGCCAGAAGTAATGCACAAGAACATTTCATTTGATTTTCACCACTCTCATTGTACACTACGGTAGACAAAAAGTTTTACATTACAGTATCCAGATGATTTCTTACAAGGCCCGTTATTGGCTGAAAGAGGAGACTCAACCAATCAGAGTGGGATTTTCATTCTTTTGGGCTCTGAGTGGGTACTGTTAACATGGTGTAATCTCGCAAGAACAGCGAGTGTGGGTCCCCGACTCATCTCAGTTCTCTACGTATCACGTACCTTGCTTGAGGTCTGATTGTTGTGAGCAAACTATAAAAACTAAACTAGAAAAAAAAGTTTAAATAAATAAATTATTGATGTGGTGTTTCTATATTGTGGATTTTCACGTATCACTGATGGGTCTGGAACGCAACTTTTGTGATAGGTGGGGGATCACTGTATTTACCCTTGAGGTCTTAACACTAGAATTACCAGAGCCTACAAAAAAACTCGTAAATCCGTCCCACCTTAAATCGCTTCTTAAACCGTTTTCACCTCTCCGCCAGTGTCTTTTGTTAATCTAAATGTGCTGATAAAGAAAATCTGCAAGTAGCCGGCTATTCCATCCCCCACCGACTTAGAATGTGCACAAACTTCTCCCAGCTCTTGCCTTGATTGATTTTCTGGGAGTGAAGTGGAGTTTTAGAGTGGAAATAATAGATCGTTGTTTGGAACACACGCATTTCATGTCTGTTCTGTTTCTACAGTAATCTGTGTAAACACATTGTTAAAACAGAAACGTTTTTTATATTCTAGTAGTAGATGACAAAATGTAGGCATAAACTATATAATGTTTGGAGCCTGAAGTACAAATATCAAAGAAATATTTTCACAGAAGGTACAAATCTAACACAACAATTGCACTTTTATTCAAAAATATAACTGCAGAAAAAAAAAGCCGCCTTAATATGTGACATTGACACTTGTTTATTATGACTGCCTCCGTGGTGCGATAGAACCAGCTGCCGACTGGGAATCAAAAGGTCGCGAGTTTGATACTGCACCACTCTATTTTGAGAAGTAAACTGCTCTTAGTCTTACTATTTTAGAATAAAAACATACATTTGATTTCAGTCTGTAACAGCCGGTGTCATTTATGATACTTGTAAAGGTTAGCTTTTTTATTTTTATTTTTTATTAGTCAATTTTATTATCTCGGCCGTGTTCACGAGCCCAAACACACCCCACCCCCGCATCTGACACTGCTGTTTTCACATAGACACGCTATAACAGAGGTAAACTCCGCTCCCTTCTACATCGGAGCAAGAATGCACATACCATTGCTTGCAGTGTCAGCAGGCACTTTTCGTGGCATTACACACATTTTTGCGCGTGCCCTCTGCACACTACGTGTGACTTTAGGCTTTAAGAAGTAATTAAATAAATAAAGGTAAATCGTGTCATAAAATGATTTGTTCAAAACGTCACATATATTTGTCTTTCTTTTTTTAAAATGTGCGTTGATCATCGCCAGCATGTTGTAGCACACAGCATCTGGCCACCTGCATGTTCTTATGTGCACTGAATAAGAGACAAATATACAGTCTGACTGAGAGAATCAGACTGAAAAAAAGCAAACATTTAGAAATGCCATACTTTTACAGCTGATCAGACGCTGTTCATTTTCAAATAATATTACATTTGTGCGATGATGTTTTCACATATATTGTCTCTTTCAGGTGTGTAATAGAAACCACAGCATAGAGAGCAGCCCTGGACTCTGCAATACATGCCCCTGGATGTTAGATGGCTCTCTGGGAATTAGAGTTGGGTGCAGCCCTGTTGGGTCCCACAGGCACCACCAGGGGGTGCTGTGTTTGGGACTCCTGAGCCCGTGTGGGCAGCATATACATCACACCCAGAAGTGCAGCCGGAACTCGGTGATCAAGCACCTGGAGCACTTCCGTGTGAACTATAAAAGGAGCCAGCGACCACCACTCAGAGGCTAGAGTCGGGTGGAGAAGGACAAGGTTGCCTGGGAGGAGTGGTGGTGCCAGAAGAGAAGAAGAGTGCTTTGTGATACTTGGTGTGCTTTATTTGGGACTGCGTATTGCCTATGGAACACAGGGAAGATGTGTGCCCACAGGGGAAGAGAATAAATAGTTTGTTTATTTTACACGTGCCTCCCGTGTCCAATCTGTGTCGGGTCAGGCACTATACAGCGTCCATTCTTACAACTGCTAATGCTCCAGTTTTATAAAAACCTAATTGAATTGAGTAAATCTTTTTAAAAGGTATTCACAATAAAGACTGCTGTTTTAAAATAATATTTTTTATACTTGTACAAGTTAAGTGATACCAGAAATAATATCTTGGGACACCAACTGTTGGTAAAAACAAGTTTATTGCAATATACAAGAAGATTAACAGTCAGGGATTAGTTAAACAATTTGAAAGTTAGAGCATTTTATATTTTCTTTAGTTACATCATCAAAGGGTCAGTTATATATTTATAATAAATATTTTTTATAAACAGTGAGTCTGATACGAAAAAAGTGATAATAGAACACAATTACATTTATTAGTAGACTACATTAAATACATAGCGTTAACAGAACTAAACAGCTTTTATTTACAGTATATTCTAATTCAAGCAATTTAAAAATGGCATTGACTGATGTCGTATCGTTAGTTGCGTTGTTCATTGTGGAGGGTTTGCAACTAATTTTTGGTCAGTTTTTTTAAATGTATCATTTTGGAAAAAGTTTCTAATGGAAAGTTCTCTGTTGAAGTCTAAAGATAAAACTGTTGGCTGTTCTGGACAACAATGAAGAGGAGGTCTGGAGCTTTGCTAATATATTATAGTGTCAGAGAAGTATTATATCATTATACAGTAGAGAAAATGCTGTCGTGAAATTGTTTTAAGTATAAATACTGATGACATATTTAGTCAAGTGATGTTTACATAATTCCTGTCTTACATTAATTTTCTTCTTTCTGTTTCATGGTTAAAGGCAGGAGAAGTGAGCTGGTGATACAGATCTCTCCCGGGCATTTGGCCAACTAGCACTGAGGAACTATTTTAATGTCATATTGGCTATTGAATGGGTAAAAGAGGAAATATACAAAATAAACAATTTGAAGAAACCCTTCACAAGGAAATTTAAAACAGTAAACTAATCTGTAATTGAAATTGCATGCAATGTTTTTCTGTTTTATGATAAATGGAAGTTTTCATATGTCTTGAATACAGAACAATGTATTCAAGATATCTCAATGAAAACTGAATTTTCCCAACATATTTTCTTGAAGAACAAGTGTGCCATATTCCAACAAAATCTGTCGCCTGGGAACCAATTTTTTTCATGCAGCCAGAGAACTACAAAGCACAACTCAGTCAACAAAGTTCAATATTTACTGTAACCTAGATAAGTGCTTGTTACAGGAATATAATCCAGCTAGTGTTATAGTAGAGAGTGCAGGTCAAACCATATCATTCAGTTTTAAAAAGGTGTAGCACAATGGCATAAAGCTCCCAAAAGCTTTTCTCCTACAAAGCTTGAGATCAAACCAGTTTTGTTTCCCCATGGTGAATACAATAATTCAGTTTGTCTTTTCTCTCCAGGACTTCTTTTTTATTATTTCCTTGCTACATCTTTTCAGCTTTTGAGTTTCAGGAAATTCAACAGATTCAGACCTTAGACACACTATTTGTTGTTAGACTATTTATTGACATATACAGTGCATCCGGAAAGTATTCACAGTGCATCACTTTTTCCACATTTTGTTATGTTACAGCCTTATTCCAAAATGGATTAAATTAATTTTTTTCCTTAGAATTCTACACACAACACCCCATAATGACAACGTGAAAAAAGTTTACTTGAGGTTTTTGCAAATTTATTAAAAATAAAAAAACTGAGAAATCACATGTGCATAAGTATTCACACCCTTTGCTCAATACTTTGTTGATGCACCTTTTGCAGCAATTACAGCTTCAAGTCTTTTTGAATATGATGCCACAAGCTTGGCACACCTATCCTTGGCCAGTTTCACCCATTCCTCTTTGCAGCACCTCTCAAGCTCTATCAGGTTGGATGGGAAGCGTCGGTGCACAGCCATTTTAAGATCTCTCCAGAGATGTTCAATCAGATTCAAGTCTGGGCCTTGGCTGGGCCACTCAAGGACATTCACAGAGTTGTCCTGAAGCCATTCCTTTGATATCTTGGCTGTGTGCTTAGGGTCGTTGTCCTGCTGAAAGATGATCCGTAGCCCCAGTCTGAGGTCAAGAGAGCTCTGGAGCAGGTTTTCATCCATGATGTCTCTGTACATTGCTGCAGTCATCTTTCCCTTTTTTCTGACTAGTCTCCCAATTCCTGCCGCTGAAAAACATCCCCACAGCATGATGCTGCCACCACCATGCTTCACTGTAGGAATGGCCTGGTGATGAGTGGTGCATGGTTTCCTCCAAATGTAACGCCTGGCATTCACAACAAAGAGTTCAATCTTTGTCTCATCAGACTAGAGAATTTAGTTTCTCATGGACTGAGAGTCCTTCAGGTGCCTTTTGGTAAACACCAGGCGGGCTGCCATGTGCCTTTTACTAAGGAGTGGCTGCCGTCTGGCCACTCTACCATACAGGCCTGATTGGTGGATTGCTGCAGAGATGGTTGTCCTTCTGGAAGGCTCTCCTCTCTCCACAGGGGAGCTCTGACAGAGTGATATTCGGGTTCTTGGTCACCTCCCTGACTAAGGCCCTTTTCCCCCGATCGCTGTTTAGATGGCCGGCCAGCTCTAGGAAGAGTCCTGATGGTTTCGAACTTCCTCCACTTATGGATGACGGAGGCCACCTTGATCATTGGGACCTTCAAAGCAGCAGAAATTTTTCTGTAACCTTCCCCAAATTTGTGCCTCAAGACAATCCTGTGTCGGAGGTCTACAGACAATTCCTTTGACTTCATGCTTGGTTTGTGCTCTGACATGAACTGTCAACTGTGGAACCTTATATAGACAGAAGTGTGCCTTTCCAAATCGTGTCCAATCAACTGAATGTACCATAGGTGGACTCCAATTAAGCTGCAGAATCATCTCAAGGATGATCAGGGGAAACAGGATGCACCTGAGCTCAATTTTGAGCTTCACGGCAAAGGCTGTGAATACTTATGTAGATGTGCTTTCTCAATTTTTTTATTTTTAATAAATTTGCAAAAACCTCAAGTAAACTTTTTTCACATTGTCATTATGGGGTGTTGTGTGTAGAATTCTGAGGAAAAAAATGAATTTAATCCATTTTGGAATAAGGCTGTAACATAAAATGTGGAAAAAGTGATGCGCTGTGAATACTTTCTGGATGCACTGTATAATGTTTTACTTCACAGTAGACTCCCCAATGTTAGATATTGCCTAATCAAAGATCAATGCTTAATCTTCACAACACCCCATAATTTCATATCTATAGAAATAGAAGAGTACATGGGAAATTTCAAAGCATTTTGAGACGACAGTATGGATGTTATTTATTTTACTAAAATAGTTATGATCGGCATTTCAAAGTTGTGTTCTGTATTTTATTTTTGCCAGTTAGCTTAACACAGAAGAAAGCTTTGTAAATTATTTATCTGAGAATAAGCTGTTTTCTGTTAACCACTTTATAAAATACAGCAGAAATGTTCTTTTTGAAGAAAGAAATGCATTCATAAGTCATAGAACTCAACAAATTGGTGGTGTGTTTTGATGGGTGCTCAAGAGTTACGTTCATTTCATAATCTCAGATATTCCATGACAGACAAATCTACTACAGACTAGCTATTATAGACAGTTATTTTTGTGTTTTTGTAATTTACTTCAAATACATTTACCAGAAGAGGACATCTGGGAATACAAATAATAAGAACACACCTAAAAAAGGCATAATTTTGGCGGTATGTATCAACAAGTGAAATGGACACGACTGAATGGCAGGTGGTAGGAAGAACTGTTTATATTTGTCAAAACTCATTTACATGTAGAGGATGGTCTCAAGGAGGTCATATATAGTACTCATGTTTCCATTTTAGAATACATTTTTAATATAATTGGTCAACATGGAACATATTTGATGTGAACTCCATGGCCAAGATGTGTCTTTAGATATTGTGTGCTCTTATACTGCTTGATTAGATGATGAGACTTAGTTCTTTGAGAAGAAAACATGTTGATATAATGAGGCCAACCAACATGAAATTCTATGAATGTTATGCCCCAAGTGCCCACTTAAATTAAACAGTTTACAATTAGCCATATAATGAACTTGCTTTTTCTATCTCTTTTTAGAATGTTTCTTTTCCAAGGGAACCCACAATATTTTGTACATATGCTGGGGTTGCATGAGAAATGTTGCTGGTTGTTTTTAAGCTGGGCTCCAAGGCAAACAGAAACTCAAAAAATCTCCCTTAATTGCAGGTTATAGCTAATTAGTCATTTTAATTGATTGCAAATTAATAAGTGATGCCTGAATATGAGGACCTCCAAGTTAGCAAATGATAGTCTCCAACAAGACCCAACTTTTTTTTAACTTAACACAGCAGATTATTGGAAGATGAGCTTGGCAGTAAACTTAAGCAGTGCTCCTAAAAATAAGGCCTTCTTTGTTCTCTAACTATTTTGGGGCACTGTATATAGTATGTTGTGTATCTTGCAATATGTACAGCTTGGCTTTCCCTGCCGACAGTAAAGATAATTGTATTTGTCAAAAATGTACAAATAATTTAGCACTGTGGAAACCTATGTGCTTTGGGGGACTGGAACCTGGTGAGTATTAGGCAAACGGAAACTAGGATTTACTTAGTTGGTTTAGGTAATGCAGCAATTTCTAATTTAGCTTCAGTCTTTAAGCTCCACAATAGTAAATGCACAGCCAAAGTCAGCAGTACCCATGCAGCCACAGATTGAATGGCAGGTGACCTGGTGTGTGATAATTTATTTGAAAAAATTAAATGAGCTCTGGACCTACACTTTTTGATAGAAAGAGATAATCTGCACCCTAACCAGATGTGATCTTATATCTTATCCCAAAATATTGAAGCAGAATTGTCTGGCTAACTAATTGGAGCACCATAGACTTTTGATATTAAATTGCAGGCTACTTACTATCATACATGTTATTCTTCAGTAACCTCTATCCAAAATATAAGCTTCACAACATCTCAAAAATTGATTTATGTACTAGACACAAAGTTTATAGCAACTCACAGCTAAATGACAGAGAACAGAATAAGCCCTACAATTAAAACTGTATCTTCTTCCAGATTAGCCTGTGCCTTGGAAATAAAGCTGCATTGATTAACATTATACTAAATATACAATCTGGTATGTGTCTCCTTACAGAAACCCAGGTTTGCCAAATTTGAAATACTCCTTTATTTGAGACAGCACTGAATAGTTTTAACTAGTTTCATAATCAAAAAATATTGTCCACAGAGGTAGCCTTGAAATAACTGAGTTTGATAAATTGAATATCACTTCTAAAGTATAGTTGATTTTACACCCTTTGAGGTCCTCAAATGAGATATTAAAACATAATACCTAAATAATTATATTTATTATATAATAAATATTAATACATAATACAGTGGAACCTCGGTTCACAAACGTCTCCGTTCACGTACAACTCGGTTGACGACCAAAAAGTTCGCCAAACTTTTGTCTCGGTTCACGACCACACACTCGGTATACGAACAAAGCCAGTTTCCCTTTCGGGTTGTGCGCGCCTATGATTTCCGCACGTGTTGCATTGTTCTCAGTCAGACGTCCATGCCTGCTGATAAGAGAGAGAGAGAGAGAAATAGAGCTAGCCACGTGCCTGCCTGCCTGCTACTGACAGGGGGGAGGGGGGTACAGCAGAGAGAGAGGAGCCGCGTTCCTGCCTGCCTGGCTGGTTTATTGTTCTCAGTCAGAAGTGCGTGCTTTACTTGAGCTCTCTTTGTGCTCTAAGGTATTTTGTGTGCTTTTGCAGTTAACTATGGCTTCTAAGCAAGTGAAGAGTGGTGAGAAGAAAGTTTTGAAGAAAATTAAAATCGAAGTAAAGAAAGAAATTATTGAAAAGTTTGAGCGTGGCGTTCGTGTTACTGATCTTGCCGCCGAGTACAAGAAGTCAAAATCTACGATTTTGACTATTCTAAAGCAGAAAGAATCTATTAAAGCAGGTGATATTGCAAAAGGAGTTACAGCGTTAACCAGGCAGAGGCTTCAAGTGCTGGAAGAGGTGGAAAAACTGTTTACCAGTTTACTCATTTACCAATTTGAGAACCCTTGTGCTTTCAAGTAGCACAATGTAAACAAATCCCGAATGCCAGTAAATGCGGAGGGCAAACACAAAGGGTTGGGTCACAAGAACTTTCTTTTTGGAATGGCTGCATGAGGCTTTCGCTCCCACAGCTAAAAACACCAGAAACCCAACAAATCACAAGAGAGAAAGCCCATGAAGGAAAACACTTCATGCCAGAACTCGACTCATGCAAGGTTAGTTTTCTTGGTGGTTTTTGTATTACGGATTTTTCAAAAGTTAATTTTTCAGTTCGTAGTGTGAATTGTTGCAATGTTATTTTTCTCTTTTTTCAAACGTTCCTTTTTTTCCGCTGTGCTTAAAACTCATTTTATAAAAAGTGTTTACAGCAATCGGAATGTAAGGCTAAAATAGCGTGATCTTGTTACTTTTTTGGTTGCTTGTGGTTGGTTTTTAAATACTGTACACTTTGGATTTGTTCTAATGTTCCATTTTTTTCCCGCTGTGTTTAAAACTCATTTTAAAAAAAGTGCTCCACGTGCTGCTGACAGAGGGAGGAGGGAGGGTGGGTTGTGTGTGTGTGTGCTGCAGAGAGAGAGAGAGAGAGCGCGAGCGAACCTGCTCGTGTAGCTGAGCAGGGAGCCTGGGTGTTTTGCGTCAGTGTTATTCAATGTTTTTATATTAGTTTATTATTAAACTGTGCATTCTATTGTGTAATTAACTATATTTGTGCTTAATCTTTACATATATTTACATATTTACATACAGTCTGGAACGGATTAATTGTATTTACAAACAATCCTATGAGGGCAACTGCTTCGGTTCACGACCAACTCGTGGAACGAATTATGGTCGTGAACCGAGGTTCCATTGTACCTATTAAAACATAATAACTAAAACATAATACATAATACATAATAATATAATGTTTTGACAATGAAATGTGGTGAATACTTAAGGGCTACACCCTCACAAAGCCTGAGATCTACAAGAATCACTTAAGGGATGGGAGAGCTGTTAAATCCCTTGGCACAAAGAAACAAAAGCTATTAATTAGTTAGTAAGTTAGT
Organism: Polypterus senegalus; assembly: GCF_016835505.1. Lineage (NCBI taxonomy): Eukaryota > Metazoa > Chordata > Cladistia > Polypteriformes > Polypteridae > Polypterus > Polypterus senegalus. The sequence goes on along the minus strand of NC_053162.1, from coordinate 51,826,034 downwards.
GAAACTAAATACTGATAATAAATAAACATCAAAATGAATCTAAAAGGCAAGAACAACAATTTTAGAAACCACAAAATCCAGAAATATTTGGTTAATAAACCAACACAGAAAAACATTCAGATGAATAATTCTATAGACAGTGTCAGGGATGCCAGGGGCAGCGACCCGGCTGGGACGCCATGAGGGACAATGCCCACCCTGGATCACGTGGGGGCTGCCTTCCTGATTGCTTTGGGGGCCATGGGTAGAGGGCTTGGAAGCCCAACCCTGTAGGGACCCGTGGTTACCGCAAGGGGGCACCCCAATGCCTTGGGGATCCTGGACCTCAGCACTTCCGCCACACCAGGAAGTGCTGGGGGGAAGAAGAGAAGGGACACCCGGAGAGCTTCCGGGAGAAGAGCCGGCATTTCCGCCACACTGGGGCGTGTCCAGGGAGGAATGCCGGGAAACACCTGGAGCTCATTCGGGATGAGATAAAAGGGGCCGTCTCCCTTCATTTGAGGTTGGAGTCGGGGTGGAGGCAGGACAAGGCAGGAGAAGAGAGAGTGGAGGTGGCCCGAAGAGAAGGCATTGTGTGGCCAGGATTGTGTTGGGGTTCGTGTGTGCACTGGAAAACTTGTAAATATTGTTGTAAATAAACATGTGGTGGTGGAAAACAACATGTCCGCCTGTCTGTGTCCGGGCCACGTTCACATCTGGCGTAGTCGGCAGGATGCTCCGTCTAGTTCAAGACAAGGACCTGATATCAAAAATCTTGTTGTGGACGGCCCGGCGCAGCAGGGGATCCCACCCACGTGCCGCGGGAGCGGCGTGCACACAGCTTCGCAGGGTAAAAGTACCCCATGGACCGCCAGGGGTCCGCAGGAGAGCTGTTTTCCCCAACGATGGATCGACGGTGTGTGGAGCCGGACTGCAGCAAGCTCCTGTGGGTGCGCCATTGCTAGAGACGCCCGGGACAGCATCGCGTCTATGGAGGCCACACCGAGGACGTTTCCTTGGTTGGACGGGACCCGGGAGGTGAGTTCCCTGCCGTTAGGCGTGTGTTTTATTTTGTAGGTAGGGACAACCCGGATCCGCGTCAGTTGCAGACGCATGCTGGTCGGTGGGGCTTCAATGGTATGGTGGCGCCTGCGGGAGCTGGTAAAAAGGAACCACTGCAGCTACAGCAACAGCACGTCGCCGCCGCAGGAGGGGAGTCAAAATGGCTGCGGACCAGAAGTCCCTCCCCCTGATAGACACACGATTGGATGGTGTGTCTTGCGTGCCCGCCGATGACTGGAGAGAGGCGGGATGAAGGAATGTCCATCACGTGCCGGGGGGAGACCCGATTGGGCTGGAGGAAGAGGCCCACAGGAAGTTGCCGGCATTTGGGGCTGATGGACAGGTAGGCTCTGCGTCAGTTGACTTCCTGTCTTTGCCGGCTGCTCTGTCGGAGCTGGAGGCGTGCCTTCAGCCCGCGGAGCAGCGTGTGTCGCAGGTGCTACGTGCCCTCCGGGTAGAGTTGCGGGTATTGGAGATGAAGGCGGTCGTGTCTTTCGAAGAGGTGCTGAAGGCGATCAGACGGTGCGACGCTGGATTCTTCAGCCGGAGGTGTACGGCGGGGAAGGTGAGTTCAGCCTTCCCCGTACAGCATGAAGGACGGTCTGCTGAAAACGGCTGTGAATCTAACGATCAGTTTCAAGTAAGCAGTCCTCCGACAGTGGATGCGACGCAGGGGGCTGCGCGCGTTGTGAGGGGAGAGACATCGAGGGGGCTGGCAGGACACAGGCTGTTGAGTGCCCCAGGTCCTAGCGCCCTCCACCCCGAGTCGGCAGCAGTCTCGCGCCGCACTACAGGGACACAGACGGGAAAGAGTCTCTTTCTTTTCCATAAGGAGACTCAGACCGTCAGGGTGTCCCAGAGCGACAGGAGGAATTGGAGGCTGAGTGCCGGTTCCTCCGATAGGATGGGACGTGTTGCTGGGTGCACACGTCCGGGTGCTGGGTGCCCTCTGCGGGGGCAGAGGGAATCCTTGAGGTCAGCAGAGAGGAAAGGAGTGCAGGCAGTTCCGTCAATTCCAGCAACAGGAGGGACACGGAACCAGCGGACGGGGTGCCGGATGGAGGGGAGAACGCTGCCAGTGCGTGGCACAGAGGGACGCCAGGGAAGTGTGTCCAGGCAACGGTTCTGCCCCTTTCTTTCTATCTGCTTCAGGACCAGACCCCGGACAAGCAGTAGGACCCACTTCGTTGGGGACCTGCCCTCAGGAGACGGCCCGTCCGCTGGAAGGACTCTCCGCTGGCGAGGGGGTGCCACCATGGCTGGCGGAGCCTGCGACGGAGAGAGTGGCGCCAACCAAAGGGGCGCGAAAACCTCGGAGGGGGTGCCGAAGGAGTGGGCACCGGAGTGCCGGTAAGAGGGGGGAGCGCAGCCTGTGCGAGGCACAGGAGAGCACCAACTGTTGGTGTTCAGGTGGCGTCTCTGTCCCTACCCCTGTTAGGAGAACAGGGCTGGACCTCGGTGGCCCAGGAGTAGGACCCGCTTCGGGGGTAAGCTGCCCTCGCGGGACGTGTCGTTTCTCCCGAGTGGTCTTCGCTGGCTGTGGGGCAGTGTCAGGGATGCCAGGGGCAACGACCCGGCCGGGACGCCTTGAGAGACCGGAAGAGGGTCAATGCCCACCCTGGATCACGTGGGGGCTGCCTTCCTGGTTGCTTTGGGGGCCACGGGTAGAGGGCTTGTAGAGGGGGCGCCCCAATGCCGAAGAGAAGGCAATGTGTGGCCAGGACTGTGTTGGGGTTTGTGTGTGCACTGGAAAACTTGTAAATATTGTTGTAAATAAACGTGTGGTGGTGGAAAACAACATGTCTGCCTGTCTGTGTCCGGGCCGCATTCACAACAGACAGACAGATAGATTGATATTGTGGCAAACAAATGGTCACAAACTAGCAATTATATATATATATATATATATATATATATATAGTGACAGATAGGGGGCGCTCTTGCTCCCTTGAACCCTTGTCCACGACTCCAAACACCAGGTAAAAGTCCAAGATTTGACTTTATTAAATCGCCACAGTGCACAAAGCACCCACTCCTCCACTATACTCATACAAATAAACACAATAACTACAATAAACAATCCTCCGACTCCCAGATGCGTTGCCACCCTTCCACCCATCTCCATCTGGGAGCTCCATGGACTGGGGATTGGGAAGCGTTCCAATCCCCAGTCCATTTTACTCTCAATCACTTCCGGGTCAGGTATAAGTCCTTTCTTTTCACCCCGGAAGCTTCTCGCTCTTCCTTTGACGCACTTCCAGGTTATAGGGCACAAAGAGGTCTTCGTTTCCTCCCTGCAGCTCCCTCTTGCGGCCCCTGTGGTATCCAGCAGGGTCTTGTATAAAAACTACATGTCCCATGACTCCCTGCTGGTCTTCGGGGCACCTCCATACTGCAGGGAGGGCTCCACCTGGCGGCCTGGGGTATTGGCCGGGATGACAAGCGGTCACATCTCACTATATATATATATATATATATATATATATATATATATAATGTACAATATATATATTGTAAAAGGCACTAAATAGGCACCTGACCCAACACAGATTCATACCTGGAGGCATGTATAAAAACACAAAAACTTTTTATTTTCTTCACCTGTGGGGCACGTCTTCCCCATGACCTCCACAGGTACAACAAAGTCCCCAGTACACAAATCAAGCACTCAAAACACACTCTTCTCTTGCCCCACCACTTCTTCAAGCTTTGTCCTCCTCCTCCCGACTCTGGTCCTTGAGTGGTGGTTGCTGGGCCTTTTTATAGTTAAAGTGCTCCAGGTGGTTGATTGCAGAGTTCCAGCTGCACTTCTGGGTGTGGTGAATACGCTGCCCATACCCCCCATATATAGTGGAGATTCAGCCCGGACACAAACAGACACCGAGACTAACGTCCCAAAAACACACACATTTTATTTACAGTTCTCTCTTTACAATGCAGTATCACACACAGATCACCTACAATAGTGCTCACAGTCCTTTTTTCTTCTCTTCTGCCGCCTCCACTCCTCTCTCGCAAGCTCTGACCTCTGCCTCCTAACTCCAGCTCCTCAAATGGAGTGAGGTGGCCCATTTTATAATGCACCCAAATGTGCTCCAGGTGCTCCCTGATGACCCTCTTGCAGCACTTCCTGGTGTGGCGGAAGTGCTGTAGTCCATGGCTCCGGAACCATCCTGTCCCCCACAGGGTTGCGCTTCCAAGCTCCATGGCCCCCATGCAATCCAGGGGGGCTGCCCTCTTGCGTCCTAAGGAAGGAATTTGCTTCTCCAGGCATCCCAGTGGGGCAAGGTCCCCGGCCGTCTTTCACTATAGACAGATAGATCTATCTGTCACAGTGTTTCTTGGGGCACACACGGGCTGTGTCATGAAGTGGCAGTGTGGGACTGGCTCATTCAATTGTTTGAAGTTGTGGCTCTGATGCAAATGGAATGTCTTTTTTATTTCTAATCTATCAGTACAAATACTTTGTATCTCATTAGGAAAATAGAAACACCTTGTAAATATTAATAAACCTTTCATTATTGTTATTATTTCACAGGGTCTAATGTGATTTCTGACAGGAGCTGTAGCACGTGGCTAATTATACATAATTAGCCATGAGATGCTGAGCAGCGGTGAATGAGTGAGTGAACACACAGGAATCGGTTATATATTCAGTGGCAACACTCATAGTATTCTTATTATGGTCAGCTAGCGTATCCCACAAAGGAAAATACTGCAAGTATATTGCAGCAAATCTGACTGCATCAGGTCAAGACATCACACATGAGCACAGCAGGTCAGGCAGTGATCTTGGAGTATGCCTGCATGAATGTTCTGCACATAGCTCTGTGATATTATGCAGGCAAAAATGTTTGTCTAAACTGGCTGCATGGCGAAATTTCCAGTAAAATATTCAGCAAAAAATGTCAAAGGCAAACATGATTATTCACTACAAAAAATGCTTTGGTAAATTTTACTAAGCAACACTACAAGCAACACTAATCACGTTATTCATACTGTCACCTTCAATAGCAATTTTTTGTATATGTTGGAGCCATACTCCTTGGTTCTGTCTAAACAACAAAGGCTTACATGAAGTAGTCAAATGCTTTTTTCCATGTTATTAAATGTATTGGGATAACTGATCATTCATCCATGTTTTTAAATCTGTTCCCTACAAATAATTGCACACTGCATTCTGTCATCCAAGACTCAAGAATATCTAAAGTGTACAATTTAAACCTGATTCTGAGCTATACAAACATACAGGTAAATGCACACATGTATATTTCTGAACTTGGACCTTTTGTTATAACAATCCATCGACACTTTCAAGCACAGACCTTAATTTCTAAGCACAAGTGACTGTGAAATATTACTGATTTCTTAGTTCAAATGACATTTTCAAAGTGTGGTTCTGGTTGAGATACATTTTATATAAAACTCCAACACCTAAGCATATATAAACAGCAATAGAGGGCAAAGAAATACCAGCAGCAATCCTGGAATCCAACCACCTCATATACCTACATCCCCACTTAAATTAAAATCACATCCTAATATCTCTTTCTAACTACACAGTAAATCATTCAGAGCAGTACAACTAATACCATGCCTCACAAAAATGAGCAATTGTTTTGAATATGCATGTAATGCTGCCAATTTTTCTTCAAGTTTTTATTTTGCTCTTTTTGGAAAAACTACCTTGAGTAAGATATTTATTTATACTGTAGGTTTAAAAACATGACAGAAGCAGTACTCTTTTTGTCTTTAATTTGAATGTTTTTTAAAGATGGTGTGCATGTTGAGGCAGTAGTTAGAGCTCTCGTCTCACAGGTTAAGCTTCCTGATTTCAAATCTAGTGCCTGGTTGCTGTCTGTGTAGTGTTTGTGTACACTCTCTATGTCTAAGTGGGTTTTATGCCATTTGTTTTAGTTTTCCTCCTACATTCACAAAGACAGACATTTTTGCACTATGTGCAATATTCAGTATTATGAATGCTTGAAAATTTTGCATAAAGTAGATCTAAGGATAGTAATCATGGAAAGAGTTTTATATACCAACTTAAAATTCAACATAAGAGTAGGTCACTTACCTTAAGCCATACTGACATTTTAGCAGGACATCAAACGTGGATTAGGTAGGCCCAGAGTGAATGCAGGGTTTGTTGTTTTAATTTTATTTGCTCTGCACGTTGTTTCTCCCTTTGTTCAATGTTTATCTGTTTCATAAAACTTCTCTTTTGCTAGTTTGGCCTCCTATGTGTTATTCTTGGGTACTGAGATGATACAAAAGCACTCACCATCATTTACAGCGGAGTTAGTGGATTATATAATAAATATATGTGTGTATGTATTTATGTATGAGTTATTTCCTTGTTGGTAAGGTTTAGCATATTTCCTGCTTTCACTTTATTTCAAACTGTAACATTCAGCAACATAGCTATTTTCTTTCTATAAATACTGACAAATAATCTGTAAGCCGCTCAGGCAGACCTGTCACATTTAAGTGTCATGTTCTGAACTGAACATTTCATACCCTTATGGTATCATGCAGAGAAATACAAGAAGAAACTATTAGGAATTGCATATATACACATACATTCCCTGTAGTTTCTTGGTATATTATTCTGCATGATCTCACCAGAGAGAAATACTATTTAGTCAAGAGGGAGTTCTCACTAAACTTTAAATGGAAATTTCGGAAAAACATTTACAAGAATGTACGCTGAAAAAAGTATGCATCTTCTTCCCTGCTATCTTCAAAACCTCAATAGAATCAGAAAATGAAAAGGATCACACTGGGAAAGAATTTACTGCTAAAGCTTACAAGTGTTCAAGTGATCTTTAGTCATTAATATGTAACATTAGTTTGAGTAACCTAAACTCAGTTGATGAAAAGTACTACTTAATGTAACTTGTAAAAGTATATAACCTAAATAGTAGAATACTTTTCAGGCCTAAGAAACATTTTAATACAGTTTATAGCTCTTCCTCTTTATTACTAATGTATATTATTATACTACTTTTTTTTCATTTTATATATCATTTTCATCAATCGTACTTTAATTCTGAGTGATAACCTATTATTTTTACATTTTACTTATTGTGTCAATTTTAATATAATGCTATTATTAATTTATTATTATTATGGACTATTTTTGCTCCTTTTTATTATGTTTTATTCCTTTTTTCTTATTTTTTTGTCTTTCATATCTCCTTTAATTTTCTGCTTTTTTTTTTTTTTTTACTTATGTAGCATTTCATTTATCTTCAATGTTGGTTTTCTCTCATTTCATTTTCAGTGATTTATCCTCACCAATATTTGCAAAGCTGTTATTTTCACAAGTATTATTACTATTATCATTACCTTCATTATTAATATGGGTAACTAGTACTGTTTTATTATTCTTTATTAGCATTACCATCAACATAAGTATTATTTGTTTTAACATAAGCATTGTTTAACATAAGATCTATGAATTGACTGTTTTATTAGGGGTTTTCATGATAATTAACACATACTATGCCTCACAGAAATGAATTGATTACTGTTATGGGGATTGATGCTTTGTGTGTTTGCCATTCTGTCTTACTTGGCCTATCAGAGGGCTTTGGACCTTGAAGAGTTTGATCTTAGGCCTGTTTAGGGAAGCAAGATTGAAAGGGATCTTAGCCACATTTGCAAAAGCAAGAGTAGTGAGAGTGATTCATGGGGGTGTGGGGGGAGCAAGCTATACACATCACCTTCTATGACTTATTGAAATTCTTGTAGTGCAGAACATAGCAATCAATGGTGGGGCTAAGCATTCCAAAATGTAAAGTCAAACCGGTAGTAAAAATATCTAAGATTGTAATTTTTGCTGCCAGATAGGAACACAAACTCTAATAAACTAATCTAAAGCCACTGTCAATTAAATAAAAAAATGACATATAAAGGACCCAAACAATTAGTACTTAGGGAACAATAAAACCAGGAAATGATTAAGTATAAATTTATGAGGTCAGGACAAGTAAGTATCAGAGTACTGTGGAAGCTTAACAAAACAAAGAAACAAATAATAGAAGCTGCCACACAAAAATGAAAGAATAATGCAGAAAAGAGATTGTGAAAACAAAATGAATCGTACCGCTAGGGTTAACTTCTTTGAAAAGTGAATATCATTAAGAATTATGAAGGTTTTTTAATCCACAGATAAATAAGGAAGTACTGTATGTAATTGACACCCTATCTATGATACAATACCAATATTGTGAAGATCACAGTCATATGATTAACTAACCAGTGCATTGCACAAAAACAAAAAGACGATAACTTAAATAAACCTTTTAATTTCAAATCCAATCACCAAAATAAATTCAGGAATAGATTCCTCACATATCAAAACCTCAGGATAGGTAAATCACAAAAATAAGACTACAAAGCTATACTTTGCACAAGACTTCCAGAGAGAGACATCATTTTTTTTTTTTTTATAAGACAGGAGGATCAGGAGATAGCCGCAGTCAAATATCATATATATTAAGTCTAATAGCACTATTGTTGAAGTCTAAACACTTAGCAAAAGTGGAGATCTTAAAGCCAGAAAGAAATTTTGAGAAAACAAATAAATCTTAACTAGAATTGCTAACCAAACCCACGCAAATGTCAGATAATTAAGGATACACACAACAATCTTTATATGATAACTCCAATAGTGTCACATATAGTGCATAACCAGGTCTTTCTGGGAAGCGTTACCATGAGAAAAACCAACACAAAATGGTGATGTGATGCAACAGTAAATACAATTATAATTCAGAGACCTTGTAGGACAAAATAAATGTAACGTTCGAATTCCTTGGGTAAGCAAATCCACAACTGAACACATGCCTTTAAAAGACTTCAGAATAAGTTTTAAAAATTAAGGAAACATTAGATCATAACACTGAAAGTATCAACAATTTTAGGATGAGTCACTTTTGGTACCTGCAAGTTTTTGTCAGTTGCAGCGTACCTGAGATAGCACCATAATAGCAGCAAATCAAGACCAAATTATATAGTACCATGCTAAGAGGAAATGATCCTCAAGTCTGAGTCAGACAAGCTCAGAACCACATTTAACTAATCTGCAGCTAGTCATGTTTTGGCTTTATGTTTCTCTGGGATGCCTGATTGACCATTAATAGCAGCGTGCTGGCGATTAACGTCTTGCCCTCTCTCAATTAGTGACATGCTGCTACATGTCTCTCTCAATTTAAAGAGACAGAGCACAGTGAAAAACCACATCCAAATGTAAATTTAATAAAAATAAAAGATTGCAATCCTTAAGCTACATAAGATTGAAATAAAAGTTGCTGTCATTGTTGTAAACATTGTTCACTTTCAGTGTATAAAATCTGAAATCCCTATACGGAAATGACGATGAGAGCTACACTTAGAATAGAATTGCAATAGAATTGTATCTGAAGCATAATTTACTCTCTGTAACTTATTTCCCAATTGCATAGATTCTGTAATACAGAAAACTTGACATTCATTATGTGTTCCAGTTTTTCTTAGTAACCGAACTAATCCAACTGTCACCAAAGAATATACAATACTTAATCAGAGGTTGGACAATATTTGTAAACAATGTCTCTTTGCAGCACAAACTATGCAGTAAAACAAAAAAGTCGACACAATAGATATTGTGAAATACCTCATATCAGATCTGGAGGACATCCGCAAAAATACCTCCACAACATTCTGAAGGAATATAGTATTGAAGGAGCTGGCAAAATCTGTCAATTTCAGCAAACAATTTAATGTTATTGCAATGTTATCAGAAGGTTACATTAGGTTACATCTAGGTTGCTGGAACTTAATTCAGCAACATTCATGTAAAGTTAAAATAGAAAATTGTTTTTTTTTAATCTATTCCTAGAATGTTATCTGGGATGAAATCAGTGGAATCCTTTAAAGAACTTGCTGCCAGGTTTTTGGAGAAATAACTTGTGCTGATAGCACACTGCAACCCATTAATGGCATCACATGGCGAACATCTGATACATGCCTTCTAAAAAAAGCATGTTGCTTTATTGCAATGGATCCACAAAATGGCAGGGCCAAAAACAAAGTGGCATTGTATTATAAATTCACGTGTAACAAATAATTAAATTAACAAAATGAAAACAAAATATCAATTGGAAAACAAACAGGTTTCTGTGTAATTCAAAACCATACAAAATATATGAGCTAAAAAAAAAAACAATAAAACATTTTCTTTAACATTTTATTGAATTTATTAAAATCAAACAACATTCCGTACAAGCAAGTCAAATTTTACAAAACTAGGTTCAAATCAAGTCAATTCCCACCCATGAGAAAGGGAGCTAGGCTGACCTAGTGAAAGTGTAATAGTAGAAAAGGTAAGTAAGTAAATAAATAAATAGAATAAAAAGGGGAAGAGATCCGCTTCCTCAATTTAAACGCTTATTTTAAAATATTATTAATTAGATCCTTTCAGGTTTTAAAAAAAAGCTTTGCACAGATTCTCTAAGTGAGTATTTGTTTTTTTTTCCAATTTTAAGTAGTGTATAAAATCGGTTACCCAATGACTGAAAAGAAGTGGGTTAGGATTCTTCCAGTTGAGTAAGACAAGTCCACGTGCCAATAGTGAAGTAAAGGCACTTTAAGCCCATCTGGAAGTACACCAAACACAGCTGTTAGTGGATTTGGAGGGATTGTGACACCCAGGCTGTCTGTAAGGCATTTAAAGATTTTGGTCCAGAATGATGTTAATTTGGTGCACGCCCAAAACATGTGGCCCAATGAGGCTGGAGCTCGATTGCAAAGTTCAAAGGTTGGATCTTGCCCTAGAAACATTTTGGGCAATTTTAAATTTTAAAAGAGACAGATGTGCTCAACAGATGATTTAAAGTTGAATAATTGTATGCTTTGCACATATGGAGCTCAAATGAATTCCTTTTCTGAAATGTTGAGTGAGAGATCATTTTCCCAATGTACTCTGGGATCTTTGAACGGGATGGACTTTAAAATGGTTTTATATGTTAGAGAAATGTTGTCTGAGTCCTGTAGACTGATCAATATATTTTCGCAGAATCATAACACCATGCACCAACTTACCTTCCTAGCTGGGTCTAGGACTCACTGGTGAGAGGAAGAAAGGACTGTTGACCTAGGGTGTTTTAAAGTTGCCTCTCAGGCCTACTTCTGACTCTGCCTTGAATCACCTAATCAGTGTACATTGTCTGGGCCATCACACCACAGCACCCAGTGGCAGCTCCTGAGATGCCCTCACCTCTGAGCCATTCACCTAAAAAAATTAAATTCTTAAGCAGTCTACAGCCTGCCTTAGTTTAAAGGGACACACTAGAGGATGGTCTCTTGCTAGTCCTAATTTTTAAAAGGGAAATAAATGGCCTCATTATACTCACCATGGAAGTATCTGCTGTCCACTGCTAATAGGAACTTACAACAACCTACAACTTCCAAAGGCTATTTTGTTACATTAAGCAATGGTTCAGGTACAGTATCCCTGAGTCACACCCACAAGGGATGTTAAAAAAGGCAACATTGTTCAAAATGTGCCACTAAGTGTCCATGTTTCTCAACAGTGACTATTTGTTGGAGACTAGGGAATTGGATGAATGCTGAAAAAAAAAAAGTGGCGCTTACAGCCCTAGCAGGCCCTATCACTAGCCCTGAAAACAGACATCAAAATCAGAAGGTTTAACAATTTGATCCTGCTTCAAGTACTGCTTATATAGTGTTCCCAAATTGGATACCAAGAACATGTGTCTATGCTACTCCAAATATACTAACCATTTACCAATAGCCAAAGCACCATCTTGTATTTTTGTAAGTAGTGGGAGGTCTGCTTTTAAATATGATTGCTAATACAGGATCATATATTCTAACAAAATCCAAAACACATTAGTCTAACTCCAACCCTTTAATTATAGTCGATTACTACATTATTTCTGCTGGGCATCATATGCCTGAAAATGCAGAAGGCACCTCAAAGCTCATTTAGGCCTGACTTTCTAGGTGTCTACTTACACATGATAACTAGAAATTCTCCAAGGGCCAGCAATACTGAAGACCTGCAACACCAATCTGAAATGTTCATAAGTCTTATTTGGGTTTTAATTCCAAAAAGGCCATCAGAAACAAACTAACCCAATTCTTCAAAACAGCATTTGACAGAGTGAAGTCCACCCAGGTAAGCAAATTACAACAAAACAACCAGTCATATTTTTGGTATGCTGCTCATGGCAAATCAGCCAGAAATAGACCAGTTTCAGGTTGTCATACTCCCCATACTTTCAAAAATGTCCAATTTGCCCTGATTAGAATAGGCTGAAAATCTCAGATAGTGATTCTTCTAGTTACTCCTTGCACAATGTTCAGTCTCCAACAGCATGCCTTCCTGGGACACATCAGGAACACATTGCAGTGGGTGGACAATTGCAGGGTGTAGTAATATTTCTCTAAATTATGGCACAGGTTTCCACTAAGCATAAAAAAAGTTTACCCCATTTATACATGTCTTATAAACCTTCTTGACCCCACTCTTACAAAGCCAGAATCATTAAACGCCACACCTGGAAGTGTAAGCAGAACATCAAAGACTACCAGAAATCTGGCCAAAGGCAAAATGAGTTCTGGGTTAGATTATCTTGCTGCTCAAAGAATCTACCCTTCTTTGAGGTTGTGGAATAAATATCCAGTCATTGCATTAAACAGAATAATTTCAACCCAGATGTCTGTCACTACAGTTAATCTGTGAACAAAAATAAGGATGGCTTCACTCCAATTCACCACCAGAGGCAGATTTCATTATTTATCAGTGTATTTTCAATCTCAAAGGCAAACTTGTGTCATTCCTTCTAGTCATCTGCTGGCTACTAAATTCCCTTTATTGAAGTCCCAACACAGACATTTCCTAGGTAGTGATGTAAAATGGAATGAAAATTTTAAGGAATTGCAAAATTACCTTTTTTAATGCAGGATACATATAAATGTTAATATTTTATGAAGAGCATGGAGAGATAAGGGTGTCTGGAATATTGACTGTTGTGTTTTTAAAAGCAGCAGCTAGATGAAAGGGGAAAAAGTTAAATCTGAAATCTTTAAAGAAAAGGTTTGGGTTTAATAAACGAGGATGGTAAACCTCAGCTTCAGTGTTTTACCTAAACAGACACATTAATTGAATTATATGAATCCGCTTACTATGCAGAAAAGATAGAAGCAAGTCATCCAACTCCTAGGCTGATAATCAGTAGCTGCACAGACAAAGCAAAAATATAATTACCTGAACAGCTAAATAAACACATTACACCACAGAATAGTTGGATTCAATCGGCTTCACAAGAACAGGACATGTATGCATTATTTGGAAATGGACAGCTTTTTAACAAAAGAACATCCACTTCGTGATATACAGAATGTCCAGCTTTTCCAGACTGAAAAGGATCTGCTATCCCGTAGAATGAAATATCCATCTGGTAAGGAAATTACCTGCCACTTGGTGAATGTATTGCATGCATGCCTAGGGAGGATCTTGAAAGCTTAAAACAGGTAGGAACTATGGAGTTGAGAGTAGGAAAACAGCTGTGGCAACAACTGTTCCTTCTGTATCCATAGACTGGGAGGACAAGTGATATCATTTCTGCCAGTGCTCCCAAAGTTCAGCTTCCCCTCCAGTCAATAAATATCAGAACAACTCAAACCAGACATTGGCTTTCACCCTTCTACCTGCTTTTAATGTTGATGGAACATTGTCCGTTCATTATCAACTTTTGGATGTAAAAAACATTTTGACTGTATAGTCAGTGTACTTTGAATTATTTTGGAATGCCATAAAACGGTGCTCTTCAGTGGATGCCAACACTTTATTGTTGTTCTCTTGTTATATTTTATATAGGAGATGGCCAGCTGGATAGAAACAAGAAAGTATCCACTCAGCATTAGAAGGCCATCTGGACAAGAACAAAAAGTTTAAGCCATCAGGTTTCCTCTAAAAAAAACAAATAGATAAATATAAATAAAAATGTGCATGTAATCGTCCTAAATCCGAACATCCTGTTATTACTCAAATGTTTCCATGAATTATTTATAAAATATCCATATGCCTAAATACATTTTCCTAAATTCTTCCCACTCATTGCATTTTTATAAATCACAAATCATCTTAACATTGTATACATATGAATGAGTGCAAAATCTGAAGCAAAACAATAAACATCTGAATGTCCTTCAAGAAAGAAACTAACATAGTAATAGACCACCTTCCAGTTAAACAAGTTAGATGTTTGTATCATATAGCTCAGTGCTTGATTAAGCAAGTCTAACAGGCAGGTGCTAATGATCAATGACATAATGACTACCCTGAACAAAAGTAATTAACTGAAACGGAATCAGATGTGTAGAAGGAATAAAACTACATAACTACTATAAAACTAGGCAAGGGGCGGCCATACTAAATAGGTAAGGTTGTGGTAGCTGTGGTGGTTTAGCCTACAAATCTTACACCATGGCAAAATGTAGCATAGTGTAAAAACAACCTGGTCATCCTGCATCATCAAGGTCTCTTCCAAGCTGAACATTTGTGGTGTGCAGGTGTTTTCAGAAATGCTGTCCAAACTCTTCAGCAGAAGAACAAACAAATAGGAAAAGTTGAGAACTTGAAATGCAGTGGAAACGTGAGTGCAGCAATTGTAAAATCTAACAAACTTATTTTCCTGTAAAATCAGAACATGTCCTACCACCCTGTTAGATCAGAACTGGCAGTAACCAATGAGACCTGGGTACACCCTTCTTCAGTCAAGGTAAGTCTTATCATAAGTGGTCTTCATGAAAGAGTTGCAACCAAAAAGCTATTCCTCCAAGGTGTATGGTGGAGGTTCCTATCATGTCTGTGGCTGAATTTACAGATATTAATTTGGTGATTTGATCAACATTGATGGCCCCATCACTGCTGAGAATCAATAAGATGTCTGATTCAGCAACATGGCACTGACCCCAAACTATCTGCGGTGAAAAGAGGAACATGGAATCTGCAACAGATGGTATGGCCTCTGCAGAACCCTGATATCAACAACATTGAGCCAGCCTCAGGTTGCTTGTAGAGATAGGAGCAAGAAAGACAGCTAAAGTATGCAGTTGAACTATGGGAAGTTCTTCAAGAGTCTTGGAACAACTGGCCCCACGAGTGCCTTCAGAAAAACTGCAAGAGAATTGCTTTTGATCTTAAGGCAAAGGATGGTCACACCAAATACTAATCTTTTTTTTTTGTCTGATTTCTGCACTTTCTAGGATGTTTATTGATTAATAAAAACAATTCATGGCATTATTTCTGAAAGCATTCATGCTTTACAGCATTTTTTCACAAGTGATCAGGATCTCTGCACAGTACTATACAATGCCAAATAAATGACAAAAATAACCTGTGATTAATTCTGTTAAATTGGCAAGTGAACACTAAGTTCAGAGCAAAAAGAAAGATTTTGTTTCAAATAAGAATGACCAAAAACATTGCTGACATTGTGCAACATTTGCTCCTTTGGACACACTGATGAATTATTACATAGTTGTTTTTTCATTGTATTTTAAATAAAAACCAATGGTGCTGTATCTGACAAGAAGTGACTGTTTTTGCAGGAAATGATGGCATTTGCAGTGGCATGTGTTAACAATAAATAATTGCATACACAATAATAGAACATATAGTAACTAATTTATTGTATTTATTTATTCAGATCAAATGTCACTCTAGAACCTAAAAGGATTCAAGAAAACAATATTGCTTCCCTGGAGTCAACCGTTTGTGTCTTCAGAACACAGGACGCAGACAGACTCCTCCAGTTTGTAAAACACACACTGTTTTGGTGCATTGGATGGTCCTGAGTGTTTTAGTCCTGAAATTGAAATCAAAGGGATAAGGCAAATTTGCCAGATATAGATTGATATATAGAGCCTCTTTCATACTATTTGGAGGTTGATCAGTAGGGTAAGCTGTCAAAGATTTAAAGAGCCCCTATTACCTTGAAGTATGATCATATTTTCATCAGGAACTTGCACCACCAAAATTTGTCAGGTCACTCGCCAAGATGGAAGCAATTTCTAACAGGCTACTTCACTGTGATTTTCTATACAGTGTGGGTGTTTGAGTCAGGTCAGTGAGCTGCCATGGGTTAGAGCTGGTGCCGGTGTCGCTGGGCACATTTGAGGAATGCTGGTACTGTGGGCCGAAGCCTAGTGTGACCCTGATTTGGATTAAGCAATTCTGAGAATGTAAAATCATGTTACATTAAAAATCCAGAAATGTATGTCAATAATTGCCAGAAGTGTATGGTTCCAGATAGAAATCTTTCTTCCATGAGTTTCTTTTGATATGACATTTCTTTTTTGGCTGCCTAATGATTCTTATTCTGAGTTCTTTGATTTGAAAGTTCAGTCTACTCATAATGTTAATTTATTTTACTGCTTCCTACCAAAGCCATATAATAACTAGCAATAAGGACAGAATTCAAAAATACACAGAATCTCATGTTATACTAGGTTGTGCTGACTGACTTCATGTTCTCTGTTGATAATCTTTATTTAAGCAGGGTTTTGCCTTCATTCAATGGGTATGGTAAATGAGTAAATATTCTGCTTAAGTAAAGTCATATAGACAGTTAAAGCACAATTTTTATAACACCCTGAGTATAATTTGAAATCAGTGTTAAATTATTTCCATGCAGTACATACTGTATAAACAAATACAAAAGCTTTAACAAGTTCACAATTCCTTGACTTACAGTTATAACAAAAGCAAAAAATTAGTATTACTTTTACTTTTTATATGAGTCCATACTCATTTTATGAATTAATTTTAATTCATTAAATATTTAAAAAGCTTAATGGTTATGCTTCAGTTATTGAAATATCATAAAAGTTAATTGTGGTTAAAATTGATTTCAAAATGCTTTGTCTGAAAATAGTACTTAACATGAAAAATATATAGGAATATGGCTTAGTTATAATGCCTGATTATAATCACATTATATTAAACAGTAAAAATGGTTGTAGCATATGCATAACAAAACAACTACAGTAAATAGGCCAGCATTTCTGTTAAATAAGTGCTTTATAAGCGGGTTTAGTAGGGGTAACAAAGAAATGCATGTGCTCACATCCCAAAGTTGTGTCAAATAATTTAGATAAAAAGGAAACTTGTATACTTTGAAACTATTCTCCTCATAGGTATTTGTTCTTGGCAGTACCCTCTCTTAAGAATGGAAATTTGCAAATATAAAGTTAAAGTAATGAAAATAAATATAGAATGAAAAACACAATTAGAACTGAAGTACATCTTTAATAAACAAACTAATGATGTATTCACAATTGTGTAGTTGTTCTGCTTTATTTAAAACATTTATTTTTCCTTCTGGTTTACACAATTTTTTTTTGGTAGGTACCATTCATATTATATACTCTATTTTTTCATTGCAAAACAAAGTTTTTTGTGTTGTTTACCTGATAATTGGCACATGTTGAAATGTTTTAATTTCGGTTTTGCAGTGCAGGGTGTGGTGTTATGGGTCCACAGCTCGTGGAGAAAAGGCCATTGATTTTAAATAAATAATCACCGCACCGAGGCGGCCGTGAGGCGTTGTTGTAGCGAGCAGCGGGGCAGTCGTCGATGTGGGAGTTTCTCACCGTGTGCACAGGTGAGGAACTGCCCACATTCGTGATTGCTCCGTGGCTAATGCTGCAGCTGTGATGGCCCCTCACGTTTTTAAAAAGCGAGTCGGTTTTAGGGAGAGGTGGAAAGGAAACGATCGGAGAGAGAAAGGAAAGGAGAGGACGGAGGTTACGGGAGCAGGAGAGGAAGCAGGTCGGTGAGAGGGAGAGAGCGCGCGAGCGGCGGACGTCGCGGCGAATGGCGCTCGTGGACAGCTGCATGGAAGCTGGGTGTTAGGCCGACACCCACGTGTTTGTGTTGATGTCGCTCCGCTGGCGAGCAGGTAGCGGGAGTGACCAAGGTGAAAGCGAGCGCAGAAGGCCGCAGAAAGGCAGCGGAAGTCGGGAGGCTTGGAGTGGCAGTCCTTGGTGTGAGCGTCCTGGAGACCAAGGAGTCCAAGTCTCGAGGCTGGGATGAGAGCCAAACCGAAGCCAGGGATCGGGAGGTCTCCAGTCTTGCGTGTGTTTGAGGAGGGCAGCTGTAGAGGCGTCTTGCCTGCTGCTTGGCCCATACGGGATAAGCAGGTGAGGCGCTAACAGAAGAGCACCGTATTTGTTGATGGTTTTAAGACTGCTTCCTAAAAGATTTTAACCTCTCGTTTTTAAGGATTGTTTTTCTATTTATTGGTTTTACTCCACGTTCTTTTTATGGATTATTTATTTAATGAATTTGAAGAACTGCACTATTTATGAACTTTGTTTTTGTTGACTGTTTTAAATAAAAGCACTTTTGCACTTTCTACCTTCCCCTTGCTCAGTAATTTGCCTCCATTGACTAGCTCATTCGGCAACATTATCGGCGGTGTTGGGTTCAAGTGCTTCCAACATCAAAGGGAGTGTGGAGCCAGAACCCACATCGTCACACAGGGGCTGACACTGATAACCTACACCTTCAGACTCCTGGGTTTAAATCCTTAGCCCCAGAACTGTCTGTGTGTGGTTTGCAACTGCTATGTGTTCTGCATGGATCTGCCTTCAGGTATTTTTGATAATATCCAACTCTAAATTCATATACAGTAAATGAGTTCAGCTGCGTACAGGGATACACCGTGTCCTGGTTTGGATTCTGTTTTGCTTTCCGTGCTGCCAGGATATGCTCCAGCTTCACATAATCTGGAATTTGGATTAAGATGCAGTAAAATGATGCAAGGATAAAAGTAATAAATTATCCCTACGATGTGTTACAGATCACAATTTGATTCCACATGATGGACAATTGCTGAATTAAACATAAGTTCTATTCTTTGCCATTTGAATGCACAAACGTCTTATTCAGATATGCTTGCATCTTCCTCTCCTATACCAATGAAGCTTCCAATCAACTCCAAAGCCGTCAATATTTCTGACACTGTTTGCAGTCCAATCTGCTATTTCAACTTGTTTCATTTACAGTATAATTTTTGCCACGCTGTTTTGTGAAACTTACTGCTAGGTTCTATCAAGCAAAATGTTTATCTGATTTGCTCTTCTTGTTCAGAATTCTATGTACAGTAGTAATATAGTAGTTAATTTACTAACAGTCATTTTTAAAACTAAATAACTCTTACCCATTTGCTCTACCTGAATTACCTTGTCTTTCCATTTTTTCTCATGGTTTACAAATCCCATCACTACTTCAGTGCCAAAAAACTTTCAATGTCCACCATTTTCAGTAAGGGCAATTCATACAATGGAATTTTAGATTGAGGTGTGAGCAAACAAGTGGTATGTCAAATCACCATAAAATCACTAAGCAACTAAAGGTTGTAATGTAGGTATAAGATCTGTTGGTCTTTTTAACATGCTAAAAATTGTGCACTGTCAGCTTTAGCTCACCAGGTTTTGAGATGTCATCTGAGCCGATTCTGCATTTTATATCTGTATCTCACATATCTCTACCTCTCTGGTCTGGAGTCTCTTCCCACACCACCTTGTGGTGCACACTGTCACCCTAAAGGATACTTGAGCAAAATCCTCCAGTTCCCTACAATGCTGGCTATTCACCTGCTTCTTATGTTCAGTGACCCTGAGCACAAGGTGCTGGATTAGATGGCATCTACTGCAGATGTAGGGCTCTAGGAGACACTACCTGTTCAAGCCACCTTCTAAAAAGTACAACCTCAAACAATTTAAATGAATTAACTAGGTCCCCTTACCACTTGACTGCCTGCTGTGTCTTTGTAGGTAATTGATCAGCTTTACGTTTCTCCAACTTACTTCCCTAGTTGACTATTTTCCTAACAATTATCCATCTATTCATTTTCAAAACATTGCTAATTCCAGTGCAGGGCTGCACTGAACTGGATCCTATCCACAAGGTTTACTATCTTACACCGGCCAAATGTCTTTGGTAATAGGACATTCCTTCCCTCTTCTGGAGGCCACACAACATAATGTCCTAGTAAGGGCATGGACACTGGACGGACGTCTTTACACTGAGCAGCCATGACATTAAAAACACTGATAGATGAAGTGCATAGTACTGATTATCTCATTACAATGACACTTAGCAAGAGGAAGAATATATTATATTTAGTTCTTAAAGGTGAGTTTGAAGCAGAAAAAATGGGCAAGGGTAAGGAGCTGAGCAACATTAACAAGGGCCGAATTATGATGGCTAGATGACTGGGTCAGAGCTTCTCCAAAATGGTAGTACGTATTGCTGAAAAACCTAATGCTGGCCATGAGGGAAAGGTGCCAGAATATACAGTTCATTACAGCTTGCTGCATATGGGGCTGCATAACCTCAGACCAGTCAGAGTGCCCATGCTGACCCCTGTCCACCACTAAAAATGCATACAGTAGGCACATGAGCATCAGAACTGGACTTTGTCACATTTTCTATTAGATCATGTTGATGGCTGGGTGCAAGTTCATCATTTACCTGAGAAAGAGATGGTAGCAGGATGCACTAGGGAAGAAGGTAAGCTGATGGAGGCAGTGTGATGCTCTGGGCAATGTTCTTCAGGGAAACTTTGGATCCTGGCATTCATGCTGATGTAACTTTGGCACATACCACCCATCTAAAGATTGTTGCAGACCACATACACTCCTTCATGGCAATATTACTCTCTGATGGCAGATGAATCTTTCAGGAGGATAATTCACTCTGCCACATTCTAAAAATTGTTCAGGAATGGTTTTCGGAACATTAAAAAGATTTCACGGTGTTGACTTGCCATCTGTGGCATGTGTTGGAAGAATAAGTCCTCTTCATGGAGACTCCACCTGTGCCAAATAACACAGAGCACTTACAGAGATATTGGAGTGTCCATACCTCAATGGGTCAGAGCTGCACAAAATTAGGCAGATGGTTTCAATGTTGTGGCTGATTAGTATATATATATATATATATATATATATATATATATATATAGAGAGAGAGAGAGAGAGAGAGAGAGAGAGAGAGAGAGAGAGAGAGAGAGTGCATTTAACGTAAGGCAATGTTTCTCAAACTCAGTCCTGAGGACTCTATGTGGCTTCAGGTTTTTATTCCAATCACTTTCTCTTTTCAGTTGGACTCCTAGCCTATTTAAGCAAGCTGTTATTTTCCAGTTTCTTTCAAATTACAAAGTTTGGTTAATATTTTTATTAAACTATACCAAGCATTTATTTATGTTACATAGGGGATAATTGAATTTTTTTTTTTACATGATTTGAAGTTTTTCCTCCTCATCATCATCACTTTCATTTTGTTGTTCCAGGTGTTCTGGTTATTTAATACATTATTAATAATAAGTATTTTCATAGGAAGGGCATTGAAGTAGTCCTTTCAATATTCAGTGTTGTCTGTGAGGGTGCCTGCTTTGTTCTGTCTTTATTGTCAATCTGAGGATACAATTAAAGGAGCAAACTACGCAGAAAAAGGGAAGATCATTTAGAAAATTAAAAAAAGAAAATCAAGCATTCTGAATGCAGAATAAGAGAAAAAAGACCAGCTAGTTAAATGTGAACAATTAGAAAAAAAATGATTCACTGATTATGAAGCTGGTTGGAACAAAAGCCATCAGCAACATGGGAGGCTGAGAACCACTGATGTATGGGGTGTATTGGCACAGTGGTTAGCATGCTCCAGAGTCCACAGCCTAGGGATTGTCTGCACCGAGTCCGCACATTAACTCTGTGCCTGTATTGTTTTTTTTTTTTTACCTGATTTTTTCAGTTTCCCTACCAGATCCCAAAGACATATGCGTTAGGTTAATTGGCATCATTAAACTGGGCCATATTAGTGATTGCAGATGTGACTATAAATGTGTCCTTCTACACTAAATGCGCTATACATTTACTGTTATTTTTATTTTATTTCAATGCTTTGCATTTTATTTAAGGGTAAAAACACTTTCTATTTTATTATTTTGCAATAGTATTATCAATGCACTATATGGATAAAAATGGCCAGTGTCAGGGATGCCAGGGGTGACGACCCAGCTGGGACACCTTGAGGGACGGAAATGGGCGTGCGCCCATCTGGGATCACGCTGGGGCCGCCATCCTGGTTGCTTTGGGGGCCACGGGTAGAGGGCTTGGAACCCAACCCTGTAGGGACCCGTGGCCCCCGCCAGGGGGCGCCCCAATGACTTGGGGACCCTGGACCTCAGCACTTCCACCACACCAGGAAGTGCTGGGGGGAAGAAGAAGAGGGATACCTGGAGAGCTTCACTGGGGCGTGTCCAGAGGGGAATGCCGGGAACCACCTGGAGCTCATCCGGGAGCATATAAAAGGGGCCGTCTCCCGGGTGGAAGCAGGACGAGGCAGGAGCAGGGAGCGTGGAGGCGGCCCGAAGAAAAGGCATTGGTTGGCCAGGACTGTGTTGGGGTTTGTGGTGCACATAAAACTATTGTACATATTGTAAATAATAAACGTGTGGTGGTGATAAACAACATGTCCGTCTGTCTGTGTCCGGGCCGGGTCCACACCAGATATAAAATTAAATACTTACTGCTTTAAATGGTACAATGCATTGGATTTCCAGACCTCAGATGCCCAACAGTAAGTGGAATATGAGTCTCCTGCAAAGGACAAGATGTCAGTTTCAGTTAGTAAAGACCATTTTGACCCTTGCATTTTCAGAATGCATTTTTTTACAGTAAAGGGCTGCAAGGAGCCCCTTAAACTGCAGAAAATAAAAATAAATGAATGCATTCCTACATAAAGCACTTTTAGTAAATTTTTAAATTATGAGGTAACATGGGCATTGTAGTTGGACTCTGCTTTATATTTTAGTTTGGCACAGTTATAATTAGGACACTTTCCTCTATCCTTGCCCAACCACATGTATCTATGAATATCCTTAAGGTGATAGAAATTCTGTGACAAAAATGACACACATAAACCACAGTGGATTTTAGTCATGTCTTCTCTCTGTGTGTATAGTGAACTCCTTGCTGAGACTTGTGTGATTGAGAGACTTTCAATAGGAATATAACTGTGACACAGGTGCTTTAACCTTATAAAAATCGATCCCTCAATTTACTAAACCAAATTATCCTAGTCAGGGTCGGAGAAAGCCAAAGACAAAGCAGGCAGCAACTTATAGCAAGGCAGACACTTGCCCTTTAAAAACCCTGTTAATTCTTCAATGTTTCTAGTGCGGTATATGTGATTGCTGCTCGTCCTTTACTTCAGTTTATTACTGTAGCAAAGATTAATTGCCAATCTCGTTTCCATTAAAGACAAGCAGAAATGAGAGTTCTAAACTTAATCAAAGGACGAACAGCCTTTCTGCCTGCTTTAAGTTGTGTTCTTACCTTGCACTAGATTGCTGCCTACTTTGACTCTGAGAATTCAGCTTCAGTAAGATTTGCTACTGGTTGGGTAAAAGTCACACTAATCATCTTTAACTTTAAAATAATGAAAAATGTTTTTAGTGGTTGCAAATTATGTAAATGGTAAAATAATTATATCAGTTATACATTCACAGGCTTAACAATTTAGTAAGTTTTCTTAAATCAGCTGGGAATTTAAGACTTTGAAATCAATTGTTTTATTCAATACTCTTATAACTTAATCGTCAAAGATTTTCTTTATTTAGCTTTGTGGCATCTAAAAATGATTCCATTCTGTATTATTATAGAACAGAGCTGAAATTGTGTTTATGTAAAGGTAGCCAAACTTATTCTCTAGCTACCTATGAGTTAATTAAAATAAAGATGTGTGGACAATAAAGGAAACAAGAAACTTCAGGCTCATTGCTTCAGTTTTTAATTCCTTTCATAGAATCTAGTTAAAACTGCAAACGATTTTAAGTGCTCATTCAAATTTATAACACAATACATAGTTTTGTAGCACTTTACCCCCACCTAAGCTGTTAATATTTTTTCTTTATACTAATATGAATTTTGCAGTCACAAGGATAAATAAGTTGGCTGTAGGCAAGTATAGCCAGAGTTGAACAATAATCAATAATCAATATGTCACTCTGGTCTGTAAGCCAGATTGCTTTTCACTTATACAGCATATGCCTGACTTACCAACATTTATGGTGTATGGCATTTATTCTAAAAGAAATCTGCAGGACAGACAGAAACCCTGTAGATACCAGTACAGGAGTTCAGGCGCTGCCAGTGGGGTGGTATGCCCCGTTTGTGTCCTTAGTATATTCCTACAATGTGCTAGAGAAAAGATTTCCTAGACTGCAAAAGAAAATAAGACCACAATATGCAGTTAAAAAGCAACACAGCTTTGTTGATCAATGCAGGCTGGGGATGTTGGGTCCTGGTAGCCTGGTCAATATTGAGTCTATTTGTGACTGGCAAGAGACCAACGCATACTTGCCTATCTGCTAGAGAGAAGTACAGCATTGCTTCTTAAAGGGAATAAGCAGCTGAAAGACTAATTGGGAGACGTGGTCTTTTAAACAAAAAAATATTTAATTTCTGCTGGAACATCAAAACTGAAAGGCAAAGCTCTAGTGTGGTCTCCCTAGAGGAAAAGTAAAGCTTACACAAACTCCAGAAGAGATTATGGTACTCTGGGTCTAGGTTTAAAGTTGTCTTATGGCCAGAGGCAATTCTGAGTGTGGAGTTGTGGTAAACTGTGTCCGGGGTCTGTGGCAGATCAGCACACCAGAATAGGGGCTGAATTTTAAAGAATAATGTGGCTCAGTTTTCATGAGTGTATGTGTGTGGGAGAAAAGCTGTGCAGCCGTGGAGTGCTTAATGGGGGCCTTGACTGATTGCTTATTCAAGTGCACAAGCACAACAGTGGTACAGCCATCCCTGATTAGTGGCTTGTTATGGAGGTACCTACACTCACAGGGCTATAAAAAGATCTGAGTAGGTCAGGAAGAAACACAGAAATGAGGTAACAAAAAAAGAAAAAGTACAATGGAAAGGAGGTTAGCGGTTGGGAAAGCCCAGTGGTGGTGCAAAAGGAATGGCACTCCAGGGAAGGATCAGCCTTGTAGAATGGTTGAAGCAAGGGAGAGTCCTGGGTTCCTGTGGATACTGTTGATGGTGGCAGGTTGAGAAAGCCTGGCTCAGTGTGTTTCTCGGCATACTTTGAAGGAGGTGGTTAGGATGGGAGCCAGTTGATAGGCCACATTCGCAGGGGTCTCAGCCCTGCAGAAGAGATTAACAGGCGAGCAGAAGGAAATAGTGTGAGAGAGAGCACTGTGGTATGAAAGGGAAGAACAGTAATAATAAAAAACAAATCCAGTTAAAACAAGGTTAAAAACAACAATGGCTGGAAACAGTTCCCCTTTAAAAGCCCAGGGCCTTCTTTTAGCTGGCGTGCCTTGCAACAGGGGAGTCACCCTACCTGCAGGTGCAGCTAGCTGTCTTCTCCACTAGTCTGGTAGCATTCCGACCCCTACCTTTCTACAGCTCCCTCTCGACTGAGACTCGGGTTCCCCAGCGACCAGGGCGCTCACGCTGGAGCTCACTCTCCCAAGCCTCACTAACTCCTGCTGAATTCCACAGCAAGCCACCCTTGATCCTGCTGAGTTTTTCAGAGGAGCAGGAGTGACCTAATCCATCCGCCCCTGTGTTCCAGCCAAACACATCGCCAAGGCTCTCCGTCCAGCTGCCAGCAACCACCAGTAAGCCTGTTCTCGCTCGCTCCAACACTGACTCTCTGTGCCTTCCTCTTTCCATTAACCTCTGTTCTTTTCTATTTTCATTCCCACCTAGGCACTCTCACTCCTACTATTTATAATGGTGACATGGCACAGGTGCGGTGATTAGCAGCTCCCAACATCAGTTACGGAAAACGGACGATTCCACACTTGCGCACTTCATTGCGTCCAGGAGCCGCTCTAGCCACACTACCATGCCCCCTCTTTAAGCCGCAAGTGCAGAGATTATTTATTTTAAAACTGGCCATCCATTTCGAGCCACAGACCCGCCATATCACAGGCTGCTGGCACCCAGAGTATCATCAGAGTGAGGAAATGATTTGGGACAAAAGCATAACTGGAAGAACTGAACTGAAGAGACATCAGAAAGTATAGAGAGAGACAGAAGGTAATAAGGGAAGACACATAAAGCAATTCATTTGGTAAGCGATCAGGTAGGTGAGACAACCCTCCAAACAGGAAGGTCCAGAGGAAGAGAACGTATTTATTTTGTGCTTTTGCTTTCTCCCCATGTTTTTTTTTGTTAACAAAGGCAGTATTTTTTTGCAGATTTTTGGCTTCTGTGCATTTTTGTTCCAGGCCCCCGTGTTTTTTATATATACTAATGGAAAAATTAACCTAGCATTTTCTGGAAAAACAAAACAAGTTATAGCCTGTGTAACTTCACAAAAAATTGCCAATTTGTTTTAGCCCTAGAACTTATACAGCAAGTCATTGTAAATTACCAAACTCACAAAAGTCCATTACATTTGATTTTAACCAGTGAGAAGTCAAGTCAAAGCTTAGGTCACAGCAAGACAAATGTAACATTTCATCAGTTTTCTGTGCATTTCATAATGCATTGAACATCACCAGAAAAAAGGCAGAGGGCCACTGACATGCTTCAGGCAGGCCTGTCATTTGCCTTAACTGCCAAACACTATGCATTAAGTCAGTCTTCTAACTACAGGAAATCTTTCAGCAGGCAGGAAGAAGAAATGAACGTCCAGTGAACACTAGAGAGCAGAACTAGGATATCAGACTTGTCCTTCAGAGACATCCTTTCAGATCTGCCTCCTTTGCTGCTGCTGATGATATTTCTGGTCTGCATCAATGGCAGAACAGTGAGGGGCTGGCTTCATAATGCTAACCTTAGTGTAGAAAGGTCAATCAGTGATCCTCTCTTCACACCTCCTAAACCTCTGACTCTACAGCAGGTCAGTGGCAGACTACAAACCGCTGCTATGGTAACAAGGAGGAATACAGGAGGACAGGAGCAGGCTTTGGCCTTCTGTATCTCCTGATGTTAACCCCAAAAAGCACCTTTTGGGATGCCCCGAGTTGCAACATCAGGAGGTGTAACCCTCTGCCTGCTAATTAACAACAGCTTCATTCGGACTTTTATCAGGTAAAACTTAGCACAACTGCATATTCAAAAGTTCATTGGTTCTGTGTAACAAACAGAGTTGTCAAGCAGTGGTGGTTGAAAGAGATGGTCACATGAGATACTGAAAGACAGACTGTTAACGTTCACAGTAGGTAGTGTTTTTCTTCTGTTTTTGTTGTTGTTTTGTTTAACCATTATTTATATTTGTTTTATTATTATTTTAGCCAAATTGGCAAACAAAACAATGACAATACAGTAACATTTTTTTATCCAAATTGAAATTAAACTAAAACAAAAATGGAATTTTCCATAAACTTTTATCCCTATTTAGATGGAAATGCCTAATTAAATTGAAATTTAGTGAAAATAAACATGTAGAAAAATAACAATGTTGCCAATTCATAACAATGACTTTTTGGTGTTCCATCCGATTCCAGTAGCTGCATTTATTTGAGGGTGTAAGACAACTTTTAAAATAAACAGGTTAAAATACTTTTTCCCTAATGTAATAGATTTTTTTTTGGGCTGGAATTTTTTAAGAACACATATGCTCCATATGTGGAACCTTTTCTCATAGATGTTCTAAACCTTAGTAGAATCATAACTGCAAATGCAAGGATTCCCATTTGGTATCATAAATTATAACTCAGGCTGAAGACTTAGTATCATAGCTTAACCTGCTCCCGCAATACAGATAACTTGATGATTTTAAGGATGCAATTACAGTAAAATGTGATCTAACAAATCTTGTGTAATTTCAATACTCCTGCTTAATGACCACTGAGAAGAGACATTGTATGAAGCATATTTAAAGAGGTACCATATCAGGACTAGTATTGCAGCCAATAGGGAGCGAGTATTTTGCTTTAAGTACATACATCAGGTGTTGACCTTACACTACAAGAAATTGTTCTTATAAGGGCAGCAGAGTTAGCTGTGCCAGAAATATATTGAAGTCTCCCTATTATTTGATGACATCTAACTTGGGGGTTGTCAGTCCATTTAAGGGAAAACTGGTGGCACATTTTGTCAGTGACACCTGGAGAGTGGCTAGGAGGATATCCTCTGGAGTTCCCATACACAAAGTAGACACTGGGCAAAGTTTAAAGTAACCTTCTGCTCATTCTTTGTCTGAGCTTGGAGTTAGGGAAAAGCTGGAGAGTGTTTCAACTGGAAAGAGGAAGAGAAGCCAGAGGTTGTAGACGGTGGAACAGAAGGTGCTGGAAAAGAGTGTTTGGTTTATTACTGTGGTGAGAGTTGGATCAGCTGTTCCATTAAACAGACAGGAAGAATATACAGTAGATAGATTTTTCTTTGTTTTTGTAATTTGTGTTTCTCATTCTATTATATGCCCTTCCTCTACATTTATTTTTTATAAAATTTTTTATTAAATCCTAAGCCTAAAAGTGCAACAATTTTATGTGACTTTTTATGTCATGGTTTTTGTCACGCTTTAAATCAGGCTTATTTTAAAACCTATATATATATTTTTGGTATCATTCTTTTCAGAATTTATCAAACTTAATGTGACGAGACTTTGTGCCAACAGATTTAATCATGCCCGGGGCTGGAAATAAAAGACAAAGAGTAGATGACAAAGACAGCTGCTGTACAAGCTTTTAAATGTTTGAAGCTCCGTGCGAGATGCAGATCATGTGACACGGCAGGAGCAGCAGCAATCCAGCAGCTGAACGAGCAAAGAGGATTGTATCACTCCTTAAAAGGGGGTTTCAGAGGAGCAAATACATCTCCTTGGGGTGTGTTCAGCGCCCCCCTTCACAACACAAGTGGCAGAAACACATAGTTTCTGGCTGGTTGTGCAGTCAAGGGGGTTGACAAGCGAAGCGAGCACAGGGTAAGCTTCCTAGTAAACTTTTATTTTTGTAAATTTTAACTTACTTGGCTTTATTTGGAATTGGAGATGGTGCAAGGGCTCCTTTATTATTAATATTGCACTATACTCCTGGATTCTGGCTCCCCACAATTTTCTACTAGATAAAGAAGGTTTAGGAAATAATTGGAAAAAAGTATTTTGTTTATATTAATGCAGTTATATATGTCAAGAAGAGTTGGCATTGGCAAAGGTGTGATCAATATGAAAAAAGGCCTGAGTAAAGTTACAGAAACCTCCAATATAAGAGAGACACAAGCACACCCTCAATGAGAGATCACTACTGTGCTTTTTTGTAGAATGACAATGGCTCCTATGGGATTGTAGATTCTTAGCTATGGAGGTAAATGTTGAATGTATAACAAAGCTTACAATATTTCCAGAAGATGATTACAGCACAGTTCAACCTAAGAACTCTCAAGATATAGCTCACTGTAATATATATGTGGCTCAAAAAAAACAACAAAAAACGGAATACTTAAATCACACATTGAATCACAATACACTAAATATTCAAGTGGAAAATCTTTACTGAGTAGCCTACACACTCTGGACACATGAGGCCAGGCACTGTCCTACCTAGGGCCCACTGCAGCAGTGTAAGGTCTGACAATGGCTCTGAGGATTTCATAACGGTATCTAGATGCAGTCAGGTTACTGTTCCTAGCACATGGAGGTCTGTGAGGCCCTCAAAGGATATGACTCCCCCAACCATCACTGACCCACTGCCAAACCACTCATGCTGGATGATGTTGCAGGCTACATAATGTTCATAATGGCGTCTCCAGACTCTTACGTCTGTCACATGTGCTCAGTGTGAACCTGCTCTCATTTCTGAAGAGAATGGGGCACCAGTGTTGGAGCTTTCAATTGTGATATTCTAGGGGAAGTCAGGCCCTCATACCACTCTCATCGAGTCTGTTTCTGCCAGTTTGACCAGATACATGCACATCAGTAGCCAGCTAGAGGTCATTGTGTAGAGCTCTGACAGTGCTCCTGCTGCTCCTCCTCACACAAATGGAGCAGATAGCAGTCCTGCTACTGGTCTGTTGCCCTTCCATGGCCCTGTCCAGCTGTCCTTCTCTAATGGCCCATCTCCCGGTATCTCCCTCCATGTTCTCGAGGCAGTACTGGGAGACACAGCGAACCTTCTTGTGATGGCACATATGGTTATGCCATCCTAGAGGAGCTGGACTACCTGGGCCACCTGAATTAGCTGTAGGTACCACCTCATGCTACCTGTAGTGACAAGGACACTAGCAAAACACAAAACTAGAGAAGAATCAGTCAGGAAGGATAAGGAGAGAGCAATACCCTGCCGCTACCACCTGCAAAACTATTCCCTTTTTAGGTGTTATCTTTCTGTTGCCACTCCAGTGCACCTGTTGTCGGTTTTATTTGCACCAAATCAGGTAAAGATGATTCAAAATTGCTTGTACTTCCTAACTGGACTGATTGATATCCCTGAAGCTTAATTAGTTGCCGTTAGATTGTGATGATTAAGTGTTCCCTTAATTTTTTGAGCAGTGTAGATACTATAGATAGATATATTTAAGCTAAATTACTCCGTTTTAATTTAAGTTGTTAAGTGTGTTTATAATTTCTACTAGGTGGTTGTACAAGTGGCAGTACTGTATATCTTGGCAACAATAGACAAAAGGCGAGAACCAACACTAGATAAGATTCCAGTACATCACAAACTGCACATACACACACCAAACTTGTTTAAATCTTCCAAAAAAACTAACTGCATAATTTTGAAAATTGTGTTAAATGTCAATTATTTAATTTCTCATCGACTTATTTGTAATGTTGTTTTATGTATGACTTGAGCCCTATGTTGTTAATGCTTGATTAATGATAAATAAACTTATTAATGATAAATAGGTTTCTTGTCTTATTAAAAGCTGCAGTGATTCTTTATCCCGTGGGTACTAAGCAATCTTGTCAAATCTTTCATAACATCTTCCTGTTAAACAGGGCTTTTGTGGTCAAATAAAATGAGTTTTGATATTTCCAACCCTGAACCCATTTAATATAATATTGGAATGCTTCTCATGATAAAATATGATGAATAATTATTTTTTTAAGTTGTTGACATTTCTATAATAACAAAGCTACAGTATAATGCCAATAAAAACCTAGCAGTTAATTTCAGTGTCTTGTAGAGGTGTTTGTTTATTAACATAGACAGTTTAGGGATCTAAAACTTAGAAGACATTAATAAGAAGTAGGCATATATATATATATATATACACACTTTGTATATATATATATATATATATATATATATATATATATATATATATATATATATATATATATATATATATATATATATATTATTCATAGTTACCTGAAGTTGACAGGCACATAAAAGACATTCATGACATTAAATAAAAAGTAATATAGTCTTGTAATTTAAACTCTAACAAAGAATTCACCAGGAAAGAGATCAGAACTTCCGGAAGCAAAATGTCTAGCTAAACCTTATGATCAGGTTGCGAATTTATCAGAGGCAGCAATGAAACTTCACTGTTCACAAAACGTTTAGCCACAATAGGCGTTTTCCTCCACCTTGGAATGTTTCATAGACTTTTCTGTCCACATAGACAAATTTATATGATTTCATTTGACCTGTGGGTATGACATTGTATCTAATGTTGAGCATTATAATGCGATTCTGCCTTGCATAGTAGATCTGTCTTCATTCTTTAAAAGCAGCAGAGGTACATTTGGGAATTGCACTGCCTTCAAGGCTAGTCAGAAGCAAATAACATTTATTTATTTATTTTGTTATGTTTTTGGCCTCACATATTTTATGCATTTCATAGCGGTAGGTACGATAACTATCTCTTATTTTTATTACCTGTCACAGAAAAGGTCTGCAGTGGAAATACGCAGAATTTTATTTATGCTACAGTACAGTGTTATAAAATATTGGTGTTTTCTTACCTATCATTAAAATACACGGACCACTAAATGATTTTTTCCCTTCACATAAAAATCAGCAAATATGAATCCTGCTACAATTTTTTCTTGTCCAGTATATGAAAATACATGGTGCTGTATGAACATAACTTTATTGTTAAATATGCGGCTTCTAAATGCTTTCTTATCTCATCTGCATTGCTAATATGTACCTTTTTTCTTTTTCACCTTTTTATGAAATAATTTGAAATTGATCAACAAACTGCAATGGTCATTTAAGCGTATTTCCAGGCACTATCACGTCACCAAACTGTATTTATCACTGCTGACTAGAATAATGATTAATTGAAAAAGAGAACAATAAAATTTGTCAATTCATATTTAAATTTATGCCAATTAAGTGAATTACAACATAAAAGTAATCAATCATCTTACTTCAACTGCTTTCCAGTTAAAATATATTTTTAATATAATGTTTAATTTATTTGCAAAAATCCTAAATGTTTCTTAATCGCAAACAGTCTCTTGATTAGTCACATCAGCATTAACCAGTAGTCCCCTGTGAAAGTGACTGCTGTACAACTTCTTAGCTGCTCAGAATGGAAAGCCTTGTACCTTTTATATAAATTCTACATATTTGATACAGTTCTCATTGTCAGGTTTCGGGGAGTGTGAACGTGACTGGTAGAATAAAACTGAATAAAAAAAAAACCAAAGCTAACCTTTACAAGTACCATAAATTTACACTGGTTGTTACAGACTCAAATCAAATGTATGTTTTTATTCTAAAATAGTAAGAATAAGAGCAGCACACTTCTCAAAACAGAGTTGTACAGAGTCAAACTCGTGACCCTCTTATTACTAGTCAGCAGTTCTTACCATTACGCCACCAAAACAGTCAGATTAAAGACATGTCAATGTCGTACCCTAACACAGGATCTTTTTCTGCGTTTTATATATATATATTCTTGAATAAAAGTGCACTTGTTTTGTTATACTTGTACCTTTTATGAAAGTGTTTATTTGATATTTGATTTCATGTCGTTAAACGTAAAACGCTTTTAGTTTTAACAATGTGTTTACATAGATCGTTGTAGACACGGAACAGACATGAAATGCATGTGTTCCATTTTTATTTACTCTATACAACTCTAAGCAACTGACGCGCAGGTAAACCGACTTGAGCTGAGAAAACTTTGTGCAGTGGTGGGGTGATGTGATAGCAAGCTGCTTGCTGCTTATTGACACATTTACAAGATAAAAGAAGCTGACGGAGAGGTGCGAAGGGATTTAAGGTGGGATGGATTGCCGAGTTTTTTTTTTAAGCTTTGGTAATTCTAGTGTTAATTAAAGACTAAATAATAAATAAATATGATATTAGAGAATTTTACATAATACCAACAAATATGAAAAACAACAAAATAACAATAAAAAACTAGATAAACAGAAGCCAGGAACCAAATACTGGCTGAAATATAATAGACCCTATGGCTAAATAGGTTTTTCATGCTGTTTTCCTTTCATTTTCCACTATTTATTTTTAATTAATGAGTAGCCATTTAATTAAATGAAGTCTGCTAAATTAAATTTATAAATTTAACATTTTGAAACTCTGTATTAATTCAACGCATAGATGTCTCAATTTCATAACTAAACTGGTTTAGTTACCTTTTCCAATTAATCTAGAGTATACTCTTTTCCCTAAACGTGATGTAATAACCAAAATTGCATATATGTGATCTCATTCAAGCAAATTTATCATGCAATCATCATGATCTGGTGTTTTTCCAGGTGTTTTGCAGTTTGTTTTGGATCTTTCCTTTATTTGAGTTTTAATGCTTGCCATCTACTGTAACATCATTCCATTTTCTATATTCATATCCAATTCAAATTACAAGGCATGGAATCCACCCTGCTGTTACGATAAATTGTATTTTGAGAATGAATGAAAACCATTACAGGATTAAAAGATGGGCCTTAGTCACTTATCAGACAGTTCAGGACTGCTAGCACTCAAAAAACAATTAATTTTGGGTTTGGAGTAGTTTTAAGTAAAAAGAAAAAGCTTTGAGGTTAGTATTGAACGAGATGTATTTTATTTTTTTCCAACAGCTAGATCCCACCAGCATTAAAGAGAAACTTTCCTGAGGAAAAGGACAAGAACATCAGAAAATAGGTGAAAGAAAAAGAAAGCGGGACAACCTTTTAGTTTTTTAGAAAAAAGTGTTAAGTAAAACCTTAACGTTTGGTGGAAATGAATAAATTGAAACCTTTAGTGTTTGTAGAAAATCAGAACATCTAGTGTTTGTGGAAAAGAACTAGGAACAGAGTGTGCTACTAATTGACATGTAATTAACATTAACATGTAGAATAGAGAACCCTGAGTATGTGAAGCATGAAAAGGCTGTAAAATCCAGGGATGCACATTTGTGTGTGGCACAAGATGCCCAGGGTATATATCAAATGATACATTGTGGTTTGTCAAGAACTAAAGGGATCTAGCACATGGAAATCTGACTTCGACAAAAGAAGAAAACTTTGAATAACTTTGATCTTTACTGGCTCTATGTGTTCCTAACTTGTCTACTTTTGCACCAACACACTGATTACACTGACTTGGAAAATATAATGGTCTGATCATTAAATTATTTTTGTTTTTAAAGAATTTACTATTTTTGATATCTGCTTTACTATTTTAATAAAAGTATCTAGGTTGCATAAACACTAAATATATCATGTATCATGTTATCAGATCACCTACTGTATGAAGTGCACCTAATGAGAAAGGTACCAACTAACATCTAAGGCTCTTTAATCAATGAGGGATAAGAAGAAGTATCAAAATCAGATTAATACCTGTTACCTGTAACCTCTTACCTGTCTCACTGTCCATGCTGTACTCTATGTATTTCACTCTGGGGACCTCTAAGTAAGTTGCTTTATCGATTGGGTTTGCTTTCTCTTCTTCACTTCAACCCAGTTTGATACTAATAGAGGACTTGACAAGAGTCTTTGCCCTTAAGGGAGGGCAGGCAGACAAGAAATGACAACCAAACACATTTGCTTATATTTATTTGGCTTAAAAACAATAACTGCTGATATAAGTGATAAAAGGTGACAAATGCTACATTGCTACTTTTATTTAGTTGAAAATAACATATACAATTTTAATCGAAACAGGAAAACAAAAAATATTTCTTGCTGGGGACAGAGGTCCTTCACAATTGTCCTGCAGCTAAAGACGTATTACGTTAAGCAAATTTCCCTTTAATTTTCAGTCTTGGTCTTAATTTACATGATTTTAACCAGATGGAGGCAGTCGTCAGTGCACTCCACTGAAGACAGTTGCATAATGTGACAAGACCAGCGACTAACTCCAACTAGTCCATGACTCATTCTGACAAAATCAGACAAATTTGATTTTGTCTTTAGTTTTAGCAGTGGACTCTGTGTGCAAGACAGCTGATATAAAAGGAATGTTCATCTGGAAGTACAATTCATTTACTGTAATGCAGCAACAAGGAATAAGAAGCAAGGGTGTTTTGGACCTCACAAATAGGAGAAAAGCTTGACTATCTTAAGTCTTTTATTTTACACAACAGAGCGCAAAAAAGTAACAAGAAGGTCAGAGATTGCGGCTAAACTCATACCTGCTAATGCTTCGTAAAGCACCTGCAGCACGCCTTTTACCAGCACAGATACGTTTGTACATGGCTGTGCTGGAAGGTCAGCACGCAGCCGCTAAATGTGACACACCTATTGATTTTCAGTCATGTAGATTGATACCACTTTATGAGAGATCTCCATTTAAGTGTTTGCTTCAGCTTTTACAGAGTAGTACTGAGATAAGAATTCTCCATGCAAGTGTCCATCTTTGCAGATGAATTGAGCTTGTTATGAAGATGTCATAAAAAAGGAGCAACTGAACTAATCAAACTCTTTTTGAATAAAGGTCTTGTATAACAATAAAAATACCATCTGTCCTTTTCCTCTCTTGCCCAAAATGAGCTCACGCAAAGCACTTGGTTTACTTTTTTTCATCTCCATTAATAGTGCGTCAACATTTTTCAAAAACATACAGAAAATTATCATCAGTAAGCTCAAGGTTATCTTCCCATGGGAATCAAAAGCAGCACAATCTATGCAAAGCAACCCTTATCTGGGCTTTGCCTTTCAGCTTTCCCAGAAGACATTGCAGTCCTGTTCAGTTTGGCAAGACTTTCATTCTAAAGCCTATCATCTTCGATCTGTCAGTTGGAAACTATCCACCATATGAACGCATTGTTATTATTGTTTGGTTTAAAACTAATGATTCACTGATCATTAATAAAAATGCATTACTTTTATATTTCTTCCTGACTATACTGTTATATTTTGCATTTAGGTTGGAAATGTCTTGCTAAAAAGTTAAAATACTACTGACGTTTCTTTAAAACTTATGTTTTACTATCTGCCCAACCAAAATAACTTTTAAGCGGACCATCCAGTAGCACCGGATGAATGGCAGGAATGAGTCATTTAAGGAAATCCATTCTGCTGAGGCATACACGTGCAGAGCAGCTCAGTTTAGAGTAGAAATTTAACTGCATGTCTTTAACCAGCTGAAGTAAGCAATAGGACTTACAGCAAGTACCTGCTTATTTTCTTTTGTCTATAGACTGAACGTTCTACCAACCTATTGCGTTAAATAAAAATTTGGAAAAAGGATGTAACTGAATGAAATCCATTCCTGTCATAGCTTTTTTAACAACCTAGAAGGTTGATTTCTTTGAAAGCCACTTTTATATTAAACTACTGTAATAAAATAAACTATAAACAGTTTTAAAATGGAAAAAAAAAACTTTCTGTTGCCAGAAACCAAGACCTATAAAGCTCTGTACTGCTTAGACTCATTACTTTTTTCAATTGCTTTCAAGGTTCACTTCTGTTTATGTACGTCCACTTCATTTCAGTGAAAGTCTGGTTGCATTGTGCGTCATAGTACTAATTCCATATGGCTCATACTTTTTGAAATCTGCTTAATCTAGTTCAAGGTCCTACTGGGGGCAAAAAAAAAAACAAAATCTAGACTCTGGCAATTCCCAAGTTAATCAGAAATACTGACAATTTTACACAGCATCACCAACTCCTTTTACAGGAGAAATGGCAGTTGTGACATACATAAACCAAGATGGCCATCATGAATGAAATTGCCTTTGGACAAAACAATAAAAAAAAGAGAAAATGTTAAAAAAAACCATAGCAAAGCAAAATCCAATTTGCTTTAGAAACTCACATATTCAATAAGTTTAGAAAATTGTAATCCTTAATTTCACAAACAGTTTGAATTAATTCAAACATTGCTGAATATTGAATATAAATATTTATTTCCTGGGGCCAGAATTTAAGATCTTTGAGATACAGCCAGTGACAGTCAAATCACTTCCTGAAACGGTGTGCATAGGAAATATGAGTTCTTATGCCTGCAATGTGTGAGTCTTAAGTGACCGGTGAGGAACACATTATTTTATTAATGTAAATCATCACCAAAGTCAGTACATACCAAAGATAATGTTCTCTTAATCTGCCTGGCCCCTAGGCAAATCTGCTTGTAAGACATGTAATGTATACACAGCTTCTGACCTTTTATGGAAAAACCTCCATGGTAACATGTTAAAATATGGTTTTTGAAATAACACCATAGTAAAGATGGAGTCAGCTTGGGAGGGCTTCTCTCCTTATTTATTAAGATCAGATATACAGTAGTCTTCTTTATCACCATCTTCCCTTTTCTACGTGTAGTTCTTCTTCATACACCTTGGTCTGCACCTTCTCCCCAGTCAGACCCTTTTCTCTTAAGTCTTCCCTTACCCTATCCATCCACCTTGACTTTGGCCTCCTTTGCTTTGTACTTAAATTCTCATCACTCGTTGCCTTTCTTCATCACATGTCCCTACAACTTCAACCTATTTTCACTACTTTATTAGATATCTCTCCTAGTTTTATGTACCTCTCTCTGATTATGTCATTTCTTATTCATTCCTTTTTTTTGTAACTCCACACATCCAACTTAACACTCTCATTTCTGCCATATCCCACTTCTTCTGACATGCTTTTTTACTGACCATGTCTCAGGTTCATCCACTGTCTTAAACATCATACATTTACTGTATTTCTCACCTTGATTCTTCAATTGTACAATACTATTGATACCTACTTCCCATTGTTTCAGTTACACAGCTTGTAGTAATAATCCCAAATGCATGTCTACTACCAAACCGGGAAAATGATAGAAACAAATAACAGCAACCGATGAAGTGTAAAGGCAGTGATACTATTTGGCCACAACTAGTGTTTTGAAATTTTAGATATATTTTAGTTATTTCTATGTTTTTCTGGTTATATCTGGTTCAGTTGTTGATCTACCATTGACCCCCCATTGATGTGGTGGACATCATTTGTATTTGCCTAGGTACATTATTTAGATTGTTAGCTTTTTCATTTGCTGCAAGAAACTTTCCCATCTTGTGTACATTTTAAATCAGTTTTTTTTTACTTTTTCCTTGATATTTTTATTCCGTATTGTAGTGATTCTGTATTCAATAGGGGTTATTTAAATAGGCAGTTGCTCACACTAACAATGCAGTGTCACCATGTTAAAAATGTGTTTTTCAAAAGGGAACTTACAATAGATATAAGAAAGCCTTAACAAAAATCAACTGGAAGAAACATACAAATACAGAGACAGTTGAGAAGCAATAAAGTAGATATAAAAATGTCATTTGTAAAATGCTAACCAATTTTATCCAAGAACTAGAAGTAATATGGAAGCAATATTAAAAAAATATTAAATACGCTGTCACACACATGCACTTAGGAGGCAGCCAACAAGCCCTAAAGTGAGTGATATTACATGAGATAAAGGGCTGATTATGCATATTAATGCCTCTCTCTCTCATTCAACAGAACCAAAGAAGAAAAATAATCATAACATCCACTTACCTACTGGTTTCCCAAAATGGCCACTACACAGCAATCCTGTCTCCGAAATAGGATCGATGATGTCACTTCCGGCTTTCCCTTTTAGGACAGCACTTCTGACTCCTAATAATGATGTCACTTCCAACCCTTAAAGATAAGGTCACTTCCGGCTACTATGGATGATCTCAATCTGGTTTCGCCCTGATGATATCACTTCTACCTGTCTGCTTTGGTTTTACTTCCTGTATTAAATCATTTCCTGCCACCATTTTGTATATATAAACCTCATGTAACGACTACACTTTTTTCAAATGCCTTGGCTTTTTGATTGATTTTTTGATTGTTTTTCATTTAGTCCGAAGGACATTATAAGGGGTAATTTCCCAACTCTTCTTGGAGTTTCAGAGTGTTTTTCATTCTATTACAATGTATAAATACCCCAAAAAGGAGTGAAAGGATATTAAAAAAAAACTAGAAAGGAAAGCCCAATTCTAAATCTTTATAAACGACATTTGAAGAGTGCTGGGCTTTGTATTTAATTGTCTTCTTTGCTTCTAGAAGGTTTTGCTTCTGTTCTTGGATTTTGATTACTGTATTGCAGATTAAAATGTTATGCTTTTTTTAAGCAAACCATTTTCACTTTTTCATTTCTTGCTGAGGTAATTTTTCCCACTTCTGTAATACAAAATAATCATTTATAAAGATTTTGAATTTGATTTGTCTCTTAAATTAGATTTTTTCTTAAGATTCTTCTTGTTTGTAGGACATTTACATATATTTTTGGGACATTTAAAACTCAACTTTAACATTCAGAACCAGATACTCTTTTGGCTAAAGACTGCTTATGAATTTTTTGGCCAGGCTACCTGGTGTGGGGCATATTTCATGAAAGTTCATGTTCAGAAAGTCACACAGTGCCCGAAATAAATAAGATATGGTCAGGTATCAAGGTCAAAAAGGCGAGTCGTAGCCCACCATTTCAGTGTCATATGGAAGCGTATTAGGGTACAAAGAAAAGAAAAAAAACTGGAACAGTGTGAAAAAAAGGTCAAAATTTCCACTTTAATCACATAGTTTATTTTGTTATTAAAGTAGAACATCATAAACTATATTTTAAAATTGTTTAATTTAAAAGTTTCTCAAATCCCATCATAACTAAAGTAGCACGTTAAATGCTTTGTATTCTATGTACTCTTACATGTGTGAATCAGTACGTGCTTCTTAAACGGGCTTTCTCTTACGTCGACAGGACACAAAATACATTACATTCATGATGTTACAGCTCTCTGAACAATGTATACACTAAGATGTATACTTGATATTATTTTCATGATGATAGAAAATAAAGCATTTATAAAACATTGAGGTACATTGGCGCAGTGGTAGCAACGAGCTGGCGCCCCTTCCAGATTGTTCCTGCCTCCCGCAAGATGCTTGCTGCCCCTTGCATGACCTCAATAAAATAGTTTATTGCAAAAGTACTGTCTCTTTGAAACGTACTAACCCCTGATTCCTGTCCTTCCCTTTCTTTCTCCAAATAACCAATCGCCACACAATCAGCTCTGTAATCAATGTTAAGCTATCTGTAAGCTAGAATGCCAATTCTTCAAAACATTTGAGGAACATTGAAATATCTTCGTAGTACAGGTTTAATTATTACATCCATCTATCCATCCAGGGTCACGCCAGTCTCAGCAAGAATACAGCGCGAGGCAGAAACAATCCCTGAACAGGGTGCCAGCTCATCGCTGACGCTGTGCCACAGAGTCCTCGCATATTTAATCATTAACAATATACATTATTTAAATGAAGTTAAAAATGTATTTGTATAATGTAATATAAATAATGCATTTCATCTTTAAAATGATATCAAGAGCTCCACAAAGATAGTGCCTGGAAATCTATATCGACTTAGAAGCCAGTCGTCATCATCTGTAAATACACGCTCTCAATTGAATTGAATTCCTTTATTGTTATTGTATGGTACAATGAGATTTAATATGCAAATACTCTATAAGCTTATTTTCTTATAAAATGGTAAAATAACAACAACAATAATAATATTAGGATAAAAAACTGAAAAATATACAATATGAAAGCATAAGTGGCTCAGGTTGTGCAAAATAACAACTGTAATGCAAGTTTACAGTGAGGTAATTGTACTTATAAGTTGTCACAAGAACGAGACATTGACAGATAAAGAGTTGGGGCAGCCACCCGTATATTGTGGTATCCTGGCTGCAAAAGTCGTTTTCTTTAGAAATACAGAGCACTGAAGTGCACACAACCGAGTCCAAAACAAGACTAAAGAAACAAAGGAAAAGGGGCAGGTTTTAAAGGGGGAGACAGGAAGTGAGGTCGTATGGATCCGCACGTGGTCTTCCACCATTGGCTCAGAGCGGAGGTGACATCAGAGGGACTGGAGCTGGTGTGGCCGACTTCCATTGGCTCAGTCCCGAAGTGATGTCAGGTGATCCAGGTGAAATCCCCGGGATGGTCTACAGGCAAGGGAGAAAAGAGTCAGTGCACTCTGCCACACCCGGCATGCCTCGAACTGCCTTCACTCAAGCCCTTTAGCTGCCTCCCATGCGCGTGTGTGACAAGGCCCCCTTAGCCCAGACCCGGCGGGTCGGGCGACCTAACCGAGAGGTCGTGAACCCGAGAAGAGCATCAGCGTTGGCGTGGAGAGCCCGGCGATGAACGAGCGAAAACTTGTGCGGCTGCAGGTCAAGAAACCACCGGGTGACCCGCGGATTCGACTCCTTGTGGAGGGCCATCCACTGTAGGGTGCATGGTCCGTGACAAGGGTGAATTCCGCCCAACAGGTAGTACCTCAGCTGAGTAATCGCCCATTTAATCGCCAGAGCCTCCCTCTCCACCGCAGCATACCTGGTCTCCGGTCCAACAGTTTCCGGCTCAGGAACATGATGGGGTGCTCCACACCATCGACGCTTTGGCTCAGCACGGCGCCCAGGCCTGTGTCCGAAGCGTCCGTCTGGAGGATGAAAGGCAAAGAAAAGTTAGGTGCCATCAAAACAGGTGTGGGCGTAAGGGCCTGCTTTAAGTCACCAAATGCAGCGCCTGTTTTTCAGTCCATACCACAATGTTCGGGCCCTCTTCTTTGTTAAATCAGTCAAGGCGCGCTCTCCGAAAACCGGGTGACAAACCGGCGGTAGTTCCCGTCTAACCCGAGAAAGGCTTGGACTTGCCGCTTGGTTCATGGACGGGCCATTTCAGAATGGCATCAATTTTGGAGCACTGTGGCCTTACGGTACCCGACCCACCAGGTAGCCTAAATATTTGGCCTCGCTTAATCCAAGAAGCATTTCTGGGATTAATCCGAGCCCGCCTCACCAAGTGTCCGTAATACCGCTTGGACATGCTGTAGGTGTTCCTTCCATGTGCTGGAATAGATGACCACGTCATCCAGGTAGGCAGCACTGTATGAGTTATGAGGCGAAGCACTTTGTCCACCAGACGCTGAAAGGTTGCTGGAGCCCGTGTAACCCAAATGGAAGGACACGATACTGCCAGTGTCCGCTAGGGGTACTAAACGCGTTTTTCCTTCGGAGTCCGTTAAAGGAACCTGCCAGTACCCTTTCGTCATGTCAAGTGTGGTCAGGTATTGAGCCTGTCCAAGCCTCTCGAGGAGGTCGCCCACGCGTGGCATTGGATAAGCATCAAATTGGGAGACTTGATTAAGCCGACGGAAGTCATTGCAGAACCTCCAACTTCCGTCAGGCTTACCGACGAGCACAA
Organism: Polypterus senegalus; assembly: GCF_016835505.1. NCBI lineage: Eukaryota > Metazoa > Chordata > Cladistia > Polypteriformes > Polypteridae > Polypterus > Polypterus senegalus. Next base: position 51,783,337 of record NC_053162.1, on the reverse strand, counting down.
TGGGGCTGGACCAGGGACTATAACTTTCCTCAATCACACCTAGCTCCAGCATGCGCTTGATCTCAAGCTCCACTTCAGCCTTTTTTGCCTCGGGAAGACGATCAGGCGTTCTCGGACAACAACCCGGCTCTGTCACGATGTTGTGCTCAATCAGAGAGGTCCTTCCGGGTTCTCACTGACTACCTCCCGACGGTCCGGATAACTGTTTCCAGCTCCTGCCGCTGTCTGGGACTTAAGTCCGTGCGAAGTTAAGGTCGTGTGTGTGGCGAAGAGTGGCGGGCTGGCGGAGGAGGGATCGGGTCCCTGTCCTTCCACGGTTTCAGCAGGTTCACATGATAAACCGCTCCTTTGGCCGACGCATTGGGTTGACTCACCAAATAGTCGACCAGTCCCTTCCTCTCCTTAACTTCGTAGGGGCCCTGCCAGTGGGCAAGCAATTTAGAGTGGGAGGTAGGCACTAGGACCATGACCCGATCTCCCGGGCGGAACTCCCAAGAGACGTGCGCGGTTGTAGTACCGGCCTGTGCTGCTTGAGCCTCCTCCATGTGACTTTTAAGGACAGGCCGAATTTTTCCAAATCTATCGCGTAACTGCGCGATATATTCCAGTATGTTTGTGGAGGGAAGAGCCTCTTCTTCCCAGCCTTCTTTCAAAATATCTAATATGCCCGAGGTTGTCGCCCGTATAGTAGTTCAAAGGGGAGAACCCGTGGAGGCTTGTGGGACTTCCGATAGGCAAAAGGACGAGGGGGAGGAGCTGATCCCAGTTCCTTCCATCCTCGCTGACCACCTTACGCAGCATTTGCTTGAGAGTTTGATTAAACCTCTCTACTAATCCGTCGGTTTGAGGATGATACACGAGGTCTTTAAATGCTTTATTTTCAGTAATCTGGCAGTCTCCTTGAACGTTTCCGAGGTGAAGGGGGTCCCCTGGTCTGTCAAGACTTCTTTGGGGATCCCCACGCCAATACCCCTAGTAATTCCCGTGCGATGGCTTTAGAGGTAGCTGAGCGCAACGGAACAGCTTCGGGGTATCGTGTAGCGTAATCCACGAGGACTAAAATGTACTTGTGTCCTCGGGCTGAGGGCTCCAGGGGTCCCACCAGGTCGACCCCGATTCTGTGGAAGGGAACGTCAATCAGTGGAATAGGAATGAGAGGAGCACGGTCCCTCCTAGGAATTTGTCGCAGTTGACACTCCGGGCAGGAAGCGCAAAAGCGACGAACCTCCTCATTAATTCCTGGCCAGTAGAAGCGGAGCTTGATCCGCTCCAGAGTTTTTTCGGTGCCCAGGTGGCCACCTAGGAGGTGGGCGTGTGCTAGCTCACAGACCTGCCGCCGGAAGGTACGGCACTAGCAGCAGCCTCGTCTCCTGCCCGTCATGCATTGCTACACGGTAAAGGAGGTCATTATCTAGCACAAAGTAGGGGCCCTGTGGCATCGACTGATTAGTGCGCTGGCCATTGACAAGGACCACTGCATTTTTTACAAACTTCAGGGAGTCATCATTCCATTGCTCCCTTCTAAAAGAAGCCGGCGTTTCTTTAAATTGGAACCGCAACACGGAGAGAGGGTCAGCGCCGACCTCAATGGGCGTGGTTTCTCCCGCTCCGCCCGCCGCGTTGGTGGATGACGTGTTAGCCCGCGGCGGCCGGAGTTGCCACGCCAGTCAGGGCGACTGCTTCGGCTCTCTCTGCCGGCTGATTACACGGCGTGGAGGCAGCTTGAGACGGGTTATCTCCGTCCATAACGAGGCCCAAATTAACCCCGGGAGTGGTATGTGTCTCACCGCTTTTGATTTTAGACCAGTCCCGCCTAGTATCACCGGGTGTGGAGGATCAGGTAGGACGCTACGGTGAGCTTACGAACTGACCCTCTGTAACTGATGACACAAGCGGCGGACCTGTACCAGCGGATGTCTCCGTGGACACAGGTTATACCGGTCTTAAATTTAGCCACTGTTGCGGTTGCACAAAGCGGCGGGCAACAATTGAAATGTTGCTGCGGAGTCGAACAAACCTGTGGTCTTGTGTCCGTTGGCGATCACCACGCCAGTATGTGGGACCGCCAACGGATTAGCCAGAGCACACCAACCCTCCTCACCCTCCACCTGCATTCCTCCTTGCCTCCAAGCGGTTTGCGCGCCGCGCCCGGACGCCATACGAGCTCCGGATTGTACAGGGTGGGGCTAGGTCTTGGAACATACCCGGCTGAGTTTGACATGAGGACGGTTCTGCTCCCCAGAGTGTGAGGCCGCCCTCTGCGTCTCCATAAGCTCTATGAGCTCAGCCATGTTCTTGAACCGCGCCCCAAACCGGCTGGGTGAAGCCACGGGAAGCGCTTCCAGGAGCAGATAGCAAGCTACCTGCTCTATTATTTGGTAGGGCGTGTTTTCAAATGGCCGTAGCCAATGCCCTACCATTGCCCATAAGGACCAGGCTTGTTTGTTGGTTGGCCGCTCAGGGTCCAACCTCCATTTTTATTTTATTCACCTGCCAGTCTGGGGCACCCCTAGGTGGTAAATGGGGCTTTGGTTTCGCAGGGAGGCAGGCACTCTCCCCAAGAGAGCATACTGAGTCCCTTTGCCTCCCCCTCCAGGGCAGCCCAATTCTGTGAGCCCCACCCGCACACTCCCTGGCCACTCCAGATGGGCTAGTTATGAGTGCGGGAGCGGAGCCCGCACCGGTCACGCCGAACCACGGGCACCCTCCCGCCTGAATACTCGGCCCGCACGCTCCCACCTGGGTATATTGCAGGTCCTGTCCCCTTCTCCTCCGGGACTTCTCCATCCTGCCGACTACGCCACTGTCACAAGAACGAGACATTGACAGATAAAGAGTTGGGGCAGCCACCCGTATATTGTGGTATCCTGGCTGCAAAAGTCGTTTTCTTTCAGCAAATACAGAGCACTGAAGTGCACACAACCGAGTCCAAAACAAGACTAAAGAAACAAAGGAAAAGGGGCAGGTTTTAAAGGGGAGACAGGAAGTGAGGTCGTATGGATCCGCACGTGGTCTTCCACCATTGGCTCAGAGCGGAGGTGACATCAGAGGGACTGGAGCTGGTGTGGCCGACTTCCATTGGCTCAGTCCCGAAGTGATGTCAGGTGATCCAGGTGAAATCCCCGGGGATGGTCTACAGGCAAGGGAGAAAAGAGTCAGTGCACTCTGCCACACCCGCATGCCTCGAACTGCCTTCACTCAAGCCCTTTAGCTGCCTCCCATGCGCACGCGTGTGACAAAGTACAAACGGTTCTACTGGGAGCACTTAATGGACTAATTGAGTGCATTTATAGCTCTTGGGATGAAACTGTTTCTGAACCGCAAAGTCCATACAGGAAATACTCTGAAGTGCTTGCCTAATTGGAAAGTTCAAATAGACTGTGTGCATGGCTGAGACATCATGTGCTAGAAGCTCTATCCCAATATTTCTCCCCACTCTTGATATAATCTGCCGTAGAGCTTTCTGATCTGCTGCTGTACAGCTGTGATTCCACACTCAGATACACTGGGTTAAAATATTCTAAGTGGTGCACTGATAGTAACAACGCTAAAGTGGCTATGGTATTTGGAATAGATTGGCCATTCGGTGCACCATTATATAGCTACGGGTTGATTACAATCAAGCCTTCAACTAAAAAACGATATGCAGTTAATTTCTGGGTATTTGATAAAGCCACGGGTTGTGAATCTAAAAAATAAAGGAAGAGTAGCACTACTTTGATGCTGGGTGCTGCCAGTTTGCAATACCAAGCGGAGAACTTGCATATGCAAGGGATTGAGCTGGCGTGAAAATGTGTGTGGATTTATGCCAAGTTTAGTTTTTATGCATCGGGATGTAAGCGTGGAAATAGGCGTACGTAACATTTGTGTGCATACGCACCGTTTATACATGAGGCCCCTGGTCTGGTTCATGTGTCTTTTCAGAGGAATTTACACCTTTTTGGCATCTTGGGAGCACTTAAATTTTAATAAGACTTCTTCTGCCTCTGTCTCTTTCTCTCTTCTCTGTATTCGGGATTTTCCTCTTGCTTATAGCGTAATGGTGGAGCCCCTGCTTAATACAGCCTTTTAACAGCCAGGTATTCTCTCACAAGCAACACAAATACTGTAATTGTGTATGTTATAACTAAGAATTACTTTTAAAGAATTTTATATCTGTAGATTTTCTTTCCTTCATCCACATAAATCAGAAAAAACTCACTGTCTGTTTTGTCTGAGCTATTTATTCATGAGTGGAATGTGTTCCAAGATAGCATTTACTTGGATGTCAGATGATGCGTGGGCATTGACCTGATAGAAACATGTCGTAATAATATGTGATTCAGAATAGCAAAATATCCTATGACTTTATTTTCAACGTGAAATCTGTTAAGTATGCCAATCAAAAGGGCAGTGGAGCAGATGGGAAAAGAAGGAAAGATGAAAACAGCAATGACTTTTATTTGAGACTGAGAGTACATATATTACTTTACTTTGTTTTTTCACATTTTTCTTATATATATATATATTACTATTTGGCAAATCAGCATTTCTTACAATGTGATTCTTTCTTATATCATTCACAAAATGCTGAGTTTGATAAGTAGAATTGAAAACAGATGAATGAATATCATAGTGTGTGGCTGATGTTCTATAGTCAGCTCTTTGGTTGTGCCATGTTCTATACTGTTGTTAGATTACTTAGGAGAAATGACAAAATTTTAAGAGGTATGGTAAGTTCAGTATCAAACTTAACCCTTTTTTCCAACTTGTTGAGGAATGTAAAACACAAGACATCTGACAGACAAGCTTCTTTTCTGTCTGTGAGGTCCAAATCACAAATTTTCCTTATTGTACATCGCTGCATTATATGCTTTATACTTCTGAATCAGCATTCATTGGTTGTCTGCTCTCATGCACACAGAACCTGTCCCTATGACTAAATACAAAATCAAACTTATTGAAGTGAGCGAGTGAGACATTGGGTATGTCACATCATGTGACTAGCTGCACAAGAGCAGGCTACCAATCTCTTTGAGCATGGGAAAGGTGCAATTTAAATAAATTGTATTATTATTATTATTAAACCATGCTCTTGTTGTTTGTTTTCTTTTGGCAAAATGCCCATCTGAGCAATCAATTTAATAAATCTGCTAAGAATGAAATTTTAAAAGAAGGTATTGGATATTTGTGTGGAATTGGAGAAAACATAACAGAACTTGATATTTAACTTTATAAAGCTAAGAGTGATTCAATTATTGATACACTTACTGGCTTATTTTTTAGAGAGAATATTTTTGAGTTGATTGGTGTGTTTGTTAAAAACATGCAGGTGACAAATATATTTTCTATACTGTGCTGCGTATGGCCAGGACCCTTGCCCTGCCGAGATGCATTTATGGTGGAAGGACTATGGGAGAGAGCATGGCCTGGGCATTACCTCTCCGAGACACTAGAGGACGCTAGGTCTGGGTTGCTGTGGCACCACAGATTCCAGCAGGGCACGCTGGCAATTGGAGTTTACTGCAGCCCTGTTGAGTTCCACAGATGCTGCTAGGGGGAGCTGTAGTGATTGTAGAGCCCAGCTACGCTGGGCTTTCACTACACCTCGGAGTGTTTCCTGACCTGGCTAACGAACCACTTGGAGCACTCAAAGGAACAGAATAAAAGGAACCAGCTGCCACTGTTCCGGGAGCCAAAGTCAGGAGGAAGGGAGACGAAGCTTGTCAGAGGAGCAGTGGAGGAAAGAGAAAGACAGAGAAGAAGGAAAAGAAAGAAATGTACTTATTGGTGTTATAGTGTTTTACTGTACTGTGCTGCTGTGGGGAGCAAAGGAGAAGTGCTTTCCTACAAAATAAACATGTGTTGTGTGCTTAAACATTTGTCCTTGTTTCTACTGGTGTTGGGTTTGGGTGGTTGGTATGTCCCTTGCAGGCCACAAGTAATATTTATTACATTCATTTGATTTAACTCTTATGAAACAACACTGTAAATATTAACCCTAGAATTCCTAGTAGAAGCCTATGTAAATATTCATAATGCTGTGCCCACCTTAAGCTCCCTCACACCTCATCATCAGCATCTTTGTTTTGCAAATATGTCAGTCAGCACTGGCAGCAGGCAGCCTACTATCCCACTCCCACCAACGCAGCTGAAGTCAAGTCAGATGCAAAGTCTCTTTATGTGGAAGTTAGGTGCCTGGAATTGTATAGGGTAAATAATATTTTGTTATTTGGAATACATACATTGTACGTGTATCCCGTGTTTATAACGATTTGTGTAAATGTAGGATGGCAGGAAATGCGAGGCAAAAAATGTTGAACACATAACTAAAACAGAAACTTTTTTCACGTTATAGTAATAATGATAAAATGCTGATGTGAAGTGTATAATACGTGAGGGCTGAAGTCTAAATATCAAATAAACACTTTCACAAAAGGTATAACAAAACAAGTGTGCTTTCTCTCAAAGATACAACTAGAGAAGATAAATTATTCAATTTACATGTTTGCCATCAATGTGTAAAAACTGAATCCCAAATACAGTATCAATTGACACGAAATAGACATATCTGCTTGGCTGGTGCAGGGGTAAGAACTGCTGTCTCATAATCAAGAGGTTGTGGATTCAATTCCGGGTCCTCAGGGATTCTAGTGCTATAGCACATCTTCTTGTTCTTTTTCCTCTTTATCTTTTCCCACATCTCTATTCTGGGACGATGTGCTTGATCAACTTTCCCTAAACAACTTGGCCCTGCACCTCCTCACCAATCAAACTCTTTTCCATCTGATCTTCTTTTACTTTATCCATCCACCACTGTTTTGGACTCTCTCCTTTTCCATTCCCCTGCACTTCTATTTCCTTTACTTTTTTGCCCACATATTCATTGTTAATCCTCATGACATGTCCATACCACTTCAACCTTCGATATCATTCTCACTTTTGTTGTGCTTCTGTTTATGTCATTTCTTTTTCTGTCCTTTTTTGTAACTCCACATATCTATCTCAACATTCTCATTTTTGCCACATCTAACTCCTTTTCTTACATCATTTGCTGGTTTTACCACTGTCTTAAAAACCTTACCTTTAACCTTCACCGTAACAACTTAATTCTTTGAGCACAAAATACTCCTGATATCATCTTTCAATTGTTCCATCTAAGAGTTATCTGTACATCTAATTTTCCACCTTGGGTTATCATTGTTCCTTGATATTTATTTTTAGCAACTCTCTTCAATAGCTCTCCCTGCAGGCTAACATCTGAATCCTGATGATTATTATACCTCATATATATTGTCTTCTTCCAGTTTATCTTCACATTTTTATCTTCCAAAACCCTCCTTCCAACTTCCTCTGCGTTTTCTCTTTTCTGGTACTATACAACACAATGTCATCAGATGAAGCATGAACCAAAATATTAAAGCACATGAATACTTAAATGATACAACAGTAAAGAACTGTGTTGTACATCTGTCTTTTTTTTTAAAGAATACATTTTACATAAAGTGTTTAAATACTTAAATATTTTGTTATTTTAAAATTGTGAGTTAATATCCACAGTGGAAAGAGAAGGCACATTCACTGTAAACGAAAAAAAAATAAACTGCTCAATCTGCAAGCTTACAGTATATCCTTCTATATACAGGTTTTGAATACTCTGATTTTAAATCTCAATTGTTTAAAATTCACTTAATTCTCATTATGAAAAATGCTATAATGATGTAAAATAACAATCAGTAGTTCACCCACCTATGAATATGTGCACACTCCAAATGGTGCTTGTTTGTTTGTGGTGCATGTGTCGGCCAACCAATGTTCAGCAGAAACTGAAATAAAAATTACACATACGGTATGTGCCCAGTTTGCGGTTCCTGTGTGCTTTAAAAATTTTCAGAGGTACAAATAAAGTAGATCCAGCTGCATTCTTTTAACAAAATGGTACATCACATGATCAAGAACATTAGTGGAAATTAAGGTTTACTTTTGTTTCTGATGGCTCTTTGCTAAGGGTCTGTCTGAGGAGTTTGGTCCTGTAGTAGGCGCAGGTCAAGAATGAGACGCCTCCTTCTGGAACAGTCGCCTTTATGTGGTTCAGACTGAAACAAGAAAATCATTTTGGCATAAAGAAGATTGGGTCTGTTGCCCTCATGGGGCATCTTCTCCAAGCAGCAGAAGGAAGAGACAAGAGTGTTAGTGACAACATCCCTTCCTGTCTCAGAGTGTTATTATATACCAGAAATTGCATTTTTGCCCAAGAGGTTACTCTAAGAAATGTGTTAATTCCTCCTTTAAAAAAGATTTACATAGTAACAGAGATCTGTTTTTATCTCCTAAAATTTAATCATGAATACCCAGATTGTTTGTGCTCTAAAATATTATTAGTACAGAAATCATATATGGCAGATTGTATTAAAACACTGGCATGTATTAGCACTTTGTTAGATATTTTCTAAACCTCCTATATTTGTTTTCTTATATAATTGTGATTTCAAAGATTTATTTATTTTTTTTGGAAAGTCATCTTCATACTTCTTTTCCTTCACAAGTTTCTCCCACATTTACAAAAACCTTCTATGTTCTAAAAGCTCATTTTTAATACACCACATAGAGTTCACACACTTAAACATCATTATAAATGTAGTACGGAAGGGGTAGTTTATTCATTGGAATGTCCTTGTCCACTAATATATATTGGAAAAACCATGTGGTCCATCAGACACAGAATTGATGAACATAAAACTAATATTAGAACAGGTTCACTCAAACATCCTTTTTTCAGACATGTCATTACTACTAACCATGCTATTGCGGATTTGGAGATTCTCAAACCATATTCCATACAAAATGATTTTATTAAACAAAAATTGAGCAAGGAAGTATTTTGGGTATACAAATTATTAACTTGCTGGGTTTAAATGAGATATATGACCTTGCTTCCTTACTTTGCTAATTCAATCCTTATTACCTCTATTTTCATTATTGGGTTGATGGTTCTTCCTTCCTTCTAGGCCCAATACAAAAACATGTTTGGGTGAGTTTACTCTACCATTTATAAACAGTCTGTACCTTTATACTTATACTTAATAAAGTTTCTTTTTTGTCTGATTCAGTATTCTTAGTTTGTAAATCTCTGTTAGCATTATTTATTCATTTCATTCAATGATAGTCACTTTCATAAATGAGGTATGACACCTTTGGTTTATTTGTTTGTTTTTTTAAATGACATATTGATATTTTGAAATAATTTCCATAAGCAGGTTTTTATAACAGAACCCAGCCACATGGAATGCACAAACCAATGTGTTTCTTTGTGCCCAGATAAATGGGGAGGGTTAAGTCAAGGAGGGCATCCGTTGTAAAATTTTGCCAAATCAATATGCGGAAAACAATACAAATTTCTATACCAGATCAGTCGAGCCCTGGGTTAACAACGACTGCCACAAGTAATGTTAGCCAACAGGGTGCTGGTGGAAATTGGGCTACTGTTGGCAGGAGAAGAAGAAAGAGAAGAAGAGGGGGGAGACGTGTCCAGAGGCAAGAGGAGAGGAGGAAAGTAAGGAGAGTGGAACTGAGGGTAGGAACTTTGAATGTTGGCAATATGACTGTTAAGGGAGAGAGTTAGCAGATATGATGAACAGAAGGAAGGTTAATATATTGTGCGTGCAAGAGACTAAATGGAAAGGGAGTAAGGCCAGGTGGATCAGAGGTGGATTTAAATTGTTCTATCATGGTGTGGATGGGAGGAGAAATTGAGTAGGGGTTATTCTGAAGGAACAGTATGTCAAGAGTGTTTTGGAGGTGAAAAGAGTGTCAAACAGAGTAATGATTATAAAGCTGGAAATTGGAGGTGTGATGATGAATGTTGTTAGTCCATATGCCCTGCAAGTTGGGTGTGCGATGGAGGAGAAAAAATAATTTTGGAGTGAGTTGGATGAAGTGATGAACAGTGTACCCAAGGGATCACAAAGTGGGGATTGGAGTGGATTTCAATGGACATATTGGTGAAAGGGACAGAGGAGACAAGGAGGTGATGGGTAGGTATGGTGTCAAGGAGAGGAATGAAGAAGGTCAAATGATAGTGGATTTTGCCAAAAAGATGAACATGGCTGTGGTGTATATGTATCTTAAGAAGAGGGAGGAACATAGGGTTACGTACAAGAGTGGAGGAAGATGAACACAGATTGATTACATCCAATGCAGAAGAGTAAATCTGAAAGAGATTGAAGACTGCAAAGTGGTGGCAGGGGAAAGTGTAGTTAAGCAGCACAGGATGGTGGTCTGTAGGATGACGCTGGAGATCAAGAAGAGGAAGAGAGTGAGGGCAGAGCCAAGGATCAAATGGTGGAAGTTGAAAAAGGAAAACTGCAAGGTTGAGTTTAGGGAGAAGGTGAGACAGGCAATGGGTGATAGTGAAGAGTTACCCAACAGTTGGGAAACTACAGCAGATGTAGTAAGGGTGACAACAAGAAGGGTGATTGACGTGACATCTGGACAGAGGAAGTAGAAAAAGGAAACCTGGTGGTGGAATGGGAAAGTACAGGAGAGTACACAGAGGAAGAGGATGGCAAAGAAGAAGTGGGATAGTCAAAAAGATGCAGAAAGTAGACAAGAGTAAAAGGAGATGAGGCGCAAGGTGAAGAGAGAGGTGATGAAGGCTAAAGAAAAGGTGTATGATGAGTTATATGAGAGGATGGACACTAAGAAGGGAGAAAAGGACCTGTACCGATTAGCTAGACAGAGGGACCAAGTTGGGAAAGATGTGCAGCAAGTTAGGGTGATAAAGGATAAAGATGGAAACGTACTCACAAGCGAGGAGAGTGTGTTGAGCAGATGGAAAGAGTACTTTGAGAGGCTGATGAATGAAAAGAACAACAGAGAGAAGAGATTGGATGATGTGGAGATAGTGAATGAGGAAGTGCAATGGATTAGCAAGGAAGAGGTAAGGACAGCTATGAAGAGAATGAAAAATGGAAAGGCCATTGTTCCAGGTGACACATACTTGTGGAATCATTGAGATGTTTAGGACAGATGGCAGTGGAGTTTTTAACCAGATTGTTTAATGGAATTTGGAAAGTGAGAGGATGCCTAAAGAGTGGAGAAGAAGTGTACTGGTACCGATGTGTGCCCTGTGTGGGTTTTCTCCAGGTAGTCTGGTTTCCTCTCAGAGTCCACAGATGAGCATGTTACTTGGATTGTTGATGATAAATTGTCCCTTGATGTGTGTATAGCTGGTGCCCTTTCCAGTGATTGTTTCTTGTGCCCAAGACTTTCTGGGATAGACTCTAGTTTCTCTGCATTTCTGTTCTCGATAAGCAGGGTTAAGGATTGATTTCAGGAAACACTTGTAAATTAATGACTTACCTAAAGATTACATTCACAAGGTATGGATGGTGGCATAAGAAGTGTACTGGTACCATTTTTTTAAGAATAAGGAGGATGTGCAGAACTATAGTAACTACAGGGGGATAAAATTGATGAGCCACGGTGTGAAGTTATGAGAAAGAGTACTGGAGGCTCAGTTAAGAAGTGAGGTGATGATTAGTGAGCAGCAGTATGGTTTCATGCCAGGAAAGAGCACCACACATGTAATGTTTGCTCTGATGGTGTTGATGGAGAAGTATAGAGGAGGCCAGAAAGAGTTGCATTGCATCCTTGTGGACCTTGTGAAAACATATGACAGGGTGCCTCAAGAAGAGTTGTGGTATTGTATGAAAAATTCGAGAGTGGCAGAGAAGTACGGAAGAGTTGTACATGATATGTACGAGGGAAGTGTGACAGTGGTGAGGTCTGCGGTAGGAGTGACGAATGCATTCAATGTGGAGGTGGTATTACATCAGGGATGTCCTCTGAGCCCTTTCTTATTTGCAATGGTGATGGACAGGTTGACAGACGAGATTAGACAGGAGTCCCCATGAACTATGGTGTTTGCTGATGACATTTTGATCTGTAGCGATAGTAGGGAGCAGGTTGAGGAGACCTTGGAGAGGTAGAGATATGCTCTAGAGAGGAGAGGAATGAAGGTCAGTAGGAACAAGACAGAATACATGTGTGTGAATGAGAGGTAGGTTAGAGGAATGGTGAGGATGCATGGAGTAGAGTTGACGAAGGTGGATGAGTTTAAATACTTGGGATCAACAGTACAGATTAATGGGGATTGTGGAAGAGAGGTGAAAAAGAGAGTGCAGGCAGGGTGGAATGGTTGGAGGAGAGTGTCAGGAGTAATTTGTGACAGATGGATATCAGCAAGAGTGAAAGGGAAAGTCTATAGGACGACAGTGAGACCAGCTATGCTATATGGGTTGGAGACGGTGGCAATGACCAGAAAGCAGGAGACAGAACTGGAGGAAGCAGAGTTAAAGATGCTAATATTTGCACTGGGTGTGATGAAGATGGATAGGATTAGAAATGAGTACATTTAGAGGGTCAGCTCAAGTTGGACGATTGGGAGGCAAAGTCAAAGAAGCGAGATTGCGTTGGTTTGGACATGTGCAGAGAAGAGATGTTGGGTATATTGGGAGAAAGATGCTAAGGATAGAGCTGCCAGGGAAGAGGAAAAGGGGAAAGCCAAAGGGAAGGTTTATGAATGTAGTGAGAAAGGACAAGCAGGTGATGGGCGTAACAGAACAAGATGCAGAGGACAGAAAGATATGGAAGAAGTTGATCTGCTGTGGCAACCTCTAACGGGAGAAGCCGAAAGAAGAAGAAGGATGTTTTTATAACAGAAGATGGCTTTTTGAAACATGTTGGCTGAAATTTAAACCAACTTTATTCTTTGTAGCCACAACAAATCAATATTATATATAATAAAGAATTAGTTTTTACATTGATATCTTCTAATTTATTATAGCCTACAGCTTCACTTTCATCTGCCACATCTGTGCATCTTTAGTGCTATACAGTATGTGCCTATAATTTATTATTTTAATTTGCTTGTATTATATTGTTCCTATTAATATTGCTGTTTACATTTTTATAAAATTTTTGTTGATAAGTTTACTTTTGCTCTGGGATTTCATCTTTTTATTATATATATATTGCCTAGATAAAGGTGCAATCCCTGTCTGTTTCACCATTGTATTTTGTTGCCACATCATTAGCTTTACAAACCATAATTGTTTTCCTTTCTCTTTTCATTATTGTATACCATTTTTTGTATCCTTTATATTATTGTACGTTTATTTTCTTTTATTGTACACTTAAATATCATTATGTATATTGTGGAAGAAACAGAGAGAGAATGATAAAGTTTTGGGGGTTCCACCTTGTATATTCTCGCTAACATTCAAAAATAGAAAACTAGTAGTGACAAAGTACTGGGCCAAAAAAAAAAAAGACTTAATTTAGAGTGGAGTGCTTGGGTTTTATAGGTGCAGGACAGGAAGGGGAAGCCTCTCAGAAATTAGGTCTGTAGGAGGGCGTGACTTAGCAGCAGAAGTGAGTGGAGTCTTAGCTGGGCTTTCCTTTGGGTAGTCTGTGGAAGAGGGAGAAAAGGCATTAGTACTGTTCATCAACCTCTGACTCTGCATGTTACCCATAGTTAAGCCCTTAGACTGCCTCCCATGTATGAAAATTATTTTTCAAATAGTTCTTTTGTCTTCCCTTTTTCTTTCTTCAATATATGAGACCACCATAAAATAGATCTGAATATAAAGTACTGTATAACATGCTCAACAGTGTCTTCAGGAGGGAACTGCTATTCTAGCAGAAATTAGAGGAAATAACAAACTAAGGGGCATTGTTGGAGTGTATTTCTCAATAAATGTATGAATTGGTTCTGGGATCAAATTTTTGTAACAGTTCTGTAAGCAATTACAAATTTAAATTTTCTGAAGAACAGTTTGCCTGCCAAGGTGTTAAAATATTTGCTCACTATAAATAAGATAACCTTTAAGAGCTGCATAATTTCATTTGCTTGGTGTGCAAAGGGTTACCATGCAGAAAAGTATAGTACAAAAAGAGGTTATGTATGAATATACTCATCAATTTAAACTATCCATTCAGGGTTTGGCATGTAGAATGAAACCTTAGAAAAACCAACACAAATATGTGGAGAGTATAAATAAACAGTAGTATATCTGTGTATTACTTAAAACTGCTTTTTTACTATTAGGTGGCTTAGATTCCCAGTCCAACATCCACATCCAGGCAGGATCTGACCAAGCCTTGTGAAGATACTACCTCATTGCATGGAAAAACACAATACCCAGCCATACGATGGTAACTAATTCCAACATGCATTTCTTTTGGATGTGGAAGAAAAATGGACCAGTAAAAAAACATGGAGAGAATAGACAAACTTCCCACAGACAGTGGCCTGGCCAGGAGATGAATCCAAGTTGTCAAATCTATGGGGCAGCATAACTAACTTTTATCATATATTTACAGCGAAACAGAGGATGGATAGCAATATATACTGTAGTTATCCCATAATACCAGTTTCTCATTACACTGACAAAACACAAGTTCTGTTTTCTGTTGCATAGTTTATTTTAAGAAGATAGGAGTAACCTTCTTTAACCACATGCAAGTGTAGCACCCTCCTAGTTGGGTATAATAGTAAACGTGTTTATTTGATGCTAAGAGCGCGCGCGGCTTTCGGCGCCGCGAGAGAGCGGGAAGGGAACTCGCGCGCCAAGAGGCTGACACCTCACCTGTTGAAAAAAAAAGAAAAAAGCGGCTGCACAGTCGCGCGTTTTCCCTTTTTTTTAGCGATACAGATTTCGGGGATAAGGACTTTTTTTTGGAGGACCGCCACAGCCGCATTCCACAGAGAGCACAGCTGGCATGCAATACGTCTGACATGATTTATCCCAGAAGGAGAAAATGCAAATAAGCAGGGTCAGAAATATCACAGGAGGCAACAACTAATCCGGGAACGCAAATAAAGCCCGCATCAAGACGAAGTTGCTGGCGTCATCCCAGACGGAGCTGTGAGATTTCTGTGTTTAACCAAGGAGGAAAATGAGAAGTGTGGGGAAAAGTTCTGAAAGAACACCGTGAGTACACGTGAAGTTATGTACTGCATATGAGCTCCAACTAAGCGCGCCAACGATTTTTTTTATTATATATATATACCTATACTGTATATTTATTGTTGATTTCTGTGTGAACCTTACTTGTGCTGAAACTCAAATTTAAGTTTAACTGTGATAATATCCCATAAGCGGTGTGTTTAAATAAATGTGTTTTATGTTTTTTTTGGTTTGTTTGTTTGTTGTTTTCTATCCATGATTGTGTGAAGTAAAATGTATTGGGAGGTGTTTAATGTGGATCCCACCAGTGAAATTTCATCCTAGGTCATAGATAACGTGCCAGTTAAATGGTGGGAGGGCTACATTTGTGGGGGCTCGTCCGGGATTAAAAAAAAAGGTTGTTTTGGTGGGCACTAATGTGATAAATACTGTTCCTGTATAGCATTATGTGTTTTCTGCCTTTTTGAAGTTACTTGTGCTCGACTGTGCAGTTTTGTATATATCTTTTTCCATTTCCAAACTTGTTTGTTTGTTTATTGATGAAGTTTGTACAATATGGATGTATATGAGATTATTGCTTGGTGTAAAGAGAAGAATGTTGCACTTGAGAATGCTGTTGTTTTAAGCAATGTGCCACTGGACATTACAGACACAGTTATATATAGGGTGCTAGACACAGTTAAGGGAACTGGCAAGACAAAAGTGCATGGTCGATGCAGTGATAAAACAGGTAGGGAGCAATTTGTCTTAGTAGAGACTTCTAAAAGGGTTTCTGAAATTTCTTTCCCAGTTCTTATTGGAATTCCTGATGAAATAGGCCCATGGTCCACTCAAGTACTTAGTGCTACATCCCCTTCATCTGGCAGTAGTAAAGGTGAAGAGTTCCATACTAAGCTTATGTCTTTCTTGAAACAAGAGGGAAAATCTTTAGCTGACATACAGAATGTAGCTTCCCCAGCTCTCACACTTAACACTGAGTTAGTTAGCGCAATTAATTCACTAGTTCAGAAATGCCAAACTGCCTCACCAGTAGAAGCACAGAATTACAGGAAACTGCGCACATTTTCTGGACTGACTCCTACACCAAATGGGGAGGAAGACTATGAGGTATGGGCTGAACACACTACACATATTCTCGAAGAATGGCAGTGTTCTGACAATGTGAAGAAACAGAGACTAGTGGAATGCCTTAGAGGGCCCGCAGCAGATATTGTGAGGTTTGTGAAGGTTGAAAATCCTTCAGCTACTTCTTGTGACTACCTGAAGGCTCTAGATACAGCATTTGGTCCTACGGAGAATGCATCTGATCTGATGGTGAAATTCAGAAATACCTTCCAAGAAAAAGGGGAAAAGCTCTCTGTGTATATAATCAAGCTAGATAAGCTACTACACAGTGTTCTGCGAAAAGGGGGACTGAAGTCTTCTGAATTGAATCGCCTTCGTATTGAGCAAATAATTGAGGGCTCTTCCAGATGACATGGTGGCACTTAGGTTGAGAATGACGCACAAGTTTTGTGAACCACCTCCTTTCACTGAACTTCTAAAAGAAGTGAGAGAAGAAGAGAACATGATTCATAATAGAAGTACTGTTCAGGCCAGTGTAACTGTGTCCTCCGTGGCCTCTGACAAAACAGATTCAGCTGATTCTGAGGTTGAGCTGCTAAAGAAGGAAATTAGGGGACTGAGAAGTGAAATGGCTCGTCTACTGTCTGCTGCTGTTGCTCCAGTGACATCAGACACTCCCAAAATGCATAGCTTAGCTGCCACTACTGGGAGAAGTGCTCTAAGCAAAGCAGGCGGAGGAGAAAACATTTTCTGCTATAAATGTGGAGAGGATGGCCACTTTAAACGGGACTGTGCAAATGAGGAGAACTTGAGAAAAGTGAATCAACGACTCATTAAAATGAGAAGGGTGACGGGAAACTACCCCGGGGCTCAGTAGAGGGACGGGCTGAAGCTCCTCAAAAGACACGTTCCACCCAGTGCAATGAACTAAACAAAAAGACAGCTGTGCTCCCATCAGGGCTAGTTGGGCCTAGCGCTATCCTTCCTATACAGATAGAGGGCATTTATGCTAAAGCTTTACTTGATAGTGGGTCTCAAGTTACTCTTCTCTATCGATCCTTTTATGAGAGGTACCTTAAGCATCTACCTTTAATGGAAATTGGAAATTTGGAGATATGGGGTTTAAGTTCTCAGCAATACCCTTATGATGGTTGTTTGTCTTTGAGGCTCGAGTTTCCAGGATCTGTAACTGGAGTAACTGAGGCCATTGATGCACTGGTGCTGGTGTGTCCGGATCCAGTAATGAAGGGTGAAGCATCCATTCTAGTAGGAACAAATACATCTGTGGTGAAAAAAACTGATTGAGGCATGCAAGCAAAAGGTTGGGAAAGATTTCCTGAACACTTTAGTGGTTCATCCCGTCATGAAAGACGCTTTTGAAAGGGTCATGAGGATTACAGCTGACCAGACTGATGATTTAAGCCAAGGTACAGTGTGGTTTTTACACCCAAAGCCTGTCATATTGTCTCCTGGTGAGACGGCAAGAGTTAGGGGGATTCCAAAATATTTAGGAAAACTTTCTAATAAAACTTTGCTAGTGGATCATCCTGAAGAGCCACGGTTTCCTGAGGCATTATTGGTGAGGCCAGAAGTGCAGAACACTCCAGCTGAACACTCAAGAAGGATCACAGTCACTGTTCGGAATATGTCCGATCAGGCTGTTACTTTGAAGAGGGGTATGCCAATTGCTCACATCTTCCCAGTAGAGGTTGTGCCACATATTTCCTCCCCTGGCGAGATGACTGCTGAGAATCAGTTGACCTTGGACTCCTTTGATTTTAGTGATTCTTCTCTGCCCGGAGATTGGAAGAAAAGACTAGTTTAAAAGCTGCTGGAGAGGAAAGATGTTTTCTCCTGTCATGAATTTGATATGGGCTGTGCTAAGAGTTCTCAACACGAAATCAGGCTAACTGAAGATAAACCTTTCCGGGAGAGGTCTCGCCGGCTTGCCCCTGCTGACATTGAAGATGTAAGACAGCATTTGGGAAAACTGAAGGATGCTGGTATTATTACTGAGTCCAGGAGCCCTTATGCATCACCCATAGTAGTAGTGCGTAAAAAGAATGGACAAATACGGATGTGTGTAGACTACAGAACCCTAAATCGACGTACAATTCCAGATCAATACACTGTCCCTAGAATTGAAGACGCTCTTGCCTGCCTTAGTGGAAGCAAGTGGTTTAGTGTGTTGGATCTTAGAAGCGGATACTATCAAATTCCTCTCTGTGAAAAAGACAAAGAAAAGACAGCTTTCATTTGCCCAGTTGGGTTCTTCCAGTTTGAAAGGATGCCTCAGGGTATAACGGGAGCTCCAGCCTCTTTTCAGCGAGTTATGGAGAGAACAGTTGGGGACATGAATTTATTGGAGGTTTTGGTGTATCTGGATGACCTCATTGTGTTTGGGCGAACATTGGAAGAACACGAAGAGCGCCTCCTTAAGGTTTTGGATCGCCTGAAAAGTGAAGGACTAAAATTATCACTTGATAAATGCAAGTTCTGCCAAACATCTGTCAGCTATGTTGGACACATTGTCTCTAAAAATGGAATCTCAACTGATCCCTCCAAGATAGAAGCAGTGATTTCATGGCCCAGACCCCAGACTATATCAGAACTGCGCTCCTTTTTGGGTTTTTGTGGTTACTACAGGAGATTTGTCAAAGACTTTTCCCAAGTTTCTTACCCACTGAACCAATTACTGCAAGGCTGCTTGCCTAAGAAGAAGGCAGCAGAAAAACATAAGGAGAAAGAGCCAGGAAGGGTCTACTTTAAGCCTACTGAGCCATTTGGAGATAGATGGGATGAGAGATGTGAAGTAGCTTTTGACATTCTAAAAGCTCAACTTACTCAGGCACCTGTATTGGCTTTTGCGGATCCTCAACTACCTTATGTGTTGCACATTGATGCAAGCTGTGAGGGATTAGGAGGTGTCCTATATCAAGACCAGGGGCAGGGTTTGCGGCCAGTGGCTTTCATTAGTAGAAGCCTAACACCCACTGAGAGGAATTACCCAGTACACAAATTAGAATTTTTGGCATTAAAATGGGCTGTGGTAGAAAAGCTCCATGACTATCTGTACGGGGCCAAGTTTGAGGTACAAACTGACAACAATCCTCTTACTTACATACTGACATCTGCCAAATTGGATGCTGCAGGACATCGATGGTTGGCAGCTCTATCAGCCTATGATTTCAGCCTCAAATACCGACCTGGCAAGGAAAACACAGATGCGGATGCTTTGTCTCGGCGTGCCCATGAGACCCCAGTGGAGGATGAGGACTGGATAAGCATTTCTTCTAATGGAGTGAGAGGCCTGTGTCAGCTGTTGGAGGTTAATAAGCTTAACTGTCCTTCATTCAACAGAGTTGTTAACTGTTTAGGATGCTCCGTTAAGGCAGTACCTGCAGCATACTGCAACCTAGCTACATTAAGCACTGCATCACTGCCCCAACTGAACCTATCTGATCTGTCAGCCTCACAGCAGGAAGACCCTTGGTTGGGTGAGCTGTGGAACGCATTTAGAAAGGGAGATATTCACATGGTGAACAAGAGAAAACACAATATATCTCTTTACTTTTGAAGGAATGGGGAAGGTTGAAGATGGAAGATGGAGTGATGTACCGCTACACTCAGCCACCCAACAAACCAAAGTGTAAACAATTGCTTTTGCCACAGAAATTTCACCAGATTGTTCTACGATCATTGCATGATGATTCTGGACATTTGGGTTTTGAGAAGACCTACGGATTTGTTAGAAATCGGTTCTATTGGCCCCATATGAAGACCGATGTGGAGCAGTACTGTCAGACTTGTGCTCGGTGTATACAGAGAAAAACTTTGCCAAAGAGAGTTGCACCTTTGGGTCATTTGAGCAGCAGTGCACCAATGGACTTAGTGTGCATGGATTTCCTCTCCATTGAACCAGATTCCAGTAACACTTGCAATGTTCTAGTCATTACAGACCATTACACAAGATATGCACAAGCTTTTCCCACCAAGGATCAGAAGGCGTCCACTGTGGCTAAAGTACTGTGGGAAAAGTACTTTATTCACTATGGTCTACCCAAGCGTGTACACTCCGATCAAGGAAGAGATTTTGAGAGTCAGCTAATTCATGAGTTGTTGGATCTATTAGGTGTGAAAAAAACGAGAACCACTCCATATCATCCTCAGGGTGACCCTCAACCAGAAAGGTTTAACCGGACTCTGCTTGACATGTTGGGCACTCTGGACCCAAAACAAAAATGTAGATGGAGTCGTCATATTGGGCACCTTGTACATGTCTATAATTGCAGCGCAATGAAGCAACTGGATACTCCCCTTATTTTTTGATGTTTGGGAGGGAAGCCCGACTGCCTGTTGATTTGAGTTTCAGTGTTTCAAGTGACAGTTCATCAGTAAAGTCATATCAGAAGTATGTCAGGAATATGAAAAATGAACTGAGGGTAGCATATGAGTTGGCTGAAGCTGCTGCTGGGGAAAAGAATGATGGAAATAAAAGAGACATGACCAAAGAATCCACTACTCTCATCTTGCTCCCGGTGATAGAGTACTGATTCGAAATCTTGGATTGCAAGGGAAGCACAAATTGGCTGATCGATGGAGTTCCAAGCCATATATTGTTGAAAGCCAAATGCCCAATTTACCTGTTTTCCGAGTGAAGCCAGAAGATGGTGAAGGACCTGTAAAAATTTTTCACCGAAATCATCTGCTTCCAGTGGAACAGAATCTGAGATTACTGCCTGAGGTTGACAGTAATGCTAACTCCCAGAAAAGAACTTTGAGAGAGAACAAGGGCAGAGAGAGAACCCAATGTTTGAACCAGGAGATGAGTGATGTGCAAAAAGTCCAAGATAAAGAAGTTGTCGATTTGCCAGGTTCTGGAAAAGATTCGGACAGTGAAGATGATGAGGATGGAGAATGGATTTACGCACCTTCCAGAGATGCTAGTGGTCATGATCTCCCAGAACCTTCCTGTATGGGTTTAGACCCTGTTGGATCAGAGCATGTAGGGAATGCTAGAGAGCAAGTCACGGATGAAGAGTCTGGGAGCTTCAACATAAGAAGTCCTGCTGTGGAATTCTGTGATGATTGTGGAGATACAGTAAGGTCTCTGGAATTTTCCCAAGGAGCTCAAAATAGTGCCCCAGAGATCTTTGATTCTTCTGTGGGAAATGGAGGGGCAGTACAAATTGCTAATGAAGAGGTTGGGACATACAGAAGATCTCAGAGAATCAGGAAAGTTCCAAACCGTTTAGAATATGATTTCCTTGGAGAGCCAAACATAGGTACTAAGTGTCCAGTGCGATATTGTTCTACATGGTATATTTGGATAGGTGCACCTAAATACAGTTGATAGTTTCATCATTTAGTAGGGCTAACTGCAAAATAGTTTTCAGTTTGTTTAACTTGTGAAATTTTCTATAATGTTGCTTATAGTATATTTGGTTTCAAGTGTTATCCAATGTGACTAATGTATTTCCCTTCGTTATGAGGACACAACGATTTTTTTGGTGGGGGGAGAGTGTAGCACCCTCCTAGTTGGGTATAATAGTAAACGTGTTTATTTGATGCTAAGAGCGCGCGCGGCTTTCGGCGCCGCGAGAGCGGAAGGGAACTCGCGCGCCAAGAGGCTGACACCTCACCTGTTGAAAAAAAAAAAAAAACGCGGCTGCACAGTTGCGCGTTTTCCCTTTTTTTTTTTAGCGATACAGATTTCGGGATAAGAACTTTTTTGGAGGACCGCCACAACCGCATTCCACAGAGGGCACAGCTGGCATGCAATACGTCTGACATGATTTATCCCAGAAGGAGAAAATGCAAATAAGCAGGGTCAGAAATATCACAGGAGGCAACAACTAATCCGGGAACGCAAATAAAGCCCGCATCAAGACGAAGTTGCTGGCGTCATCCCAGACGGAGCTGTGAGATTTCTGTGTTTAACCAAGGAGGAAAATGAGAAGTGTGGGGAAAAGTTCTGAAAGAACACCGTGAGTACACGTGAAGTTATGTACTGCATATGAGCTCCAACTAACAACGATTTTTTTTTATTATATATATATATACCTATACTGTATATTTATTGTTGATTTCTGTGTGAACCTTACTTGTGCTGAAACTCAAATTTAAGTTTAACTGTGATAATATCCCATAAGCGGTGTGTTTAAATAAATGTGTTTTATGTTTTTTTTTGTTTGTTTGTTTGTTGTTTTCTATCCATGATTGTGTGAAGTAAAATGTATTGGGAGGTGTTTAATGTGGATCCCACCAGTGAAATTTCATCCTAGGTCATAGATAACGTGCCAGTTAAATGGTGGGAGGGCTACACAAGGTTCACACTCTACATTTGTCATGTTCAGCTAAATAACAAATTGTATTTTTAAATACTTTATTGCTAGTGCCATAAATTTTTTAAGTGAGTTACAAAACTCTTTACTGCCAGTATGAGATGTGCATGTTTGATGAGTCCTTCATAATCACTTAACTTATTTATTTTGATTAGATGCTTATGTTATGCAATTGAATGAATTACTGCAACAATTCATTACCTAAATATGCCTTTGACTAAAAAGACCAGTTGACTGACCTTGAAACATACCATTCCATTATTAAGAATAACAAGCCGGTTTCTTTCATAATTGCTCTAAATGCATAAGTAAAGTGAGTTGTAGTTCTAATGAAACTTTGTTGAGAAAATGGTTGAGCGGGATTGAAGAGCAATACAGGTACTGCAGTGTTGAGCAAATGTAATGAATGATTAAAACTTCACATATGTGATTTTTGCTGTGTTTTTGTAATTTACTTTCTTTCATTTACACACACACACATTAAAGTACTGTAGCTTGTTGTGAAAAACCCACAGAGTGAGACAGGGTCAGGAGGACGCCTGGGCCCTTTGCTCTCATCATTTAAGAGTTGGTAACGATCCTTTGTTATGACTATTATTTTCCTCTGTTGTCAAGTTCGATCTTCATTTTGGTGCTCTGGCAGGGCTGATCAAAAGACTTCACTAAACCATCCAAAGGCTAGTGTGTAAAAAAGGGTAGAGACTTAATCAGTGTGAGCTTACAACCTGCAGTTACTGGGAAGCCCTAACTTGTGGGGAACAATTTCAAGCACTGGTCTTCATCATGAATGGGCTTGATTTGCTTACCAACATCTCCCAGCACCGAGTAGGCACATATTGATCCATTCAGTGTAGTGTGCATGTAGCCTTAGACATCAAAATGCATCACAGACCTGTTATTTAAGAACATAAAGAATTTGAGAAACGAGAGAAGACCATTCAGTTCATCTAGCCTGTTTAGCTAATACCTAAGCTGTCTCAGTATCTCATCCAGATTCTTCTCAAAGGTTGTCAATGTTTTTGCTTCAACTACTGTCTCAGTAGTTTGTTCCAGAGTCCCACAACTCTTTGTGTAAAGAAGTGCTCCTGACTTTAGTTTTAAATGCACTTCTCCTTAATTTCCATTTATATCCTCGATTATGTGCTTTCCCCAAAAGCTGAAAGAACGTTGCTTTATCAATGCCATTAGGGATTTTAAACACCTGGATTAGGTCCCAATCTCACATATCACTGCTTCATGATAGGCCTCTCAGAAATGTTTCTATATTTCAACTGCCTAGTGTGAGTAGACAACAGATGTAAAATAATTTACACTTTTATGGAAGCAGATTTTGTGGGACATAACCAAGGATTTACAGTATAAACATACAGGTTACAGCTGCTGGCCTAAAGCTTGCCATAACTTCTGTTAACAGCAAGTGTTATGTCCTGGGGTGATATTATTTAAATAGAATGATACTGTTACATTATTTATGATAAATAACACAGTTGACAGCAGAAGATGTAAGGAGGTTCTTATTTACTGCATTACTCACTGAAGAAAATTACCTAGTTAACTAGCAACTACACAGAACTATATCACTGTTTAAGAAAATTTTGTAAATAATATTGCAGTTAGTGTAGAAACAGTATAATACTAATGCTACTTGTTGTGTCTTCATGATTTAACATCTGAGTGCTGTCTTGTTGAAGTCATCAAGCCATTTAGCTTTTATAGCTTTTTTCTAGACTAAACCAGACACAGCTGAAGAGCCAGGAAGAAAACTCAGAAAGTTATCTGCATTGCTGCTGTGGCAGAATATCTTTTTCTGATGGTGATATAAATATGCTCCTTATCTCTACAGCTGCTTATATGTTTCAGTTTAAAAGAATGTTTAAAGTTAATCTATGTGCAATTTGTTTCTAGTGTAGGTTATTTGTCTAGGTCTTTTGTCCTCTGTCTTGTATTTTATGGTGTTTGGGATAGTTTAGGGTAGAATTAGGCTTGAGATATACTAAACTATTTCTTTTTTTTCTCCCAGCAAAATGCAAGTAGATATTTTCACTTTAAAAGAAAGGTTAATTATATCAATAAATTGCATAAATTAGGCATGAGACAACAACACAGTCTGAATAGAAAGCCTGTGCATGCTAAACAAACCCTCTCAAAGAGGGTCACATCCAGCACCATACTGTAGCTAAGGCAACAGTTAGTGAGTCACCAGGCAAACCATAATGTGCATCTCTAGTACCAAATCCACCCAGCATTATTAAACTTGATCTCCTTCCACTGTTCTAGCTGACTCTGCTTCTGTTCCAACTCTGGCACCCCCGTAGTCCTTTGCTATTCACAGTCGCCTCTTCACCTCTGCTCTGTGGCAGCAGAGTTTCTCGCTGCCTCAACTTACCACGCTGCACCGTTCAGAGGTACTCCCAGCAGCCACCATAATTACCACCTCTTGATGGTCAATCCTGCCTCATACCTTGATCTGTTGTATTTCCAGTGGGGCTCTGCACATCCTACCTCACAAACTCCATACCGTATCCCCCGCGGGTTCACACTCACACATCACTTCTACTTGCTCTCCTTCTCTTCTGTTTCCTCACCACGATCATACATATCTTTCTTGTTTTTCCCTTGCTGTCTTAAAAACTGACCTTTTTTTTTTTACAACACAACTTGCCTTCCTGCCCCTGCCACTGGTCTTAAAAGTACACATACCCTCATTGCTCCTACTGACACCCTGTGCAGGTTGTTAATCATTGATCACATGCCCATGGTGACTATTTATTTAGAACGGGTCCAGTAAGCACACAGTTCCTCCAGTGCAAGACACGCCTTTTTAAATCAACTAAAAATAAAATTAAACAAAAAAATGTCATGTCGCTAATCCCATGATGCTCTTTGCCACAAAGCTAAAACGTGACAGGTTACATACATGTGCACACCCATGCCAGACAAATTTAAACCACAATACACAGAAGAAACCAATGCCCCAGTCAGTAGTCTAACAAGGCTTCAGGCCCTGCAAAGGCTACAAATGATGGCCTCTAGCATATTACTTTTGCACACAAATACTATTTATAGGGCATAAAACAGCCATAACCAAAGAGTTTTATCACTCTGAAAATGACTCGGATAATAGCTGTGTGTAAACTCTGGTACTTCCATCACTGTCTGACTCTCACTGTCCTACATGCCTGAATTGTGGCATCAGCACAAAAAGGTGGTGTCGTCCTTCATTTAGTAAAAACATTTTTACACCTCATACAATTTGTATTAAATGACAGTCCTCTCTCAGGGGCAGCAAACTACCTACATCCTTGCCCATTCTAAGTGCACAATTATTTCAAACTTCATTTTGTGTCTATAAATTGGCACAAGTTTCAAGTCTAAGCCTAATATGATTTTTTGGAGATAGTGGTGCAGCAGAAATGCAGTCAACTAAGACTGTATTTTCGCAATCTCATTATATGCTGAATATGTAATAAAATGGCTTCTACTTTTTGTTCTTTTATAGTCTGCACATGACTTTAAGCTTCATATGATTTTTCAGTATGAACTAGTGTGATGGCAATTGCTGGCTTCCAAAAAACAGGCTTCTGAAATTTAATTATTTCTCCTATGAAAGTGTTGTTGGATGACATGTAATATGCTCTTTGTTTCTGCTGTCTTACTTTCCTCTTTGGTAATATTTCCTTATAACTGATAATCTTTGATTGAAGTGGATGCCTCATACTAGGGAGGATTAAGTGTAGGCAGCAGATCATTTGAAAAATGTCAACTAAGTGATATTCTAGGAGACTAAAATAAAGTTTTTGCTATTTTAAACTGAACCTTCATAGACAATTACTTGCAAGGAAGTGTCTTCTTTTTCAGTTACAATGCTCACTTGAAAGTAATATATGACTTCTCTTAGTATAATTAAAATCTCATACATGTTCCTCAACCAAGTCTTGAAATTTTGATTCAAATTGGACATCATTTCCATATAACACGTTCCTTGGCATTAGTCAAATGTTGTGTCAATGTGCATCATCAAAATGAAAAACAAGTAAAGATAATCTATTTTTTCACTGTGGGAACAGTGGGACAATTTCAGCAGTGCAGCATTCATCACCTGAATGTTGTGTCTCAAGTCTCTTGATATGTCACATCTAGCATCAGGTTGGTGTAGCAAAGCTGTGATGCTGTAAAGTCTGTCCAATTTTGAAATATCTTCAGTAATACACATTTAGCAGTGATGATAAAGTCTAAGTTACATGTAAAGAAATGCGTAGCTATAACTTGCAAAAGTGTCAATGGAAACTTGTGTCTTAGTGTGAGCTCTTTGAATACTGAGGGGTGGAACTCAAGTGAAGTAAAAACTTTACCAAACATGGTTTCAATTACACAATCTAAGAGGGAATTAAAAAAACATTATCTTACAGGCTCTTTGTTTGCATTTGAGTGAAGTTGCAATTATGGTTATAAAGTTTGATCTGGATGAGACTGTAGTTATGATTCATCAAAAAAAGGTACTTCTCACTAACAGAGGTTCTTAAACTGTGCTGTCTGATTTTGGGTCACAGCGAGTTGGGATTCATAATTGTAATCAATGGGAAAAGGTTGTGTACAGTTTGCACAGTGTCTGCGATTATCCAAGGGGGAAAACCCCTTTTGGACTCTCAGCAGCAATTCTCCGGGATGATAGTCAGTGGCGATTCTGTATCTCGAAGCCACAAAAAAAGCAAAATGGGCTGCAAAAGAAAAAAAAAAAAAGAACCACTGCCTAAGAGGTATAGAGATTATCTAAGTTTAACATACCCAGTGATTTCTAGTGATGACATAGCCTTTACTAACTTGGAGGCTACATGTTTTACTTATCAAAAGCACCTGATGACTCCGACTCTCTTGATTCACTAGCGCAATGTCTGACTTGTATCTCAGAATGGATGAATAGTAACTTTCTCACGTTAAATAAATTGAAAACTGAAATCTTAGTGATTAGCAATAATGGATACAATGTGGCTATTATAAATAAACTGGATACGTTAGGATTAAAAGTCAAGACGGAGGTAAAAAGCTTAGGGGTAATTGTTGACTGTAATCTGAATTTTAAATCGCATATTAATCTGATCACTAGGACAGAATTTTTTCACTTAAGAAACATAAGTAAAGTTAGACCTCTTATATCACTGAAAGATGCTGAGAAATTAGTTCACGCATTTGTTTTCAGTCGACTAGATTACTGTAACGCACTAATCTCAGGACTACCCAAGAAAGACATCAATCGTTTGCAACTAGTGCAGAATGCAGCTGCTAGAATCCTAACTAGGAAAAGAAAATCTGAACACATTACTCCAGTTTTGATGTCACTACACTGGTTACCTGTGTCATTCAGGATTGACTTTAAAATTCTGCTTATGGTTTATAAAGCCTTAAATAATCTCGCCCCATCTTATATATCGGAATGTCTGACACCTTATATTCCAAATCATAACCTTAGATCCTCAAATGAGTGTTTCCTTAGAATTCCAAGAACAAAACTTAAAAGAAGTGGTGAGGTGGCCTTCTGCTGCTATGCACCTAAAATCTGGAATAGCCTGCCAATAGGAATTCGCCAGGCTGATACAGTAGAGCACTTTAAAACACTGCTGAAAACACATTACTTTAACATGGCCTTTCTATAACTTCAATTTAACTTAATCCTGATACTCTGTATGTTCAATTCTTCATAATAACTATTCATGGTGGCTCTAAAATCCATACTGACCCCTACTCTCTTTTCTGTTTCTTTTTCCGGTTTCTTTGTGGTGGTGGCCTGCGCCACCTCCACCTACTCAAAGCTTCATGATGCTCCAACAATGATGGATGGATTAAAAGGCAGAAGTCTAAGTGACCATCATCATCAAGTCCTTCCGTGAGAACCCTAAATCCAAAGAGGACTGTTTCATTTATGTTAGGTAGAATGCCCAGAGGGGACTGGGCGGTCTCATGGTCTGGAATCCCTACAGATTTTATTTTTTTCTCCAGTCGTCTGGAGTTTTTTTTTGTTTTTTCTGTCCCCCCTGGCCATTGGACCTTACTCTTATTCGATGTTAATTAATGTTGATTTATTTTGTTTTTCTTATTGTGTCTTTTATTTTTCTATTCTTTATTATGTAAAGCACTTTGAGCTACTGTTTGTATGAAAATGTGTTATATAAATAAATGTTGTTGTTGTTGATGTTTGGAGTTAGTCTCTCATAGGACCTATGTTCACACACTGGACTTGGACAGCTTCAGGCATCAAATGGCACATGCAAAGCCATCAGGTGTTCAGAGTGAATGAATGAACAACTAGCAGATTTCCCTATAATATAGTATATTGGAAAACCAACATTAAAAACTCTGTTATAACAACAACAATTTTAAGTTTCATAATTTTAGGTCAAATTCAATTTCAAGCTCCACATGATGCAACAACAAAAAAATGCCTGCTGTGTAAAATTTATTTACATTTAAAATACTGTAAATTAATTGTTTTTTTGTTTAGAAAATTAATGTATTTTTATTTTCTTTAACTGAAAAATGTTCACTTTATGCTTCCACAAAGGCATAATTTAGCCATTTTTAAAAGCTCTACAGTTCTGTCTTTTGTTTCAGCTGTTTTTTACATCATTTGTAACTTTACTAAGATGTGTCTGCTAAATGCCATCTTCTCTGCCTTTGAAGCTTTTACATGATGGTGTGAGCCTCTGTCTCTACTGGGCTGTTTTGGTACTTAAACTGGCTTGAAGTAGGGATCAAAGAAAACTATAATGATAAGAGATGCCATGCAAGCTAGCTGCAAGAACAAGAGTATGTTGTTATTTGCTGCTCATTGATATCCCGAACAAAGGGCAAAGCGAAGAGGGATAGTAAAAAGAAAAAAAAAATGTTAAAATGTGACTCTTGACAACAGGGTAATAATTCTCCCATGCTTTTTTAAAATTCTTGATGATCATGTTCAGACTGACAGGTCCTTAGACAATTTAAAGAGGAACACCATGTTTCTTCAGAACTTGGTATTCCAAATTTGCATGCAATCAAAGATGACATCTGTTTGTGTGTTCTGCTTCTGTGTTTAAAGCATGCACCTGATTCTGTATGTTTTTAACCATGTAAGAACATAAGGAATTTGACAAATGAGAGAAGACCACTCAGTCCATCAAACTCGTTTGTTTAGCTAATAGCTAAGCTGTCCAAACTTTAGCTAAGGTCTCCCACAATAGAGGCAAGTTACTGAGACAGATTGCAAAATTAAGAGCTAAATTAGCACAGCATCAACATATGTATCAACATCTGTATGCATCCTGGAATGGACAACTAGCACTGTATAGTATGAGATCTTTTACAGTTTTCTTGTGGCTACTATGTGACTACATGTATACAGAAGATTAGGAAAGGAGGCCAATATACACAAAAGGAGGAGATTATGGTTTGTGGAAAAGTGTCTAAAAATGTAAGAAGACTTTTAATATTTATCATTAATTAATAACAGTTCCCTTGAAAAGTGTTACAAGAAGAGCTCAGATGTTTTTGCGGTTTAAAGTTTAGTTTATTCATACAGTACATTCAAAACAAACACTGACCAAAATGCTGCATTTAAAAAAAATAAAAGTAAAGATAAAGTTAAACAAAAGACAAAAATGATAAAACATAATACATATATTAAAGTAACCATTTCTAATTAAAATCCAAAAAGAAAAGACGTATTTTTTACAAATGTTCCAGACTCGACATGAGCAGGTATAAGCTTTAGTCGATCCCTTGACACCAGTGAGAGTGTCTGATCACAGGACCTAAGTAGGGGAGATGGAATGTAAAAGTATAAAAAGCTGGCAAGTCAGGAAATTTACTAATCCTTTTAGGCATTTAAAAACAAATGACAGAACATTAAAAATCAACCCTGTAAAAGACCAGAAGCCAATGAAAGGCGTCTAATATAGGAAAAATATGGTCAAGCTTATGTTTGCGCATTAAAGTCTGGCAGAAGCATTTTGGACAAGATGTAAATGAGTAAGGGATTGCTGGATAACTTCAGTGTTTAACAAGTTACAGCACTTCAGTCTCAAAGAAATAAAGGCATAAGTCACCTTTTCAAGATCAGTATAACACAAAAGGGGTTAATTTTAGTTAACACTCGTACGTGGAAAAAACAGGCCTCAACAACAGACTTTATATGTTTTTCTAATTTGAGGTTACTGTCAAATGCCATGCCTAAGTTCCTAGCAAAAGATTTAATGTATGGTACTAGCCAATCAAAATTACAGCCAGAGTCACGATGGGAGTCAGAATTCCCAAACATTACAATCGCTGCTTTCTTTACATTGAAAAGAAGAATATTTAATGACATCAAACATGTAAATTCTTCCAAACAGCTCAATAAGGACATAGAGAAAGAGACCTAATTTCATTGGTAAATAAATGTGCATGTCATCAGCATAACAGAAGGAATAAATACCCTATTTTTAAAAGACAGACTCTAGGGGGAGCATGTACAGTAAAAATAACATGGGACCCAGAATGGACGAAAAAGCAGATCTCACAAGTGAATGGGGCAGCGGAGGAGGAGCGATCCCCCAGGCATGCAGAGAGTCTCCTGCCTGTCAGATAGGACCTGATGTCACCGTCAACCATGTTAAAGGCTGCAGTAAGATCTAAGAGCATATGAAGTGCAGAATCTCCAGAATCAACTTTTAATAAGAGGTAATTAAACATCTTTAAAAGAGTAGATTGCATGCTGTCATGAGCTTTCAAGCCAGATTGGAATATTTCACCAAGTGCAATTTCTTTCTGAAAAGGTCTGGAGTTGCAGAAGTACGGCCTTCTCCAAGATGGCGATGTACATATATGCATACAATTTGAAAGAGCTGTAGTGTCGAGATTTGACTTTTTAAATCAAAAGCTTTACCACTACATGTTTAAAATAGCTGGAACAGACCCTGTGTCAGGACAGGCATTAGCAATACTCTAAATACAAGTCTAATGATTTGATTCCTAGACCACCTACCTCAACTGTAATGGGTCATTTCACCAGAGAACACTTTGTCTGCAATTTCAGGAATTACCATCATTTTGTTGTTTACTCCTTCATGAACATCAGGAAGGTACTGATCACTATCATGTTTTTTAGTACACGGGTGTCCCTTTAGCTTCTGTATTATTTATTTAGTTAGTTATTTTCTACTGCCCTGTCTAACATTTTATCTACTTTCAGGTTCAAATTAACAATGATGAACAAATACCAAGGTAGTCCAAAGGTAAGGGAAGCTGCCAGTTTAATTTTAACTATAATATTTTTAACTATTAATACGAGGGATGTTCAATTACGGTCAGGAATTTTCATGTTCTGTTTTTATAAAGAGTGCAAAGTAGACATGACTCATTAAACAAAAACATATGTTTGAACTTGTTGTTAGTACTGCTATCTGATCTTTCCTTCATTCCTGTCAGTTGTAGTCAACATGTTAGAGCAGGAAGTACACAGTAGTGTTGCACAGCAAATTATCATAAAATTTTTGACAAATTAAACAGTCATTCCATCACAGATTTATTCAAGACTTAAACATCAGTTTGAGAGTCTCTCTCTCAGTCTAGAGTGTATGATTGGTACAACTAATTCAGAGAGGGACTATCATCTCTTCAGGCCACTTAAGGAATTTTTAGGAGGAAAGAAATTCAAGTTGAATGAGGAGGTTATTGATGCTGTGCAAGAATGGGTCAACATGCAGTCAAAAGACTTCTACTCTTCGTGGATTCCTGAAACAAGTGTATTTGCAGTGGCAGGTGACTACATTGAAAAATAGTCTGTAAGTTGTTGCATTGTGTTCAAAATTAATAAAGCTCATAAATTCTTGTTTATAATTGAATGCTCCACTTATTTTTGTAACTCTGAAAGCCACTGCAGATGATTCAAAATGTATTAAATGTAAGAGCCAATCTTAGAAAGTTAAAGTTTTGTTAAACTCATATTAATGTTTGCTTAACTTGAATAGAATAGAAATTCCTTTCATAGTCATAACTTATGGTATAGTCTTTTCCCCCTATAGTTAACAAGAGATAGAACCTTCTTACTATAACTGAATAATAGTGTGATAATAAGCTCTGTTTGTTTGGAACAGGTCCCATTAAAGAGGGACTTGAAAGATCCATTTTAAGCTTAGGAATGGGATAAGCATACAGTTTTCTGACCTTTTTGAAATGGCTCAGTAATGTTAAGTAAGAAGTAACAATTTGAGATGTAACGAGATTAAGCTTAGAACTGAACTTTTCTTAACATTAATTTTTCCTTTTTTGTTATTTTAATTTTCCTTTTTTTGTGTGAACTGTTTTACTTCAAAACGTAACTAAACTTTCAAAAATCAAGATATTTTGTCTGTGGAATCATTTCTGCACGTCAGGCTTTTGTTGAATCCCATTTTTTGAGTTGAAGCTGCAGAACTTTGGTCATTTTGGGAAAACGCAGCTACATTAAGTTTCGTATTCTTCAAGCTCAAATAGCCATACCATTCCCTTTTCAGGTCACTACTGGCTCTTTGTAACAGCACCTATGAATATGGATTCACTCATGAAGTCCTTTGCACCTTCTCACCCACTCATGTCTGCTAATTAATGGCAATTGGTGATACCAACTCTGCATGGCTGCCAATCTCAGTCTGGACCCTATTCTTGTGTAGCTCCTAGATGGTTGAACAAGCTGGCGACTCTCTGGATGTGTTCAAGAAGGGACTGAAAAATGTCTTGTTTTAATGAACATCTGTCTAAATAATAATGGCTTTGACAGGCTCTTGTAACTACTGAAAAAAAAAACTAGTCTTGTAGTGTTTTGTTTGTTTAAAGCTGATCTGTGATGATCAATTTTGTAACCTTGTCCTGAAACGCTTGTTCCCAAACAGTCTAAGAGACTGATGTTTACTTGATTATGTTGACCTCTTTTACAAGTTGATTTGCATAAAGGCATCTGGTAAGCAAATATAAATGTAACATTTTTTTGCTGGAGTGTCACAATAGCGGGGTGGAGTTGCCATCGAGAAAATTAATTATTTTACTTATTACTTAATCTAGCAGTTTAATTAATTTATTTATTTAAATCTACACTCCAGGTACGCCATTTCATTTTGCTTAGCTGGAAGAATCTAATCCTGTATTCCATAACATAATTTTCCCATTATGCCTTAGTTTGCTTAAAATTAGAAAAATTCAAACTACTCTTTGCAAGAAACAGTGTAGGCTTTCTCTACAATCTAGCAGACATTTATTTGCCTTGTCCTCAAATATCTGAGCATTCTAAAGCATTTTGTATGCTTTCAAGCCTGTAAATGACGTCAACTTAAATCATTCTTTCTCTCTGCCAGTGCTATGTTTGCATGCTGTTGAATAAGCTCTATACTGTGATTTTTCTCTGCATAACTTTGCATATTTTAACAATCTCAATTGCGCATTTCTTTGGCTTTTGTCAGGTTCCGATCACATTAAACAACCAAGTTACCATCATAGTAGAAAATGTAAGGCTGCACAGTTTTTCTCAGAACAAAGATAACCAAAAGATATTAACCATAAGTGAAGAAATTATACATAACGTTAAACGTTTTACTAGACATTTAATTTAAACTATATTTAGAAGTCCTACAATACAATTTCAGTGTTTTGCTCCAATTTCACTCTTTCTTCATCTGCTATCACTCACTAGATGAAAATGCTTGCACTGAACTCTACTCTCTACCCCACATTTAATTTGCTTCCTTATGGTAACCACATTCCCAGCTCTAGCTCTCACTTTAAAATGTTTAATGCATAAAGGCAAAGCTGATCACACCTTTGTCCTTTATATGTCAGTGTTGCTAAGTGCTATAAATTCTACTTTGAGAATCTAAAATGAGGGCGGCATGTTGGTGCAGTGGGTAGCGCTGCTGCCTCACAGTTAGGAGACCCGAGTTTGCTTCCCAGGTCCTCCCTGCGTGGAGTTTGCATGTTCTTCCCGTGTCTGTATGGGTTTTCTCCGGGTGCTCCGGTTTCCACCCACAGTCCAAAGACATGTAGGTTAGGTGCATTGGTTATTCTAAATTGTCCCTGGTGTGTGTGCACACCCTGAGGTGGACTGGCGCCCTGCCCGAGGTTTGTTTCCAGCCTTGCGCTCTGTGTTGGCTGGGATTGGCTCCAGCAGACCCCCATGACCCTGTAGTTAGCATATAGCAGGTTGGAAAATGAATGGATGAATCTAAAATGTCATAGTGGATTTCAGTATTTTTTTTAAGTCTTTGAAATTGCTTTAGCAAGCTAAAGGTGAAATCTATATTCAAAACCTTTGCTTTTTCTCATTTTTGGTCTTTAAGTTATAATTGAATAGATACTCATTTTTTGATTATTTCTTATCCAGTATTATTTGTCGAATTGCTGCTTAAAAAGTCAACTAAAAAAAGATAACAGGGAAATGTCATTTCTTGATTGCCAGAAAATAAAATAATAATAAAAAAAGCTTTTAGAAATCTGTATTCCCAGGCATCCTCCCATCCAAGTGCTAACATAACCCTAATTAATTTCCAAGATCAAAGAAGATTTGGTGTATTCAGGCTGGTAAAACAAGCAGCAAGAGATGTTTTTTCACTCCTGATTGAAACCATACAATTGTGTTGATAGACAGATAAATAAACCAAATGTATTATAGCTTAGTACAAGCAAATCAAAAAATATTGAAAGTCTTATTGCAATACAAGGTATTTTAATCTAATAAAAAAATATTGGTTCATTTTCTCAAACTGCTTCTCCAGTGCACTCTGTTGCACATGAGAGAAGTAGTTTGACTAGACATGTATGACTACAAAATACAGTCTCACAGAGAACTTCTGCTGTTTGAAATGCTTGGGGTAATTTAATGAGATGAATGGAATCATTGTATAAATATGGATTCTCCTTCCCAATCACAATATCATCCCATTAAGACTTGTTCTGAACCTGAGCCACCCTGGGCTGTCTGTCAATTATCTTAAACCTGTCAGCTATTAAATCAGCCTCTAATATTATTTCTAAAGTCGGCTAGGAAAAATAGTGTTTAGACTAAATTCAATCAGTAATCCCAGGTCCTTATAAAATATGGCTGTGGAATTATGATAAACAAGCAGAATACCCGCGCTTCGCAGCGGAGAAGTAGTGTGTTAAAGAAGTAATGAAAAGAAAAGGAAACATTTTAATAATAGCGTAACATGATTGACAATGTAATTGTTTTGTCATTGTCATGAGTGTTGCTGGTATATATATATATATATATATATATATATATATATATATATATATATATATATTGTGGAGGACTGCCGGCTTCCCATGCGGTCCTCACCCCAGGCCACCAGGCAGGAGCTCTCCCGACAGCAGGATCGTGCCCGAGGTCCAGCAGGGCCTTATGGACTCTGTAGTGTTTATACACAGCCCTGCTGGATACCTTGGGGACCACCAGGAGTCGCTGTGGGGGGACTTATGGGCTCTGTTGTGCCTTATGACCCGGGAGTACGTCACGGTCACGTGACGGGAAGGAATGGCGTACTCCCGGGGTGAAGTAAAAGACTGATTGCCCTGACCCCGAATGAATAAGGAACTGTGGACTGCTGGTACAGGAACACCTCCGGGTCAGGGGCTATAAAAGGACGGTGCCTCAGTCCAGACACTGAGCTGTGCTGGGTGGGAGAGGAGCAAAGTGTCTGGGCGAGGAGGAGAGGTTATTGAGTTTATTAGTAGTGGTAAGTTAAAAAGAGTTTATTGTATGAGTAGTGTGGAGGGTGCTTGGTGCACATTTGTGATAAAGGAAAATAAAGAGTCTTGGACTTTTACCCGGTGTCTGGAGTTGTACCTGAGGGTTCAAGGGAGCACTAGCGCCCCCTACTGCCACAATATAAATATATATATATATATATATATATATATATATATATATATATATATATATATATATATATATATACTGTACATACATATCTACATATATAAAGACACACATTTACATACACCTATATACATCTATCTATCTATCTATATGTATATATCTATCTATCTATATCTATCTATATATGTATATCTACAGTATATCTATCTCTCTCTCTCTCTCTCTCTCTCTCTCTATATATATATATATATATATATATATATATATATATATATATATATATATATATATATATATATATATATATATATATATATATAGCTGTTGCTGGGGGTGCCAGAATCCATTGAGGAAGAAAAATTAAAAACTTATTTGTACAAAATCTTAATTTATCTATACATTCCTAAATAATTAAATGGGCAGGCTATATCGTATCAGTGCAATATGCTGCTTGTTAAAACGGATGACTCCTAATCTTACGTACACTTAGTGCTGCGTTGGTATTATGAACTATCGTATTTGTTCAAATTCTATTTAAATTTTAAATATAAGTAATTTTTATTTGGTCGACAGAAATATGTTTAGTAGGAATGAAAGTTAAATTTAATCATCATTGCATAAATTTTTCTTCACCATAGAAATTTAAAGACTAAATCTAACTTCCATTCCTACCAAATAATGCAAACAGTACGCAGCATGTGCTTCACCCTAATTCTGGGCTCATCAGGCAGTACACACTCACTGCACCCACTCTCGCGAATCGAACCTCAGACATCAGTGCTAAAGGCGAAGCCTCTCATGTTGCGCTAGGGTGTGTGGTTTGTTTATTTGACAGTATGTAGATCGGGGTGTGTATATATTGATATATATATATATATATATATATATATATATATATATATGATATATATATATATATATATATATATATTACTTTTGAGAATGCAACGTATAGTTTTGTCCAGGAGGAAAGCAATGTTGCCTGAAATCAATGGCAACCTTTTGTAGGGTGTGTCCCTGAGACTTATTAATTGTCATCGCGAAGCAGAGCCTTACTGGAAATTGTTGATCACTCGTACTGCGTTCAGTAAGTTCACGTAAGCTGCTCTCTTATGTGATGTTGCGATGTCCACGGCTTAATTTAATGGTAGCTAAGACCC
Organism: Polypterus senegalus; assembly: GCF_016835505.1. Lineage (NCBI taxonomy): Eukaryota > Metazoa > Chordata > Cladistia > Polypteriformes > Polypteridae > Polypterus > Polypterus senegalus. Next base: position 51,745,959 of record NC_053162.1, on the reverse strand, counting down.
GGCACTTAAAAGTTTCTGGCTGCACTCCGGTTGTAATATGACAAAGCTGCGCAAGCTCACTTTTGAGAATGCAAGTATAGTTGTCCAGGAGAAAAGCAATCTTGCCTGAAATCAATGGCATCGTTTTGTAGGGTCTGTCCCTGAGACTTATTACTTGTCATCGCGCAGCAGAGCCTTACTGGAAATTGGAGGCATCTGAATTGAAATGGGAGATCAGAGAGTATAAAGGGGCCGCGAGGAATACATTGAGTGTGGAGAAACTCTAGAGACAGCGTGTGTATTAACTTGTGAAATTTTCTGTGAGTATTTGGTGGCAGTGTGATGAAGTTGCTTCGGAAGATGGTGTAAGCCGCGGAGCTCAGCTCAGAGCGAAATGAGACGAATGGGAGGGGAGATGATGACGTGACTCCCCCACCCGCCTTAACTGTCAATCCCCCACAAACACAGTCTCTGCAATTTTAACTTAGTTACATAGTGATCAAAACTCTTGTTTATATCCTGCGTCCTCACAATTAAACTTGTATCCCGCATTACCCGTGGGCATGACAAATGCCAGCGGCAGCCTGTCTATGAATTTAATTTAAACTGTAGGTTTACACCGTGCTTTGTTTCCGAAGTAGCAGCACTCATGAATATGGTTGTAAATGTCAGTCGCTCGCTTCTTATTGTTTCGCTGCCTTCTCAATTATATAATGCATGTTTTCTTCAGTGCTTTTTGGAGCTCTTCCTGGTTTTCTACGTACTGCGTTGATAGTCAGTTCACATGATTACGTGGGAGGCGTGATGATGTCACACGAAACTCCGCCCCCACGGCTATCCAGCTCAACTCCATTACAGTATATGGAGAAAAATAGCTTCCAGTTATGACCATTACGCGTAGAATTTCGAAATGAAACCTGCCCAACTTTTGTAAGTAAGCTGTAAGGAATGAGCCTGCCAAATTTCAGCCTTCTACCTACACGGGAAGTTGGAGAATTAGTGACATTGGAAAGTTCAATATGGTGGCAGACAGTGGCTTTATACCACTGAAATAAGTACGTACATCGGTTTTGGTTAGCGCAGGGAAGCCACCTACCAAATTTCGTGAAGATGGGGCCATAAATAAGAAAGTTCAACATGGCGAACATTGTCGACCGTTATGACCATTACGTGTAGAATTTCGAAATGAAACCTGCTCAACTTTTGTAAGGAATGAGCCTGCCAAATTTCAGCCTTTTACCTACACGGGAAGTTGGAGAATTAGTGATGAGTCAGTCAGTGAGTCAGTGAGGGCTTTGCCTTTTATTAGTATAGATAGAGAGCAGAGTACAGATTCAAATATGACACAATGACTGTGCCATGAAGGTTGAAATGGTGGTGCAATAATGAGTGACCCTAAATTTCAATAAACAATACCGGAGACAAAACTGGCCCCATCTGGGTTTACTAGAAGCCTTGATAAAAACAGTACAAGAAATGCATGACTGAAGAAAACTGAAGTTAAATGTAATGGCCAGGAATCAAATGCAAATTCCCTGCACTTGAAAGGCATACACGTTAACCTTTTGACTGCCATCTCAAACTGTGTGCTGCTGGTTCTTTGTTGATAGATCACACTCTAGTATTTCATGGCACTATTTTGGAAGTCAAGCTGCTCAAACATCAACAAAGCTGAACTTATTTATCAGAAAACCTGACATATGGTTAAAAGTATCTGTGTGCCAAGTTTTAAATCTGTGGCTTGAAAAACAAAACTGTAAATACAGAACAAAGAAATTTCACTTTACAGAGATATGTATCACAGATTAAAGAAACAAAAAAATCATCTCTCTCTTTACAAGATTCATTTTAAAGCTACATGCAAATCAGAGTTACATACTGTAACATGTCACAATTTAACTAAGACCACATTTTATTAGCCTTATAGCACAAGACACAATCACAGAATTCAGCTGACTGTGTGAATTTTGCATATTCCATCATTTTGATCACTTTGAGCTACATTTTTTTGTATGAAAACATGCTATATAAATAAATGTTGTTGTTATTGTATGCGTGGATTTTTCCTGCCTACTTTGATTTTTTGTAACAGTCTAAAAGCACGTTATTAATTGGTACACAGAAATTGACCTGGAATGAGTTGGAATTCAAATATTTTGAAAATAACAAGAAAAACCCCAGGAAAAAGCAGGCCAGGTTCATAGGATACTGAAGCCCATATAATTTCTGAGAAATTAGTTCATGCATTTATTTATAGTAGGATTGACTACTGCAATGTGGTGTTCACTGGATTTACAAACTGTTCTTTATACTGCCTCCAGTTAATCCTAAATGATGCTGCAAGAATTAGAACAATAAAATACAACAAATCACTCCAGTTCTTAAATCCTTACACTAGCTCCTGGTTAAGTTTAGTGCAGATTTCAAAATCCTCCTTTTAACATATAAAGCATAAAATGGCCAAGGTCCAGCTTACTTGTCTGAACTTATCATGACTTACAAACCACAGTGCACATTAAGATCTTAAGATGCCGGTCTTCTTATGATTCCAAAGATTAATAAAATAACAGTGGAAGGTCGAGCTTTTAGTTACAGGGCCCCTAAACTGTGGAATGGTCTGCCTGCTACTATAAGAGATGCCCCTTCGGTCTCAGCTTTTAAATCCCGGCTGAAGACTCAATACTTCAGTTTAGCATATCTTGAGTAGAGCTGCTGATTAACTGTACAGACTGCATCTCTGTTGTTAGCACTAAAACATAAGTGACATGATAGTTAGAATTTGTTACTAACCCTCACCTATTCTGTTTCTCTTTTCGGTACTCAAATGTGGCACTTGGTGCCACGGCCCACTTGCCAAGTTGTTTTGCCTGCCTAAGATAAAGTCATCCCTGATGGAGGATCACAGGAATCATGGGGTAGAGGGTCCTTTCATCGGATTGACTGGCCCAGCGCTGTTTCAGCTGTGGAATGACCAAATGGGGTAGGCAGCTTGATGGCTAAGGTCTCCAGGATTCTAAACAAATCCAAATCATATTATGTGATATCATCTACTGTTTAATTCTGGTTCATGCTTATAAAATTTTTATTTTTATACTGTATTGAGGATTTGTTCTGTTCTATGTATTGTATTGTATTGACCCCCTCATTTTTGACACCCACTGCATGCCCAACCTACCTGGAAAGGGGTCTCTTTTTGAACTGCCATTCCCAAGGTTTCATCCATTTTTTTCCCTTCAAGGGTTTTTTTGGGAGTTTTTCCTTATCTTCTTAGAAAGTCAAGGCTGGGGGGCTGACAAGAGGGAGGGCCTGTTAAAGCCCATTGCAGCACTTCTTGTGTGATTTTGGGCTTTACAAAAATAAATTGTATTGTATTGTATTGTATATGAGATTCACTGAAGAAAATTTGAGATAATTACCATATATACTCGTGGATAAGTTCTCCAGCGGATAAGTCGGGACTTGATTTTATTGTATAATTTCTGGTATTTTATATTGTCGGTCGTATAAGTCAAATGCTGAAAACTCACGCTATTGGTACAACGGATTATGATATGCTAACGCCCACCTGAGAGAGTAACCATGGAGCACACTGCCTTTTTTTTCTATGTGGGGTGCGGCAATGCGCTGTATCAGGGCATGTTCCTAACCTCTCTCTCTCTCTCTATTGTGCCTACGTGACCACACGGTAATTCCTGAACTATTCTGAAGCAACGTTTGCACTGATTATTGTTTTTTGCATCTCACACCCTCATATACCTTTATTATAAGAGCATCCCTTTTCTATAATGGAGCGTTCCATCACAAAAAAACTATGAAGCTGTTTTTAAATTTAACATCGTTGAAGTAGCAAAAGAAATTGGTAACTGCGCTGCTTCAACAAAATTCGATCGTCCGAGAAGCGTATGCAAGATTGGAGGAGGCAAAAAGATGTAAAAAAAAAAATGTAAGTGTGCATTTTTGAATGGCCGTATAAGTCAGGGTCTGATTTTATGATCGATTTTTCGGGTTTCAAGACTGGACTTATATGCAAGTATATATGGTAGTTTTTGGTACTTCTGCATCACAGGTTCAGAGACCTGTTTTTGACCATCATTATCTATGTGGGGTTCATACATTCCCACTATTTCTTTTGCAATGTTCCATTTTGATGCCAAAGCTGTCAGCTGCCTTTATACTTTGTGAAATATCATATGTCTGATGCTACATTATACATAATGTGTGATTTTTTTTTAACTTTCTAAACATCCATTAATCCATTTTCTTAAAATGCTTATCTGAAGCTGGGTCATGAAGCAGCTGAAACCTTTACCAGCAGTCATTAATTATATGTGCTATATATCTACACTAGTCCCTACTTATCCATGATGGATATGTTCCATGCTTCTCACCTGAAACTGGCAGATAAGTGAAATGCACTGTTAACACCAAACGCTATATACTGTATTTATCACACACTAGGGACGTAACTCAACCAGTTTTAGGAGGACAAACAACACCACCACAAATTTCATTTCACTTTTTTTTTTTATTATTTTAAGAATTGATGATTCATTCATGTTGTTCATTCTCACAACTTCAACATCCCACTTCAATGCTAAATCAAGAATTTAGATTTTTTCACTCTTAGGCTTAGAAGAATTGCGAGCATCACCACTTTTGTGCTTTGTGGCAATATTATGCAAAATAAAAGTTATATTTATAGTATATATAAATGTGTGTGGATAACATTTACACTGCTGATGCTATTGTGTGACTAACACTGAGAGGGGAGCGGGCTGGGAGGCTGGACAATGGGATTGTTCATACTGGATACAATTCGACACTGTTTAGCCAAGTGGGCATGTGGTTGCTACAATTTTATAAAATTACAATTTTTGGAATTTTTTCTCTATTTAGTATATTCAAAGCAAGGGTAACTGAAATCACAGTTGGGTTATGGGATATATAACCTTTGAAGTTTTTGGTCACTTTGGATAAGTGAGTTTTTTTGAATTTTCTTTCAATTGGATTATTCTTTTGATATAAGATTAACTGATGGTCTCCCATAACACCATATCTAATATTAAACGGTGAATTCTGAAGAACTGGTAAATTTTAAAGGGTCTTTAAGTACAGAAAGGGTGTATTTTTTCACTGATAATGAAATGTTAAACAAATTAATTGATGCAATGACAAGACCAGAATGTGAACAGAAACGTTAGGGAGACTATGATTTCTGTGGATCCGAATGTAAATGTATTTATTAAACTGTACTGTGTGTTTTGTGATGAACTGTAATGTGACTTGATTAATATTTTTTCCCAGAAACTGTTACTTTTATTTTATTCTGCACATGATTTGATTTACACAGCTGTCAGTATGAGTTGTTCACACAATACCACATAAATGATTTTTTAGTTGTAAAAGCATGTTAGCCAGACTGATTTTCAGAAGACAAATATGCTCTGTGACATTAAAATCAAGTCAAACTGTTATACAGTAATAAACCCATACAATATTTTATAATCAGCTTATTTTAACCTTGAAAGCAGACATGTAGTAATAAATGAATCTTATTTCATGAACCTAATGACCTTGGTCATTGTTACTTTTTGCTTTGACCGAAACTTTTATTTTTTGTGAAAACAAAGTACTAGAAGTAACAAAAGGCCTATAGAGGCTAATTGTTTTGTAGCATTGCAAATAGAGTTAGTAAGACCAGTAAAATAATGAATATATGTTTTTCTATGATTTTGGCTGTTGTACAGTATATCTGTAGTATTCATTACAATAGAATTAATTTATATTTTATATATTAAACAAGGAAGACATAACAAAGCACAATAATTCAATGTGTCTACATCCTATACAAATACTGAGAAATGAAAAAAAATTAATCCCTTTAAGATCAGTATTCAAGGAAAATTATTTTTCATGGACATTTCTGTGATAAATTAGAGAAATAATAAATAGATCACCTATTAACTTAAAAGCAGAATCCATTATGGAATGACCTTTCTGTCCTTTTCTATTACTCCTTCCTACTTAACCTTTCTATAGGGTATGCATTAATTGATTTCAAAATCTGCAAAGAAGACTATAATACCCACTTTGGCAAGAATGGCATTCAACTCTCCATTGAGCTTATTGCTCACAGGTATAAATCAAAGCATTTTTCTGCATTTAAGTAAAAGGCTTATGTGTACTGCTAGTAGAGCTGTGTGGGCAGCACTGTGGGATATAGGCATGCAATTTCTGCAAATGGTTTCAGCCAGCTTTTGTCCTTTTCCCACCATGTGGGCAAATAAAAACCTAGCTTTGGGAAAAAGACATTTGCTTATGCCATTAGCATCTCTGCCTTCTATTCCTTACTAGACTATATCTTGTAAAGCTCTTTAGTAGAATGGCTCAACGGGCCTCATAGAACAAGCACTGATCGACTGCTCAAGTGGGCTGGCTTTTCTTCTTCATATCCCACGAATTCGATCAAAATGAAGTTCAAAAACATGTCTAGGAATATAACTGACATGGCAGTGCAAGGTGCCAACACAAAATCTATAACCACAGTATTTCTTTAGCTATAACTGAACAATGTCATATTTTGGATTAACTAATCAAAAAACAAACAAAAATAAATTAAATAGGTCATTGCAAATATTAAAGTTAGAGAAGCTTAATTGGTTACAGACAATAATACAAATCAATATTTATCAGAAATTCATTCATTGTCTAAACCCTCTTTACTTATTACTGGGTCAAAAGGAGCCAGAGACTATTCTAGCAGCAACATGCAATTATCCTGATCAGGACTTCTTTAGCTTACAGAAGGAGAACTGCAAAAATACCACAGAGACACAGTAAAGCACAACAGGAATCAAACCAAAGTTCTTATAGTTGTGAGGCCAAAGAATTTCAAGTTAGGCTTCATGTTAAGACAAAAAATGTTTAATGTCTGATGTTTTTATACATTAATAATTATGTTGGTTTATATCCTGACCTGGATGCTGCAGGGAAAAACTGGCTCCCAGCAGCTCTTTAGATGTCTCAGAATAAGGGTGGCTTAAAGTACTAGTAATTCCAACCAACCATTCAATTTTAACCACTTGCTCTATCATAAGTTCATTTGGGATACTGAGTCCAACCCATCAATAATGAATGTGTGACAGACATTAATGCTGACAGAAAACCAGTCTGTCACACAACACCTTCTGATATGCACTAACACCGGAAAATTTGTCATTACTACTCAAAGTGGCAAGATACGGGTGGGATCAGCTTCACTAAGGACAGCTTGCATGATGAAAACAGACCATTAATTGCCAGCATTGTCGTCTTTAGCTGTTGTATATTTGTAATATTCATTACAATAGAAATAATTTCTTTTTTTATACATTAAATAGGGAAGACACTATTATAACAAAGCACAATAATTGTTTGTTTACATCCTATACCTGTTGTGGCAAGTGGCTGGGGGTGGTATCCAGCTGGGATGCCCAGAAGGACCGGAAGAGGGACTACGCCCCCTCCGGACCACGAGAGGGCAGCCGCCCTGGTGGATATGGGGACCACGGGAACAGAGCTTGGAAGCTCAACCCTATAGGGGCCCATGGTCACCGCCGGGCGATGCCTAAAGAGCCTTGGCCCTCAGCACTTCCGCCACACCCAGAGGTACTGGGGGGGAAGAAGACCAGGGACACATGGAGTGCTTCCGGGTGCACAGCCAGTACTTCTGCCACACCAGGAGGGGCTGGCGGAAGCTCATCGGAAGGCACCTGGAGTACGTCCGGGTGAATATAAAAGGCGCTGAAGAGAGGCATTTGGTAGAAGCCTGGACTTTGGGGGAGTACTGGGGTTAAATGTGAGCACTAATTGTAAATAATGTACAATAAACGTGTGTTGGCTTTTGTACCTATGGTGTCCGCCTGTCAGTGTCCGGGCCAGTCTCCACACTGTATTGTAATGTACATTACAGTGTAGTAATTTAAAGTAGAAGGTAATGACGACATCTGAAACACCAGTGGTTGTCTGCCTGTAGCACCTCCCAAATATCTTATACTTCATGTTTACATTATAACATACATTATTATTGCAAATCATACAATTGAAATTTTTTATCACTTTGCAATAGCATCTTGGCTGCTACCCCTGTCTGTCATAGCCCACTTAACCCACTGTACTGTATATCACATTTCTATTCATCTCTCCACTGTTTAAACTTAACTTAATGCAATGATATTGTCAGGGGATGACTAAATTTATCCCAACAGCTTTTGGGGGTAGGAATCAACCCTGAGTTTGGCAGTATATCACAAGGCACATTTCGTCATACTGCACCAATATACCTAACATACATGTACATGTCTTTGGATCGTGAGAAGAATAACCAAGTACCTGTCCAAAAAAACCCATAAAGACATGGAGGCCATGCACTCTACACAGTAAGAGACTTAGGGCCCCTAGAGTTTTGGGGCAACAGTAGCAAATAGTGCACCATCTAAAATGTATCACATTAATTGAAAAAAATATATACAGTAATTCAACTGAACTACTGTTGCACATACTCACATAAGGAGCATCTACAAGGCTCTGATATGTTAAAACTGCCAACCCAAATGCCAGATGATGTTTTGACTGATTTCTTCTCTCTCTCCCTCAGATCAGACAATGATTTTCTAGATCAGGGGTGCCCAATGCGTCGATCACGATCGACCGGTAGATCGCAAAGGTAGTGCAGGTAGATCGCGTTGCATTCAAAAAAATTTTTTTTTAAACGTTAGTCTATAATATTTCCTCCCTATGGTATTTGCCACTTGATTTACATAAAGGGCAGCCAGTCTGAGATCTCCTTTCTTCTAACACGCTGATCATTTCGCACGCATGATCAAACACGCGAGCTACTGCAAAACTCCGGCTGTGATCTAGTTAGCCTTCCAATTTATATCGACTAAAGAAGGGATTTAAAAAAAAATTGTATGGGGAGGATATGGGCTTTATGTTGAATTAGAAGAGGATTTTTTCTCTCTCACAATGTCACAATCGAAGTGCGTTTGTCTGATCTGTCAATCTATCATTGCTATTCCAAAGAAGGAAAATGTGGAAAGGCACTTTCGAACTGTTCATAAAAACTACGTAACTGACTTCCTTCTGAAAAGCGATCTGAGAAAGAGAAAAGAGAGGGAACTAAAATCACAGTTAATAGGACAGCTGTCTTTTTCACTTGGCTGAATTCAAAAGCTCCTTGACTGCATTATTCGGCTCTACTTATTTATGCGAGTCAGCCTTTTCCCACATGAAGATTATTAAATCCAAATACTGTAGAATCCATAAATGTATTGAATTGTTATTGTGCCATAAAGGTTATTTAGTTATGCAAGGTACGACAACATATATTTTATGTATAAAGTATACTCAGTATATATATATATATATACACTGTATATATATATATATATATATATATATATATATATATATATATATATATATATATATATATTAGCAAAATATCTGCGCTTCGCAGCGGAGTAGTGTGTTAAAGAAGTTATGAAAAAGAAAAGGAAACATTTTAAAAATAATGTAACATGATTGTCAATGTAATTGTTTTGTCACTGTTATGAGTGTTGCTGTCATCAAGGATTTGATTATCATTATTTCTTTCAATCAGGTTCGTATTTGGAGGACGTGTTGTGTTCAAGTTACATTCCGTGTATGTCAACCGTTGTAAAGATAACAGGTTTCATTCATCGAAGTGTTCACTACCCAAATCGCTACTCGTGAATCTAAGATGTTTAACAGGCATTCCCGGTATTAACTTGTGGATTTGCCTGCGAGTATTTAGCGACAGTGTCTCTATGAACTTGTGGATTTGCCTGCGAGTATTTAGTGACAGCATGTCTATTAACTTGTGGAGTTTTCTGCGAGTATTTGGCGGCAGCGTCACAAAGTTGTTTTCGTCTAGCTGCATCAGAAAATGTACCACAACGTCTGACACGCCTCCTTTTTACTGTTTTCTTACAGCTTGGATTGCTGCTGTCATAATCGGTTTGAGTTTCATGGTTTTTTTCAATTACGTTAGTATTTGGAGGACTTGTGTTGAAATGACATTCGGCATCTGTCAAGCGTTGTAAGTATACAACCGGCTTCATCGATAACTTCACATCCAGCATTTGAGAGTTGAAACATTCAGAAACATCAAAGTGTCCACTACTTAAATCGTCATCTGTGAATCTAAGATGTTTAAGAGGCATTGGCGGTTCTCCAAAGGTGTAAAATATTTGGCCATTTCGGTACACTTGAAAGCGACAACAAAACAATTCAGCGGCAGCCATCAACTCACATGCAGAAGCAAAGGTGAAGGGCTTAAGCATTTCACTCTTATAGTGCCCCTGTGTAGTATAATTATCTCCTGTACCGTCATCAGTCCACAATTTGAACCTGTCCCAGTCATTCAATACATAAGACACAATGTTCCTCCGGATATCAAGATTGGGTCTGATATGGCCTCGCAATATGTAACACAGAGAATGTAAAAGGAAGGCGGCATCTCCGGGCATGGAAACCACTCAGTAAGTGACAGTTCTTTGATCAATGGTGATCACCTCGATAGACATGTTAATGGGGGTACGGTTGGAACGATAAAGGAAATGAGTACCTGAACAGTAAACTAAGTCTAAAATACCTAGACAATAACTATAATCGTAATAAATGAACAATAAAACAGGGGAGAAGCCGTGGATTAAATAAAAAGGCTGCAGTTATCAGCAGGGAGATGGTCTTATATGGGCAGGCAGTCAATTACGTGGGAGGTGTGGGGATGGGGGATGCAATATAGGCAGGCAGCCAACTATGTGAGATGCGTGGTGATGGGGGACGCAACGCCACCTCACACGGCGACCAAGCTGCAGGCTCTGGAAGCATATATGTACGTAAGTAGGATTCAATTATGACTGTTCGCGTAGAATTTCAAAATGAAACCTGCCTGCCAAATTTCAGCCTTCTACCTACATGAGATTGGAGAATTAGTGATGAGTGAGTCAGTCAGTCAGTCAGTCAGTCAGTGAGGGCTTTGCCTTTTATTGGTATATATATATATATATATATATATATATATATATAATTTTTAATGTAGGTAGATCATTAATAAATCCTGCTGCTTAAACATGCATGACCTGGTCATTTTAAAAGTAGCTCACAAGCCGAAAAAATGTGGGCACCCCTGTTCTTGATGAACACTGATGTCACATCCTGTTTGACTCTGGATGTCCTGCCTCTTCCACTTCCAAAGTTATTTAACAGACAATAGCAGCAGAAGTCATCCTTCAATTTGAAACTTGTTTTCAAAGAGAGCAGAGCTCCTTGGAGGAAAACACAACACACATAGGCTTCAGATAGCATGAGACATCAATGATTCCATTTGGGACTGTCTCTTTTCTTTATTTTCTTATACTGAACAGGGTACTCGGATGGTCGGCAACCCTTCAAGATCTCTCTTTCCATTTTTTTTCTTAGTTAACATCACATAAAATTAAACAATAGTATATGGTAAATATTTAAGCAAAGCAAAAAAAATCAGCAGATCTGCTGATTATTAATAGTTTAGCTAATAATAATCAGTGACATTAATCGATACAAAATATTTGCTCCAGTGCTGTGATTTTTGTATATGCTAGAAATAAAGAAATTAAATACTTAATTCTAAATTGACTTCATTAAATACATATTGCTTCTTTTTTATTTTAAAATACAGGATTTACAGGCTGTTGGTTTCTCTGGCATTTAATTTCTTTCCCAGTGCAGCTTATTTCACTTTTGATTCATGCCCTCTAATTAAAGTGTTTGCACACTGGTGTTTGACTACACTATTTCCAGGCCAAACTAACATCCATCAAACCCAGCAAATCAAACCAAGACAACCTGTATTATATTTAAAAGACTGATTTGTTGATGTAAACTGTTGATACTTTTAGAGTTACTTCAAGAAGCACAATTGAAGTTAAAAGCATGATTGTGGTATCATTGGCGCTGATAGAATTTAGTGATCTAACAACTCCTTCCTGCAAATACAGCAGTTTCTACTGACATATATTAACAGCAAGAAGACGAAAAAGTGTTTCTGTGATATGTCTTACCTTGGAAGCGCTCTGACTATAGATTAAGAAATATCGACATTCATAATTCCAACTGTATATTCACCTTGAGAAGGGCCTGATCACAAAAGAAAGTGTGCTGTATAAAAAAAAGTAAGGATTTTTTTCATTAATGGTAATTTGATATTTTAAAAAGTACACTATGCAAAAATGCATATCTGGTACGACTCTAAATCATACCAGTGTTGTCATTCCGCTCAGCATTAATAAAAACATGAAAATAGATTTATAAAATACCCTACAACCTTGATTATTTGAAAAAGACCCAGACCTCCGTTTTCTCATTATAATAAATCAATTTTTGACTTATTTGTCCCACGTCTCCATTGGAAATTTACATTATCCAATCAGGGCTGAATAACTCCCTAAGGGGAGATCAACTGCCACATAAAAATTCTATGAGAAATTCATATAATAAATCAGGGAAACTAGGACTGTACACATGCAGATTTTAAATCAATCTCCATTCTATTAAAAACCTCTAAATCCTGTTTTAGACAGAAAAGAAGGGCGGCTTGGGACTTACAATATCCCTAGAAACCATCTTGGCTCACATACTAATTTTTCACCATGGAAAATCTTTGCACATATAAAATTTTTCACAATTTGTGAGTTTTTTTCTACACTGTGCTTTATATGAAAGTATTTTTTTTTACAACAGACCAGAGTGGCATAGCTTGTGAATAATTTGTGCAGTTGATTAAAGGGTTGAGTTAACAGGTGGTACAGATTAAAATCATTTTCCAATTTTAGCAACAGAAATAATGTAATCAGACTAAAGCTTTACAGATGAGTATTTTTTGTAGTTATGTATGTCTGCCAATGATTACTTTAAAGTAACTCGAGTAAGCATAAATAAAGGAGCACACCATTGCATTGTTCTGATTATTTCTTTTTCGTTTTGAGACTATTTATTACATTTTAATCTTGATATATAGTTATAATCATTTTCATCAGGCTCAGGAAAACATTTTTAAATTCCTTAGAACAGTGGAAATGAAAAATGTAATTTCCTAACAATTCTTATATAGATTTAGGATATTTTCACATAGACACCAAATACTTTCTGCTAAATCTTATGATAGATAAAATGCTTAACTAGTGATACATTTTGTTATTTTTCCAGTAAAAATTAAAGTTAGCATAAAAAAATATTAGAGGTATGTATCTTAAGTTTCTCTCCATTCGGCTGTAACGAACCAGAAAATGCAAAGTAAATACATAAAAAATTGTGTTTGCCCTGAGAAATACTCATTGTTCTTTCCATTATTTTTAATATCATTATTCAACTGTTAATGGTAAGTAACATGTCATTTCAGTGTCAAGCATTTTTTCAGCAAGATTACTGTCAGGAAATGGATGTACTGCCCTGATGTGTTATGATGAGAGCCTTTCACTACTAATGGCACGCCTGAGTGTCCATTTATAAGATTACTGAAAAATGTTGATGATGTCATTTCTTCAGTTTTGTTTTTGTTTGTTCTTTTCTTTTCTTATATAAACTTATAACAGTTTACTATGGCTACAGATAATCTATAGTTTGATCAAGGTACTTGTTCATTTACAAACAAGACTTGAAAAGGAACAAGTTAGCTTTTACATTACAAAAAAATCTACATTTGTCGGTTTTTAACTTCCCTAGCAATTTTATTTGGATGTAATCTGTTTAAGCAGCAGGATTTATTTGTATCCATTTGGAAGAAGAATGGTTATTCATAATTCTGAACCTGGTGTTAGACACAAAGAATCAAATCCAAATTTCCATTTGTATAATGCCTCAAAAAGTTTTAGCAAAACCCATTGTTTAAAATTAGATGGCTTGTAGAATGCAACTATTAGCTTAGAAATACTGTATTTAGTTTCTGCAGTGCTATATAATTGGTATAGAAATATGCTCTCGCTGCAGTATACACTAAGTCATTGTGGAATGGATTGTATTGTCTTATGATTTTCTTGGCAGCTTTTAGCAGACTGTTAGCGTAATTAGGTGTTCACAATCTAGCTCCTGGCAACCTAATGTGCCTGTTTCTAATTATTTAACTTAATTAATTAATTGGCTGTATTTTTGAGTTTGGATGGATTGTCCTGCAGGCAAGTTTGTCATCTGACACAAAATATCAGCAAAGAATTTTTTGGTTTTTTTTTGGAAAGCTATCTTATTGAATTTGGGTATAGTTGCAGGAGAAAATGGAAAGAACACAATCCATTAGCACACTGGCTGCTTCGATATGATAGAATTGTTATTTTAATAAATCAACATGGCGGAGTGGGGGCTCTGAGGCTGCCGGTTTGAATCCTATAAAAGCCAAAAGGGACTCTGTCCTGTTGGGCCCTTGAGCAAAGCCCTTAACCTGCAATTGCTCCATCCTGGGTATGAGGTTAATCTGCATCCATCCCTGCATGTAGGCCCTCCAACTTGCAGGGAAAAACCTGGATTGGTACTCCAGCCACTAAAAAAAACTCCCACTGTTCCACTCCATCTGAACTAGTGTGGTGCTGAGGTGTCACCTGTTGCTTGGCTGCACTTGGGTACTAATCTGGGATCCTGAGTTGGTTTGTCATGTGGTGGGTGCGGCAGTGTGCTGTATCAGCGCGTGCTACTAACCAACATGGTATTAACAATGCTTAACAGATATGGGGTAATTTTATATTATGAACATTTTCTGCAAATGTTTCTTTTCATATAAAGTAGGATAAAAATCTGACTTCTTATATTTTTTTTAGACAGTGTCTCTTAAAATGTGGGTTGTGACCCATATAAGGTCATGTGATATCTGAACTTGGGTCGCACTACAGTAAGCATTGAATTGTAATAGTACTGAATGACAAACGGTCACAAAGGTTTTGTGGAAAGCTTTGCGATGAATTATCACCTGCAAGGGGAAAACAATCCTCCTGGATGACGAAGTTGGCGAGTTTTCAAGAGGGGCAAACTTCATCCTATCCCCCCTCACCTTTATCCCAACAACTATGTGTGGCAGTTCAACAGCAGGGATGGATCCTTTGGGTGAGACACCACTGTGATTGCAGATCATGAAGACATGCAAAAGACAAAATTGGGTTGCTTGAAAAATGGTTTAAGAACAATTGTTCTTAGAAAATACTATACTTACGTATTTGTGACTAATTAAAACTGTTTCAAAGTCTTGATCAGCAAGTTCCTGTTACACTACTGTAATGAATATCTCTATGTTAAATGCTTTATCAATAGCAAATGGTTGGACTACAATAATCCAACATTATTGCATAGTTTTTAACAGGGGATTGTGGCATCATCATGTTCTGTATGGCACCTCATCAGCGCTCTTAATTATTTATGTACTCCATCCTGCTCAGTTTATTTTAAGTAATGTATCAAATCTCCCCTATACAGTCTGCTGATTGATCTGTCTGTAATGAACTTCTTTTATCTAAAATCACCATGCTTAACATATGAGTGGTGAAGTACTGCAGCTATCTAATTGATTGCAAACTGCAATATTTATATGTCACGCAAAAAAACACTTAAGGAGTTTGCATCACTAAATGAGAGGACTGCAAAGGTCCAGCTGGGATTAATAGATTTGTACTGAAGAGCAAAGAAATAGCCATTGAATTGTGAATTTCCTTCCAGCGTTTGGCTGTAAAACAGATAAACAAAATCTACTTTTAGCCTATTCATTGGCCGTTATCACTGTGATTAATTGTAACATAGTTATATTCCTAAATGTAATTGAACACAATTTTTTTCCTGCTTGTTTCATAATCTAATTCAGAACTTTGCCATTCAAATATGTATCTATTATTTGGCATTTTATGCTTCATATAAGTTTGTATCCTGTGTTAGTTGCTTTCTATTGTATTTCCTTATATTTTTGTGATGCAATTTGAGCATGGAAAAGCTGCTATGTAACTAAAATGTTTTAGTATTATTATTATTATTATTGCATAGTCCCATGAGTTGGAATGTTAACCTGGTCACTGTGGAGTTTGTATGCTCTCCCCTTGTTTATGTTGACTGATTAAGCATAACTTCAGATATTGTTTTATAGCAGGATATTAGATGTATGTCATTAAAGCACTCTCAACTGCCAAAATGTGCGCATTCCTTCATGTGTTGTTAACTTGCATCCTCTCAGTTTAGGCTCACGATGAGATTCCCAGGTTTTGCATGTTGCTTATTAAGTGAATTATTTGAGATGTTGCTATAACAGATGGTTAGTTTTTAATGTGGAATGCAATATGGAAATACATGGAAAAACTTTCATCACTTATATTTCTATTACTGTTGTTAATATAGTTCAAGTACTTCAACAGATTTAAAAAAAAAACAAAGTAAGAATTCCCTGAAAAAAATTATGAAATGGGTTGATTGTAGTCAGCAACAGGTAATATAAACATAAATATAGAATATGAGTGTGTGTGCAGGAATCTTACTGCTCAAAAAGGGAATCTCAAAAATTAAAAAGAAAGACTTTTGAAATGAAATAACCATTTGCTTAAATTTCTTGCAGGTTAAAAATAACACATGACATCAGAACACACTAGTTTCTCATTATTCTGGAAGCCTTGAACTGCCATGTAAACATGAGAAAATTCATTTCTGTCACAGATGGTGCAATTGTACATAGTAAGGTGACAGGTACAACATGAAAGGTTTACAGGCTGACAATTATAAAGATAACTATGATTTTACACTTTGTGAGAGGCGCCTGGCGTCCATGCCCAGCCGGGACGCCCCTGCACACTGTATTCAGGGGGAGCAGCCCTGGACAGTGTAATACCTCCTCCTGGACGCTAGATGGCCGCCCCCTGGGCTGGTGTAGTGCCTCAGTTTCCCACAGGGCTCCCTGGGAATTGGAGTTGGGGGCGGCCCTGTTGGGTCCCGCAGGTACAGCCAGGGGGTGCTGTGTTTGGGACTCCTGAGCCCGTGTGGGCAACAGCTTCAGCACACCTGGAAGTGCCGCCGGATCTTGGTGATCAAACACCTGGAGCACTTCCAGGTGACCTATAAAAGGGAGCCAACAACCACCACTCATCGGCCAGAGTCGGGTGGAGGAGGACAAGGTTGTGAGGGAGGAGTGGTGGTGCCAGGGAAGAGAAGAGTGTTTGTGCTTGTGCTGTACTGTACTGGTGTTTGGGACTGTGTTGTGGCTGGGGGGAGTATGGGGAAGATGTGCCCTCCAGCTGAAGAATAAAAAAAATCCTTTTATTTTACACGTGCCTATCGTGTCTAATCTGTGTCAGGTAAGGCGCTATATAGTGCCTTTCACAACTTGCAAAACTGTGTTCATATGACTATTTTTGGTAAGTAATACAAAACAAAAAAAATGTGACAAAACCTAAATGTTAATTGCTGAAAAACTAAAACTGAATTAAAATAAAATCAAAAACTAAAAAAAGTCTTAAAACTAGAAATACACTGCAGCTACATCTGCTGCTACAGCATATAAAATACTATATTGTGATATCCAAATATTTAATACTAGCTGTGTAAGCCCATGCTGTAAAAAGCCTAGGGTCCTAGAAACTATTGAAATTGTCAGAAAAAAACTGAAATGTAGTGATGTCAGGTAATTGAAAGGAACTACTCTGGGCATCTCTATCCTAGGAGGATTTGTTTTGCCGACGTGTTCACATTGCTTGTGCATTAGTGGCTAAGCGACTTTGTCTTTCTTTGAAAGTTTCGTTTTGCTGACATACTTCCCTCGCTTCTACTTAGCAGCGGGAGGAAAAGTAAAAGGGATACAATTTTGGCGATGTGCTCACCTCGCTTGTGTATTAGCGGTTAAGCGAGTGACTTTCTTAGGAGGTTTCATTTTGTTGACGTGCTGGCCTCACTTGCACATCCTCGGAGGTGCAGCACTTACCCCAACTCTACCTCTCACCTCCGGGGCTGACAGACACACACACTTCCGCGTGTAGACGTTTATATACCAGATAACAAGCTGTGATAGACGTGAACAAGTAACATTAACTCTTGGTATTGTTTGTTTTAGGACGCAACTTTAACTTTTATAACCGCTTAGAAACATCAAGAGTTTTCGCTCTTGGGATGTTTTAATAAATGTTTAGTAAACATGAGCGGTATTGTGAATATTAAACAATCAAAAACCAACAATGTAAATTTGTTTTTATAGAGTAAAAGCTGCATTGTGGTGGAGAGGTGGCACCAAATTTTAACTGAGTGAAGGTATGTTTTGACAAACAATGATTGCTCAATTGCAGCTTTATATTTATAAAGCTCCAATCAGAAATGAGGCAACAATTCTTGGTGTATCTCATAATGTGGTCAGTGAGTATATATGCCTTGACTCCTAGCACTATGTCCTAGCCCTTAACTGTGTTAGAAGGGCCAAAAATATTCTCAAGGACAAAACTCATCCTGGAAATTCTTTGTTTGAGCTCCTCCCATAAGGCAGACATTTTAGGTCAATCCGTGTACGCACAGACTAAAAAATATTTTTTTCCCATCTGCCATAAACTTTCTGAACTCTGAATCTCCTCAGTCTGAGATCATTTTTAATTGAACATGTGCAATAAGCTATATTGGTAATGTGCAATATACTAATGTAATACAATATACAATATGTACTATTCATTAACAGGTGCAATGACAATTTATGCTGCTGTACTTTGAGTAATAATAATTTGCTCTGATTACATATTTGGAATTATTTGACTTTTCTTTAAATGCATCTTGGGACTGTCACAAAAAGTAATTTCGTTGTATTACACAATGACAATAAAGTGCTTGAAATATGTATACATTACAGTGATCTCTCGATATATCACACTTCAACTTTCGCAGCTTCACTCCATCGCGGATTTTATATGTAAGCATATCTAAATATATATCACGGATTTTTCGCTGGTTCGCGGATTTCTGCGGACAATGGGTCTTTTAGTTTATAGTACATGCTTCCTCAGTTGGTTTGCCCAGTTGATTTCATACAAGGGACGCTACTGGCTGAGAAGCTACCCAATCAGAGCAGGTATTATGTATTAAATAAAATTCTTCAATGATATACGATATGCTTCCCGCACGGTGCTTTGCATACTTAAAAGCCCGAACGGCACCTATTGATTTTTGATTTTATGCTTTTCTCTCTCTCTGACATTCTCTGCTCCTGACGGAGGGGGTGTGAGCAGAGGGGCAGTTCGCACACTGGCCTAGAGGATACGGACGCTCCTCTAAAAATGCTGAAAGACTACCTTTACATTGCTCCCTTCCTTGCGGCTGCTTTGTCGGCTGGTGCTTCGCATACTTAAAAGCACCTATTGATTTTTTATTGTTTGCTTTTCTCTCTCTGTCTCTCTCTCTGTCTCTGACATTCTCTGCTCCTGACGCACACTCCTTTGAAGAGGAAGATATGTTTGCATTCTTTTAATTGTGAGACGGAACTGTCATCTCTGTCTTGTCATGGAGCACAGTTTGAACTTTTGAAAAAGAGACAAATGTTTGTTTGCAGTGTTTTAAAGTCCCTGTCTCTACTACTTCCTGTGTTTCTGTGCAAATATGTGACACAAGCGTGACAATATAAAAATAACAATATAAACGTATGGTTTTTACTTCGCAGATTTTTACCTTTCGCAGGTGGTTCTGGAATGCAACCCCTGCGATCGAGGAGGGATCACTGTATTTAAAAAATATTTTCATGTTCCTTTCTCTTGTTATACAGCATTAAACAGTAGTTGAGCATTGATGGGTATATTTTGATTTTTCATGGTAGTGTGCCCAGAGCAAAATTAAAAAGTAAAAAGTATTCTTCTGAGAAAAAGGGCTATAAAGAGGGCAAATATGTTGATATATTCATTGGAAAATGAAAGGCAGGTTTGTCGTAGGATTGAGATCACTCAGAATGAAATTTGTGTAGATGAGATCCAAACTTCTTAGTTTGATTGTTGTTCTTGTGATGAGTTGGAATCCAGTCAGTCAGAGAGAAACAATGATGATGACCTTGATTGTGGGCAGAATGATTACCAGGAGGCCCTCCAAGCAAGTTTGAGAAGCTGGACTGTTCAGTTCAGGAACCCTTTAAACATTACTGACTATACTCAGAATTCATCATCCTTTTTGCCAAAAGATGCAAGGTTCTTATTGAAAACTAAGACTGCTTACACACTTGAAATGCTTGCTGGTGTTTAATTGCATTACTTTGCCCTTAAGCCATTCTCTGGGAGCTTTTTTTGAAAAGCTATGATCAACTGTTCTAAATGAACACAGTTTTAATTTGCATCTTAATTTTGATGGCCTTCCTATTTTTAAGGGTTCTTCACTTCAGTTTTGGCCAATTCTTGGAACTGTTAAGAGTGAACATTTGAATGTCCTACTTAACAAGTTAAAAGCAATTGGAAAAGGATTTCCAGTGAAAGGAAAAACATTTTTTATCACTTTATCTTCAGTTGTTTGTGGTGCTCCTGCCAAACACTTTATTAAAGAGATAAAATCCCACACTGGATATCACATTAGTGATAAATGAGTGCAAAAAGATGCATATGTAAACCACTACATGACATTTCCAGGGACCACTGCAAGTCTTCGAACAGGTGAATCATTTAAAACATTTGATTTTGAAGTGTCAGAGAGGAATATTTTGGTGTTGAAGGGGAACATTTTTGTACACAGAGTTTATTTTTTTTCACTTAGGCAAAGAAACATGTAAAATCCAGTAGATGAAGAGGCAATAGGCATCCATTGTTGGTACTGGGGAGATAAGTAGAAAGGCAAATTTTCTGAGTAATTGTGTTACAAGTTATTGTTGCTGGCTGTCTACAGGACTTAGACATTTACCTGCTTTGATTCTGTTGTTTAAACAATGAAAATATGTTTAGACTACTGCTGATCAAAAATTGATATGTACCATTATTGCATAAATTGTTAAGTTAATCTAGGCAAGGACTGAAGCAGATATATAATTCTACACAATCAGCCTTATCTACCTCCAGGGAGGAAGAGACAGTTCCACCAGAGAGACGCCAGTTGTGGGACCAGTGAGAGAGGGAAGACTGAAGAACAGACCAAGCAAAGTTGACAGATGAGAAGTGAGGCTTGCCTAGGTTGTTCAAAGAGCCCAGAAATGAAAAAAAGAATGCTCACTCCATGAGGAAGAGACGCTGACAGGGATTTGACAGTTCAGCAAAACTTTGTTGTATGCTCCACTGTTATGTTCTTTAACAGGTTTTTGCTCTATATATTTTAAAGTCCTTGGCTACTCTTTTCTCTTAATGTATCTTATATTTTCTAGTGTAACACAAGTTACTGTTGCTTTTCCTGAAATTGCTGCCATGATTTTCATTTTGTGTTTACTCAACACCCAATTAAAAAAAAAACCATTGTGCCATTACTGGAAATCTCAAGAGTTCCCAGTCTCTTAATAATACTGGGTGACGTAGTCGAATATTTTAACTGTGTCTAGTTTCGATTATCTATAAGTGTGACCAGACACCTGTCACAGAAGCACACCATGTAGAATCTTCACCTCTCTCAGAAGCTGTAGAAATGATAAAGGGATTCCAACATGATCACATGTACCTTGTATGCATAGGAGTAATGAGACTTCTCTTAGATTTGTGGATGAGAAGTAAAGGTCCACTACATTGCCATCATTTCTGATACATTGGTATCATTACATGTTTTCATTGTAATGGATCTGCAAAGAAGCCCCAGTCACCTATTGAAAGATTATGGTGGAAACAATTCTTGTTGTACTCAGGTCCAATTATTTTAAGGGAGATATTGAGCTCTGTGGTGTATCAAAGTTGCATGGTGTAAATTTTAGCTGGTTCTGAGTATCGTTTAACTATGAATGACTTTGGTAACTTTCTGCTAGTGAAAATTGTCAAGCATTGTAGTGAGCTATATGGTTCTGAGTTTGTCAGCTATTATATACATGGGCTGAGTCATTTAAGTTAAGATGTTAAAGTCCATGGTAATTTGGATGGTATATCAGGTTTTTCATTTGAAAATTATCGAAGAAAGCTAAAGTAAATGGTTAGACGACCATACTGTCCTTTAACACAGGTTATATGTAGGATTTCAGACCTTGGCTCATTGCATTTAAATACTGATTTCAGCATACACCCTCAAAAGAGGTTTAAAGTGAAACATTCAGTTTGTCCAGTTCCAAAGCACTTTGAGGTAGTACTCCAGTTTAAAGAGCTGGAGTTTAAAGGATTTATCATCAAAGTTTCTGCAGGGCATTGCTGTATTAAAATTGACAATAAAATTGTCAGAGTTCAAAACATACTCGTATATGAAGGCAGGGAATGTGTTGTCTGTCAAGAACACTACCACAAGGCCTTAATTTTTGTATATCCGATTGACTCTTCATGCCTGGGGAGCTTTGTTGTGTCCAAGCTTTCCGCAAATTTTCAGTGTTTACCTATTGGTTCTGGCATGCTGAAATATGTTCATTTGGCACTAGATGACAAATATCTTGTGATGCCCCTAGATTAGAATAGATTAGATATATGTTATTGGTCCCCAAGGGTCAATTATAACTTTACAGAGGCTTGAGAGAGAAAGAGAAAAACAGAAATATTTAAATTATAAAACAAACAACAACCCCCTAAGGACACATAAGAACCTCTGGCCTGGATACTGGAGAACTGTTGCAATCAATAACATGTCTATAGGTGGCAGTAAGATGGTCAAACTTGTCCAGATGTTTATTTAAATGTGTTAACATTTGAATAAAGCAGGTCCAGCGTGTTGTGTCCAAAAAGGGAAAATGCTGTTAGACATTGGTTGAGAATTACTCATCATTCTTTTGCAGAGTTTCAAAAATAAACTTCAACAGGATGATGCAATCACTCCTTGGCAATAACATGGACAATTTCAGTAAGTTTCTCAAAGTCTAGATCACACATTTTAGCTTTAATTGTAATGTGCTCACATCTCCTTCATAAGTTATCAGACCCTCTCCTGCTTTTATCACTCTGTCTGATCATATCAGATGAAAACTGTCCTGCATTAAATAGCATCCAAAATACATAAGCTGGTTCTCTGCAAATGTCACAGTATCAGGAACAATCTGTGACTTGCCATAAGACATAAAAGTTATCCAACTTATATAAAAATAAATGAACATTTAACATTTAGGGAGACTGGCCAGTTCTGAGTCCTTTCCACCTTACTTTTATCATTGCTCCATATTCTTGCCATCTTTGGATGAGCTGCTTCTGCAATAACTTTCACCGCAGACCACGGTGTTCACAGAGCTACCATCTGGTTAAGGGAACATTTAATATCTGCCTCTTTACATACTTATCAAGGTGGGTTGAAATTTAAGTAATCAACATGGAGCTCAGCGTTAACATTTGTAGTGCACCATGCAATGCATATGTTTCTGTTATGTGCTATTTGGCATGGGGTTTGTAAAAACAGTGATAATGTTTGTTACATGGCATCTATTGGATAGCAGAAACATAACAACCGTTGGACACACACGCAGGCACACAGACACTTATTTTTATTTAAGGTGCATAAAGTGGTTGATAAAAAAAAGCAACAACAACAGTCACTCCAGAATTGTTTCAACTTGCTGAGGAACTCATATCAGAAGAAGAAAACAGACTGCAATCAGAAAGCTTGTGAATGAGTCATATTATCCATGTGAAGTGTTAACATTTTAGCCACATTAGGAATTCAAATTCATGTGCACTTTGGGTTTCACAAAGATGTTGACCACAAAAATGTATAGAAAGAGGTGTGTTCAGAGTTGCTCTACTTTTATGAGCCTGAATGTGTGAAAGGTATTTGCTATAGAACTTTACTAGATATGAAACAAATCTATCTAAACTATCACTTTGAACTGGACAAAAAGACAATCATTAGAAAGGCATCATCCCATCATCATGATGAATCATCTTAACATCACCCCTTCAGCATAGATAGGCATAGCTATTGGTTTCTGGGATGCAGATTGAGGTTTTAGAAGATATTTTACCATGTGGTCATACTGTTAAGCCATCTGTGTACATTCAAACCTTAAACAGCCACAGAAATGTTCATGGAGTGTTTGAACTTATAATGCTGCTGAAATCCTTCAACAGAATACATCTGAACATAACTGAAAACACAGAAAGCAATCTCATTAAATGGATGAACTGTTATTTCCTATGCATCCTACTGCCTAGACCATGCTTCCTCATGTTTTCATCTTTTTGGAGCTCACAAAGATCCCATCAATGGGGGAAAGGTTTATGAATGAAGACAGGATTAGTAAGGAACTGAGAAAGAGTCTGTGAGTACAGGATTCAGTCTGATAAAAGAAATCGACAGCTACTATATCTGTTGAAAAGCAGAGACTATATCAAACACACTGGATCTCCTACGAGTACTTGCAAACAATTCTACAATAATAAATCACAAGCAATAAAAATAGGCTGCAAACCTTTCAAGGAATCATTTTTATTTTATTTTTGTTTGCAGAGTGTGAATAAAAGCAAAACATGTTTTCGGCAACATGGTGTTTATATAAGCCATAACTAAACTAAATACCTGAGCTTTCTGTAGAAGATGTGTGCAGATGGAGTCAGTGTTGTGACTGTTTTACTACAGTTTGTAGATCAGTGCCCTGTATATTTAGTGACTTCACATTAAATTATGACAAGGCAGTTTTTTTAGTTCAGCATGCTAGTACTTTCATGTAGAATGCACTCTTCTAATTTTCAGTATGATTTAGAGATTTATTACAGTTTGCACATTGGTATAATGAAAATCTCATGCTTTGAGCTTTTTACCTGTTTAAGGATGAAGGATATTTCTCAGTTTATATTTACTCATGCTGAGTCAATATAGATTCGCCAATTAGATGTACATTTCCTAGGGTATTTGAAGAAAGTGGAATGCACAGATAAAGATCACATAGACACAGAGAAAATACTGTATGTATAACTCTGTAAAGACAATATCTGGACCAGTAGTGTGAGGATATGTCCTAATTTCAGAATCAACTACTTGTGTCAAAAATGAATCTGGTCCTTCAAAATTAGCAAAATGTCATGAGTCACCAGCCTTGTGCTTATTCTCATTTCATTCAGAATCATATCGGTAACTTTCAGTTGCAGTATAAGCGTGTATTACTTATGAAACTTTGCCTGAACCTATCTATTATTTTCTTTGCAGAAATACTTTGTCATATCTTTACTGATCTTCAGCTGCACCACTGCAATTAAGGTTTCAGTAGTATTACTGTCTAGAAAATTACAAAATGCTCAAAATTTAGCAAAAGACCTTTACACTGTGAGCATATTTCCCACCTAAAATGCTTTTCTACGGCAGTTTCTGGTCTGATGTTGATCACCTCCTTAAAGTTGCTGCTTATTTACAAAGCTTACAAATTTCCCTGCCCCATCTATCTATCAATAGTGATGCCATTATATCCACCTGGAGACATGATCTTGTAATACTTGAATTCTCATTATTTAACACTAGAATTACCAGAGTCTGCAAAAAAACTCGTAGATCCGTCCCACCTTAAATCGCTTCTTTAAATTGTTCTCACCTCTCCGCCAGCCTCCTTTGTCCTGTAAATGTGCCCATAAACACAAACTGCAAGCAGCCGGCTATTCCATCCCCCCACTGACTTAGAACGTGCACAAACGTCTCCCAGCTCATGCCTCGATTATCTGGGAGTGAAGTGGAGTTTTAGAGTGGAAATAATAGATTGTTATTTGGAACACACGCATTTCATGTGTGTTCCGTTTCTACAGTAATCTGTGTAAACACAATGTTAAAACAGAAACTTTTTTCATATTTTAGTAATAAATGTTACAAAATGTAGACATAAACTATAAAATGTGTGAAGCCTGAAGGCCAAAGATCAAATAAACACTTTCATACTGCTCTGTACTGTTCTGTCCTCTGCATATCCTGGAGTACAAAAGAAACACCACCATACAGCAACATGTGCGAACTGGCAATATCGGGGAAAAAAACACGTGGTCACTGATTACAAACCGCAAGATGAATGAAAGAGACAATATATGTAAAAACATCATTGCACTAATGCAATATTATTTGAAAACGAACAGCATCAGATCGGGTTTGAATATGCACCCGATCTGACGCTGTTTGTTTTCAAATAATATTGCATGTACTCTGCATTGAAACTGCTGCAATGAATAAGCTGACACCTTCTGTAACAGCGTCAGTGTGTATTCAAATCCGATCTGACGTTGTTCGTTTTCAAATAATATTGCATGTACATGTTTTTTTTTTTTTGTTTTTTTTGTTTTTTCTGTCCACCCTGGCCATCAGACCTTACTTATTCTATGTTAATTAATGTTGACTTATGTTTATTTTTATTGTGTCTTCTATTTTTCTATTCTTCATTTTGTAAAGCACTTTGAGCTACATTTTTTTGTATGAAAATGTGCTATATAAATAAATGTTGATTGATTGATTGTACTGTACTTTTTTAGAATAAAAACGTACATTTGATTTCAGTCAGTCTGTAAGAGCCAGTGTAAATGCATGATAATTGTAAAGGTTAGCTTTTTTTTTTTAATTCAGTTCCATTCTCTCAGTCGCGTTCACGATCCCCCCCCCCATCTGACACTACTGTTTTCACATAAAGACGCGCTATAGCTCAAATGTGATTTATTTGGAGACGCGCTATAGCTCAAATGTGATTTATTTGGAGACGTGCTATAGCTCGAATGTTATTTATATAGGGAAGAAAGTACAATGTCAGGTGGAAACTAACTTTCTCTCTTTCTTTCCTAGGTGACGAAGCGGAAGCGGAAGTAGAAGCAGACAATGGCCGACAGTGAGATGAATCGCGTTGCCATCGTTGTCGAGGAACTCCAGGCATTCGACAAACAGATTCAGAAACTCCTGTCTAGACGAAGGTACCTCAGAGACTTGAAGACTCGGCTGCTGGACAAACCACACCAAACAACTGAAGTCGGCGTAACATCAACCCCACCTCGTGCCGCTCAAGTCCAAGGGCAAGTAAGCTTCACCCCCCGCCTCGTAGGAACAACGACAACGCTGATGAAGACCTCGACGGGTTTCAGCTTTGCAGGCAGAGGTTCAAGGCTAGAACACCTCCAGCGGCACAGGCGAGCATTCAAATCCAGAATCGATTCGACCCTCTCCGCGTCCCCAGTCTGCCTTCAACCCCGGGTGATGTAATCGTGGTAGGTGATTCCATTGTACGAAACCTGAATATCACGTGCCGTAATCAAAAATCCTTTGTTTCTTGTTTTCCCGGTGCTCGAGTTCGAGATGTGATGAGGCGGGCGCCGACCTTCTACCAGAAGCACAAGAGGGCAATTGGATCCATCATTCTACATGCCGGCGTAAACGACATAAGGCACCGAGAGTCAGAGGTTCTCAAGGCTGACTTCGCAGCACTAGTTGAAGACACGAAGGAGAGGACCCCATCCGCAAAAATCTTCATCTCGGGTCCACTACCTCTCGTCAGACGATCGCATGAATACTACAGTCGTCTGCTGGGTTTAAACAACTGGCTGAGAGGCTTCTGCGAGAATCAAGACATCGGGTTTATAGACAACTGGGATCTTTTTTGGGAAAGGCCGCGCTTCTTCAAGCGGGATGGACTGCATCCGAATAGATTTGGCGCCCGGGTCCTCTCCGAAAACATCGCTAAGGTAATTCGTCTATCTTGACTGTCTACTTCTACTGCTAACCCCTTACGTAATGCTACTGGTTTGATAGGACATAATGGCTTAACAGAGTCTTCCGTTAAAGTGCACATCATTAATAATCTAATAACAAATCTTAATGCACGTAAAAATCTAGGCAGTGCGGCAAAACACCAATAATTTAATTGAAATTACTACTTCAGATCAACACTGCATTAAGACTATAAAAACGGATTGTAGATTACATAAAAAGTACACACAGAGGCGTTAACAAAAATAACTTAATTTTTGTTCCGATTACCGATAACACGCATAAAATTCAGCTCTGCCCTTCAGAAACATTAAATATGGCACTATTAAATGTTAGAGCTTTAACTAACAAGACATTTTTTATAAACGATCTTATTAGTGATAGAAACATTGATTTTATTGCGCTAAATGAAACATGGCTTAATTCCAATGGGGCGGCAGTTTTAATCGAATCTGCCTCCGGATTACAGTTTTACTCGTGCGACCGCCAGGGAAAAAGGGGCGGTTTGGCAAACATTTACTCGAGCGATTAAAATGTAAAGATGTTAGTTTTGGTAAATTTAAGTCCTTTGAGTATCTCGCCGTTGTTATTCATGGAGATTCTCACGTTCTCGTATTATCCGTGTATAGACCTCCTAAATATAACGCGCTTTCCTTGAGGAATTCTCTGACTTAATGTCAATTTTAGTTACAAACTATGACACTCTTAATAGTCGGCGACTTTAACTTTCATGTCGACAATCAGTGTGACCAAAAGGTAAAGGAATTCATGAACCTCCTGGACTCTTTTGATTTGAGGCAGCTCGTAAATCAGCCTACACATAAAGCAGGTCATACGTTAGACTTAGTGATTACTAAAGGACTTAAAGTTGATATAAAGCAGGTCACTGATATCGGTCTATCAGACCATTTCCTTCTACTATTTAATATAGAAATAAAGATAGAAAACGCTCATGAGAAGCATTTTGTTAAAAAACGCTTCTTTGACTCTTCAGCAGCTTTAAAGCTTACAACTATTCTAAGCAATCAGTCCGTTTATAATGCCAGCTATAATAGCGAGGATAATGTAAATAGTAAAGTGGAAAACTTTAATTCTAAAGTAAGAACTGCTGTTGACATAGTTGCACCTGAAAAGACAGTTAAAAATCCTCTAGTACTGTTATTCCATGGAAGACCCAAAGAGTGTCTGATTTAAAAAGAACATGTCGTAGAGCTGAGCGTAAATGGAGGAAAACTAAACTAACTATCCACTATGAAATATTAAAAGTTAAAATAACAGAATACAATAACACTGTCCGTCTTGAGAGGCTGCTATTTCTCTAATATTATAAATAACAATGCTAGTAATCCCAGAGTCTTATTTTCAACAATTGACCGTCTGTTAAACCCAGGTAACACAAAGGAATGCCCCCAGAATACTTCCAGTGAAACCTGTGAGAACATTGCTGTATTTTTCACTCAAAAAATTAATGATATTAGAGATAACATAGTATATCTCCCCAACACTGCAGAACCTCCAAAGCCCCGGTACTCCGTTATAAACAAATTAAATGCTTTCACCAGGATAGATTTACCTGAATTACATAGTATAATCTCTCAACTGAAACCTCCACCTGCGTCCTTGACCCAATACCAACCAGGTTTTTCAAAGAAATATCAGGCGTCTAATTGACAATATTCTGGACATAGTAAATTGTTATTACGGGGTCTTTCCAGACTGTCTTAAGACTGCTGTAGTTAAACCCCTTCTTAAGAAACATAATCTTGACCCCTCTGCCTTTGAAAATTTTAGACCCATTTCTAACCTGCCCTTCTTAAGTAAAATTCTAGAGAAGGCAGTCATTATGCAGTTAAATGACCACCTAAATAAACATGCTATTCTTGATACTTTTCAGTCAGGCTTCAGAACAAATCACAGTACAGAAACTGCACTTGTTAAAGTAGTAAATGACTTTGGGTAAATGCAGACAGAGGCCATTTATCTGTTCTCATCCTCTTAGATCTGAGTGCTGCATTTGACACCATTGATCATAATATTCTTAGAAATCGCCTTAGTCAATGGGTGGGCCTCTCTGGCAGTGTCTTAAATTGGTTTGAATCCTACCTGGCAGGAGAAAATTCTTTGTGAGTTGTGGTAATCAAATCTCAAAGACACATGATATCCGATATGGTGTTCCACAAGGCTCTATCCTGGGTCCGCTGTTATTCTCAATCTACATGCTTCCGTTAGGTCAGATTATCTCAGGTTACAACGTGAGCTACCACAGCTATGCTGATGACACACAGCTGTACTTATCTATAGCACCTGATGACTCCGACTCTTCGATACACTAACACAATGTCTTACTGGTATTTCTGAATGGATGAATAGTAATTTTCTCAAACTAAATAAAGAGAAAACTGAAATTTTGGTAATTGGCAATAATGGATTCAGCGAGGTTATCAGAAATAAACTTAATGCACTAGGATTAAAAGTTAAGACGGAAGTAAAAATTTAGGGGTAACCGTTGACTGTAATCTGAATTTTAAATCGCATATTCATCAGACCACTAGGACAGCATTTTTTCACTTAAGAAACATAGCTAAAGTTAGACCTCTTATATCATTGAAAGATGCTGAGAAATTAATTCACGCTTTTGTTTTCAGTAGACTAGATTACTGTAACGCACTCCTCTCAGGACTACCCAAAAAGACATAAATCATTTGCAACGAGTGCAGAATGCAGCTGCTAGAATCCTAACTGGGAAAAGAAAATCCAACACATTTCTCCAGTTTTGATGTCACTACACTGGTTGCCTGTGTCATTCAGGATTGACTTTAAAATACTGCTTATGGTTTATAAAGCCTTAAATAATCTCGCTCCATCTTATATATCGGAATGCCTGACACGTTATATTCCAAATCGTAACCTTAGATCTTCAAATGAGTGTCTCCTTATAATTCCAAAAGCTAAACTTAAAAGAAGTGGTGAGGCGGCCTTCTGCTGTTATGCACCTAAAATCTGGAATAGCCTGCCAATAGGAATTCGCCAGGCAAATACAGTAGAGCACTTTAAAACACTGCTGAAAACACATTACTTTAACATGGCCTTTTTATAACTTCACTTTAACTTAATACTGATACTCTGTATGTTCAATTCTTCATAATAACTATTCATGGTGGCTCTAAAATCCACTGACCCCTACTCTCTTCTGTTTCTTTTTCCGGTTTTTTGTGGTGGCGGCCTGCGCCACCACCACCTACTCAAAGCATCATGATGCACCAACATTGATGGACTGAAAGCCAGAAGTCTACGTGACCATCATCATCAGGTCCTTCGATGAAAACGCTAAATACAAAGAGGACTGTTTGATTTATGTTAGGTAGATTGCCCAGAGGGGACTGGGCAGTCTCTTGGTCTGGAACCCCTACAGATTTTATTTTTTTCTCCAGCCTTTGGAGTTTTTTGTTTTTCTGTCCACCCTGGCCATCGGACCTTACTCTTATTCTATGTTAATTAATGTTGACTTATGTTTATCTTTTATTGTGTCTTCTATTTCTCTATTCATTTTGTAAAGCACTTTGAGCTACATTTTTTTGTATGAATATGTGCTATATAAATAAATGTTGATTGATGTTGATTGAGGTGCTCATTCAGTGTAATAGGAACCATAGCACAGAGAGCTATGTACACTGAAACAAGTACACATGTCGTGAATGTAGGAAGGGTGTGTGGGAATTGTTAATATTTGAATGTGATGATTTTATATAGCACGGATCGGAAATCAGCAGTTCTTAGCATTGCACCACACAAACTTGTATCAACCGCCTATTGTAACTTGCTTTATTTTTTCTTCACTTATAGTCTATAATAAAAGTGCACTTGTTTTGTTATACTTGTACACCAACATATGTTCCTGTGTTTGAGCGACATGGACATGCTCAAAAAACGTGTAATGCCACGAAAAGTGCACGCAGGCACTTCAGTTTGCAAGCATTGATACAAGAATGCAGTCACAAGTACGCTGCATAGCTATAGCGCATCTTTATGTGAGAACAGTAGTGTCAGATGGGTGTTAGGTAAGGAAGGATCTTGAACACGACTGAGAGAATGAAAAGTGAATAAAAAAAATAAATAACATTTACAAGTATAAATTACACTGGCTGTTACACACTGAAATCAAATGTATGTTTTTATTTTAAAATAGTAAGAATAAGAGCAGTTTACTTCTCAAAACTGAATCGTGCAGGATCGAACTCATGACCTTTTGATTACTAGTCAGCAGCTGATACCATTACACTACTGTGGCAGTTGTAGTAAGTATGTGTCAATGTGACATGCTAAGGTGTTTTTTTTTCTGCAGTTATATTTTTGAAAAAAAGCATACTTGTTCTGTTATATTTGTACCTTTTGTGAAAGTGTTTCTTTGATATTTGGACTTCAGGCTTCATACTTAATTTATATAGTTTAGGCATATAGTTTATGCCTACATTTTGTCATTTACTACTACAATATGAAAAACGTTTCTGTTTTAAAAATGTTTACACGGATTACTATAGAAACGGAACACACATGAAATTCGTATATTCAAAATAATGATCTATTATTTCAACTCTAAAACTCCACTTCACTCCCAGATAATCAATCAAGGCATAAGCTGGGAGAAGTTTGTGCACGTTCTAAGTCGGTGGGGGATGGAATAGCCGGCTACTTGCAGATTTTCTTTATCAGCACATTTAGATTAACAAAAGACACTGGCGGAGAGGTGAGAACGGTTTTAAGATGCGACTTAAGGTGGGACGGATCTATGAGTTTTTTCATAGGCTCTGGTAATTCTAGTGTTAAAAGTCTTATGTGAATCTTAGTAAGCACTACTTTAAGCATTATAGTTTCCAGATGCTGAAACCCTGTCTTTGAGTTTCCATCAGTATTGGAATTTTAATTCATCCTCCTATAGACATTTATATACATTGTCTCACACATGCTCATCGGGGGCAGCAGCAGGGGCTGGCTAATGTTGAAACACCACACGGGTCTGGACATGTACACTAATATCTCCTCTCATTCTTTACAGGAACAATTAAGAACAACTGCACTTTCTATTTGAGCAGTAGACCGCCCCTTGGATGGATCACTTCGCACTGATGACCCGCCTCTTTCTCCCTCTCGGTCATATAAACCCAGCAATCCTCCTGTTCGTCAGTCAGATGCATGACTCAGTCCATGATGATTACTCTTTTTGCTAACAAAAGCTTTTTTTTTTTTTGGCCTTACAGCAATCCTGATAATATATGGGACGGATCCCCCTAAACCTTTATCTTGTGTTTAGGACTCATTACAACCTACTGTCTCAATTCTCATCCGTTTGAATTTTTCTTTTTGATCAAATCCTGTATACTGTCAGTTAATCAACACAAGAGCATGGTGAGTGATTTACTTGGTCTAAAGTGAAGGCAAATTGCAGGAGAGTGGGAAAGGTACAGTCATTAATAGAACTACTCTTCCTTCTTAGAGTGAATGAGAAGGGGTGTGAAGACAACCAATGATGTAATCCCAGCTTGCCTCTGGTCCAGCTATTTCTGATGAAGCAATATAAAAGAACAATAAAAATAAAAGGTGTTTTATTTGATGGATCACCTTACTAGACGAATGAACTGGGACAACAATTCTCAAACCATTTTAAGGAAATATTTCACTGTTTTCTTTCTTTCACCGTTGGCACTTAAAAAGGATTTCCTAGCTGATACCCTAACACTTTAATGTGTTTCTGTTTCATGCTGTTAATTTTTACTTTTGGAGCACTCTTCTGAATTAACATGTTTTAAATGATCTTTTAATTAACTTTTTTTTTAATCTGGTTGCTTTGAATTGCAATCTTTTGATTGATGGTTAGATCAGTGAAGAGTACTATTGAATAATTGATAACTGCATTTGACAACAATTGTTAAAATATTATTATGATTTATTACATATTCAGTAATAAATTATATGATCTATTAGATAATTAACAATACTTAATTATCACAATCATTTCTAATTATAGATTA
Source organism: Polypterus senegalus (assembly GCF_016835505.1). Taxonomy (NCBI): domain Eukaryota; kingdom Metazoa; phylum Chordata; class Cladistia; order Polypteriformes; family Polypteridae; genus Polypterus; species Polypterus senegalus. The sequence goes on along the minus strand of NC_053162.1, from coordinate 51,712,201 downwards.
ACATAACTAACTGGTGGCTTGGCTGGGGGGGGTTCTTTAAAAAGGGTTTTAATTTTAAGGTCTTATTATAATGAAATTGATCATTAGATGAATTAAAAATATTTTATGATAGACAAAACAACAAATGTAACTTTCTAAAAATATACTTTGTGTGGCACAGTGGTACTATGGTTAGGGCTGTAGATCCCAAGTTCAGATGACCTTGTTTGCTCATCGTCTGTGTAGTTGTTACAGAATCCTATTCTTTCCCCCTATATATTTAAAGCTATGAGGGTACCTGTGGGCATGTGCATGAGTGTGAAACTCCGTTGGTTCTTGTCTTGTACATACTGCCTTGGACGTACTTAGTGAGTTTCCAAATGTAAGCATGAAGGTATGTATGAATTTATATGTACAGACATAATGAACCTCAAATGAAGCCAAATATTGTTTTTAAGATCATAATATCATTACCAAAGGAGTTTAGGAACTGATGGTTTTGTAGAAGAGAACAATAAAGGAATAATAACTACCAAATAATGTTTCATTAAGAAAGAAAATACTTCATGTTGGTAGATATCACAAATTGATTTACTGTGAATGAGTTGTCAATTATCCTACAAGAGATAAGAAACTTGTATGAGCTAGCATCAAGTACTAGTCTTACACATTTAGTCAGGTGCAGTGTCAAAAAAACACAAAATATTTACATTTCTACTTCTATTGCAAACAGCTATTGCAAAGTTTCACAGTGGTATAAATATGAATACTGTAATTAAAATAAATGTGAATCTAGATGTGGGAAGAACATAACCCATACAAACGGTGATCAAAACCCAAACAAGTCCCTCTCGAGCTGTAGTGGAGCAGTACAAAAGAAAACTTCTTTGTACCAACCATAATTAATTACAGTTTTTCCCAATTGCCTAAACACTACACCTTGAACAGACAGATAACGTTTTGCTTTAATTCAGTCCTGAAAATTATACTATTCCCAGAATTACAAACTGTGTTTCCTTTCATCATATCACTGATTGGTTGCACCTTTGAACAGATCTTCCAACACAAATTCCATTGGTGAAGAACACTTATCACTGTATGACCAATTTGAAAACACTCCTCTCTCTAATCAAACACAAGGTTTCAAAACTTAAGCTCAGTTAGCACTCAGCTGACCAGCTGAAAACACTGTGTGTCAAATTGCTTTGCACTTGATGCTAAACTACTGACTGCTTACTGTATAAATGAAGCCATGTGTGTGTTTACTGGTTTTTTTCTGGATGAACCTGCAATGGATAACAGACAAGGTGCAGGGAGAGGAACAACAAAAGCAAAAGCAATACACATAACTGAAATATAAGGTAATGACAATGACTCCTGTCAGATGCAGAAGAACAAGAAACAGTGAATATGGTCGTGGCCAACAACATTTGCTTATGGGAAATTCACAGCAGAGTCATATAAGATCAGCAAACATTCCAGGGCGTAAATCGAAGCATTTATAGTATAAACCGCATACTGCTTCATAACAACCTGAACATGAAGCACGTATACAAAGTCACTTTTGAAATGAATTCACACCAAATCAAAACACCTGCAATAAGCACAGGTAAGATCATTGGAAACTCATAAAGTATATAGGACCAGATCATGATATAGTAAAAAGTACAATACAGATGTAGTATACATACAAAGTTCAAACTTTTTAATGTACAGTTTGCTTACGTCTGTCCTTTTATTGTAATGAATTTTTCAGCTTGATACTAGCAACGTGAATACAACTTTGTTGATGAGGTAGGATTTAACCTCACTAAAACAAGAAGGAGCTGCTACATTACTGGGCAGCATGCCATTGCAGAAATTCCTGGGTAGCAGGGAGACAATGTGACCATGTGCGTAGCCATAAGTGAATATGGGGTTCACCACCACCATGCCATTTGAGGCCCTTAGAACAAAGAACGTTAGCTGAATTTCCTAGATCATCTTTTTGAGAATACTGAGTGACAACAAAATGACACTGGAAAGACAGAGTTATCACAATGCATTGTGATTAGGGACAATGTTAGTTTTCACCGAGCTGCAGCTTTATGTAACTGGTTCATTGATCATGCTAGGTTTTACAGTTTGTTTTTGCCAGCTGTGAAAGAAGTCACCCTCGGACACACAAAAAGATTTGGGGCAGCCACCCATATATTGTACCAAGCTGCAAAGGTTACTTGAAATTGCACAGATGTGATCAGGGCAAGTTCTCAACATGAACTGAGAGTACTGGCAAAGATGGTGGCTTTAAAGGCCATCAAAGGAAGTGATGTCATCTACGTCAGAAGCGGAAGAGACGTCATTATTGGCGCCAGAACCAGAAGTGGCTTTGTTTTTGGAACCGGAACCAGAAGAGACGTCACTCTTGGGCCCGGAACTGGAAGTGATGTCTTGTATGAGAAATCAGGCAGGTTTTCCCATGTTTGGTTTGCAGAGAAAATAGAGAAAAGTTTTGTGCACCCTGCCGCCCCCTGGCCTGGAGTGGAATTACCTTCTTTTGGTCCACTCAACTTCCTCCTAATCGCATGTGTGTGATACAGCATAATCTCCATTTCTCAACACCACAGAAGAATTCTTCTTGGCATGGCAAGGGAAAGTTTATGATCAGAATCCTTATGATGTAAGGAATCTACTGTGGGCCATGGAGGAAGCCTGTGGGGATATCACTTTAAAATCCATCCAAGCCTAAAGGAGACATAGCTGAGCATCTTTCCCTCACTGTCCTAGAAGAGCAAATATCTTGTGTGATACAGATGAGGCTTTGTGGCCTGACCCAGCCTGGAAACACTGTGTCTTTAATGTACTATATTTTGTATATATTATTTATCAGCTTCATTTAAAATTCCCTAATTTTTTTGTCACTTATGGACTTTGTTTACTGTAACTTTCATTTTAGGTTTACAGCATTGTTTTGTATCGAGTTTTTAGTGTAGTGTAGTGCAGAGTGAACGAGTGTAGTGCAGAGTGAATTTTAAGTTCACTGTTTGACAGAGTGAAATGATATGATATTGTGTTTAAACTTTTAAGGGAATGAGGGCACTTTCGGTGAAATGTTTTTAAGCAACTGTAATGTCTAGGTGCAGGAGACATGTACTTTGATAACATAACTATACCCAAATAAGATTTAATATTTAGCATTTGTATTATTCACTTTTAAGAAAATCTAAAAGACAAGTCTCAGCTGAAGAGATGCTACACAACCTTAATCTACATTTCAATATGCAAGCAAAGGTCAGAAGTGGTGCTCAATGTCATGTTAACTGTTTACATTCTAAACTCTCTCTACAACTTCAACATTTTGCTCTTTCATTAAGAAAAGTTTGAAATTTATATTCTCCTTTTACTTGATAGCTTTTTGAATCATTAACTGTTAAAGTACAAATGTTTTGATGTTGCCTTTATTATTAAATCCCTCGATCTAAGAAATTAAACAGATGTTTCTAAGAAAAGCCTTAAGAACACTCTTGGTTGCCCTACCCAGGTTCTTTAAATTCTTGTGAGATTTAGGTTGGCTCACCATGATGCACTTTTTAGTTAATTTTTGTAATAGTATGGTTGAGTTGTGTAATAAAATGTATTTACTGCCAGATACCTATTCTATGCAATACATTCATCTTCATTACTTTTTTACTATGTATAATTACACAATTTACTGATTGTTAAATGATGTTTGCGGTCTCTGAATAGACTTATTTTTTACAGTAAAAAAGTAGAACATTCTTTTTTGCTTCACTGTTAAATACAATTTTTGAAGATAATAATATGGCTATCAGGTCAGTGATAATCTAGTCGTTTAATTTAATAGTTTATAAGCAACAGAATACATTTTCTATTTCTTACTAATCTGACTTAATACTTCTTCCATAATCAGCAGATGTTTAAAAACAGAATTAGTTTACACACCAAGCAGCACCAAGAAAGTGAATTCCCTCTGTCACTAAAGTTTAGCGATTAGATAGTTTCAATTCAACAATGATTAGTTCTTTCTGAACAAGCCACTTCACTGAATGAAACACAGTTCAAACATGTTTATTCATTAAGATATCCTAAATTAAACCTGAATGGATTCAATAAACACAATCAAAGTGCTCATTATTATTTTTAATCAATTACCAACATAAGCAGAACATTAGGCATGCTGCTCAATTTCAGTTAACGGATGGATCCAAGTAAGATCACAGACAATATGTTTAGTGAGAGAAGCTCTGAATTAAAAGTCACTTTACAATCGTGACTCCTTAATTTGGCTTTTCTTGCGGAGTTATTTGTATGCAATTACTTTCTAAAATATCTTGTACTAGTATTAAATGTTCTTTATAATATATTACTAGGTAACTGAAAATCCAGAATGGTAATTTGAAGAACAACAACTGCTTAATTAGGTTTGTCATCTTTCACGGACCCACCTATACTTTACAGGTAAACATTTTGTATTAGCATAACAATTGTCATTATAATGTTTTTGGAGATGATTACCAACAAAAGAGAACATAATAAATTAGCTATCAGTACAATCTCTGTTCTGAAGAATTATCAAAAAGTCACCCCTGACTGACCTGGAAGAAATGTTTAGCTATTTGCAGACAATCTAGGAGAAACTATTTTCCCATATGGATCAATTTAATGATGTAGAGTCATTGAAAATTTTAATGTCACCAAAAAGTTAATTTAATCATAATATTATCTGCGATGATAAATGCAATGATGCTTCTACTCTAATAGAAATGACTGTCTTACAAAAATGCAGTCATCCCTCACTCTTTGTGGTTACACTTATTCATGGATTTGCCTGAAATAAATGAACAATAACGTCACCCATTCTGAGTTTTTTCTGCACCATATTCACACTCGGCCTTTACTTTTTGTGTGTGAGGGCATTGGGAGGAGTGGCAGTCCTGGATTTTCATGGATTTTACTTATCCTCAGGAGATCTCGGAACCTAAATCATGTGAAGAGTGAAGGATGACCATCTATGCAGAAAAATAATTATCAACCCTATTTTAGCAATATGAAAAAAATATCAAACAATGATTTCTCATTCTACCACTACATGCAGCTCACACAGTTTACAAATTATCAGTAGTATACATTTTAGGAATAGCTTATATTATCAACAATTTTGGATTAAAATGAACCATTAAATAAAACCTTCTTATTAATACTGTATACTTTAATAAAATGGCATTGAACTTTGTACAGCTCATTAGAAAATATTTTTAAAGAATTTTCATAATTTTCAAAAAAAAAAATGAAAACAATGCTAAAACTTAACATTACATACAAAGTCCGCAATAACTTTGTTGTTTTCTTTGTGCTAAGATAAACATTTATTTGACATTACTTTATAACATAATAACAAGCACACATACATATTTTGGTTTCCTTTGCATTTTCTATTTTAGTCTTCTGTATTATGCAATTTAAAGTGATGAAATTGCTGTGGTTACTTAAAAAAAAAAAAAGAACCATTGCTGCCTCAGTCTATCGAGTACTGTACTTTATTGCTGCTGATAAATTATTTACCTGGAAGTTTAAAATAAGCACTCCAGTTCATAAGAATGCTATTAGTATTACTGTATATATTTTTCTCTGTTCCCACATGTAGTATTACGAAAACTATGTTACCCATTCCAGGAGAAAATCTAATATACATTATATATATATATATATATATATATATATATATATATATATATATATATATAGTGAAATACATGTAAGCCCATTTGATCTGAAATTAATTTTGAAATGCTACGCAGTCCTATTTTCACTGTGATTTACTTGGAATTTACATTTTAGCATTGTATAGCACTGAGACTTTGTTGCAATGTGTATAATTTCATTACAGCTTTGATTAAGTGCTGAATTTTAAAAACCCTTTTGCAGTATCTTTATACTGTTAAATAATCTCAACTATGTGGCTTTAGGTTTATGTTTTACAATTTGGTGCATGGCTTTAAGATTCATTCCCTGTGACCCTTTATCACAAAAAGAAAAATCAGGAAATGGATGGATGTCTAAAGATAAAATAAACGGAAAAAAATATTAATTACAACCAGGAATATAAATAAACTGTGAATGACTAGCCTAAGAATTCCATTTGTGGGTTACTCATGTTTTTTAACATTATTTTTTTCTAAATAAGTGAGCTGGTGACTCTATTACTACATCCTGTAATTCACTTTCTATTATGGTTACAGTCAACAAGAATGTTGATTTTAGCATCTATCAGTTAGAGGTTTTGCATGCTCACATACAACGTACATTCAAACATTGCAAACCTGCACAGATTGGGCAATCCTATCTCCTAGTCTCAGTAGTATGTACAAGGTATTAAGGGTTTGGAAGGCATACAGTTAATTTACGATGAAAACCAATCAACAGAAAAATTTGTGCATGCAAATGTGTGACCTGATGTAAACCATTTGTGTCACCATGTCTCGCCCCACTTCCCACACTATATACACTGAAACTTTTCAACACTTAAATGTGGGATAGCACATTCCTGCCTAATATAAAGCAGATTTTAATAGATACTGATTTTTCCTTGTTAACATCTTTCTGTGAACACTGAATACATATTAAACTGTTATTATTGCTGCCTTTGCTCATCCCAGAACTGTTACCGGCATTTAGATCTGTAAAATCCAAGATATAAGATTTTATGTCTTTATTGGTGTTTCTAATTTCTGCACTTCATATACTTAAAAATATAGTTCCTATTTATACCATATTTGACATCATGATCAGTATTTCAGCAGTGGTTATCAGTAAAGTTGAAGGAATACATGAACTAAAGTAAAATGAAGGTGAGGGTGAAAATTACGGGTAGCATGTGAAGGAAAGATTCAGCATATGGTTCTTTTGCTGGTATTTGAATGTTATGAAGATTTAAATATTAAACACCGTGGCTTTTGGAATCAATGCTGTGCTACAAATTCACTTTAGTTTCAACTTGTAGTAAAAACATTTACTCACAGAAAACAACTAGTGGAAATTATTGTAGCAATAAGTTGTTTGATGGAACATCTTGTAAATGAGCAGTTACAATTGAAATTCATATAAATTTATCTACCAAAGGTAATCCTAAGTGACACTAAATTATGTGCAAAAACATTATATATTTTGCTATTAAGCTACAAAAATATTTCCTGTTGTAACAATCCAAGAAAAGACCAATGGCCTCGTGTATAACGCTGTGCAAACAAATCATATGAAAACGTGTTCCACGCATTTCCCCTTTATAAATCCTAAAGAATGTGAAATTTAACACACGAGGATGCTCCTACACCCCCCACCCCAGCACCTCCCACAATTTTGCATATTTGGATATGCAAAGCAATATAAAAGACAACGACAAAAGCATGTGGACAAAAGAAGAATTTCAGTGAATGAGAAGTGGAGGCAAGGAAAAACATACTATTTGTTGGCTTAAGCTTTGGTATAAGTAACAAAAGGAAGTTATGGAGTGATACAGTGTGGCAGAGACACTCAAAATTTCTAGTTTTGAAAATCATATAAGTAAAAAAGTAGTGGTCAAATATCAAAGTCGCTGTGAAAAGGTGAGTCGCAGCCCACTGTCTGTTTATTCTGTTTTAGACAATATTAAAAAAGCTGACCCCCATGCTAAGGATGCAACAATAGTGCTGCTATGCCCAGCACATTTTCAGGCTCTAGCTGCACACAAACCTCTACCTCTGCCACCGCTGGCTGACCCTCTAGACGTTTGCTGATGGACGCTGTTCTGAGTCACTAAATGCAACAGTGGATGTTGTAAGGGACGTGGCCAGTGAACTAAGGGATGTACTATGTGATACTGACCATAATTTAAATGAATTGATTAAAAAATAAATGCTGCATCCGTATACCTGATTTTATATTCTACTAATTATATTTAAACGAAGCTGTAACACTGTTCGATTTGGCTGATCATTTGGTGGGTCAGGGTCAGGTTCAGGTTCATCATACTTCATCTCTTTGGGTATGGCCAAGCCACGATTGTGTGCCACATTATGCAGCATGATACATGCTTGCACAAAGCGACACACTTTCAGTGGACTATAGAGCAGCACGTTAATACGTGGAAATACTTTCTACTTACATAAGCAAATTCATTTTCTGAAGGTGTCTTTAGTGTAACGTCAGCGCAGACCACTCTTTTCGATTCTCTGTTCTTTACATGGCTCTTTGAGGTGACCTGCTATCCTTAAAAGGACTGCTTGCCTTTTGCGACACTAGCTGGAAAAAGCACCTGCAGCTCTATGCAGTTGCTGTTTTAATAGGTTCTCCTGCTAAGAGGATGTAATGTCAGGTCATTCTTTAGGTGATTCATCCCAGGCTGATGTAACTTGTCCGGTGCTGTTGCAATAGCAATGTGCATGCAGTTGACTGCTCCCATTACATATGGAAAACCAGACATTGCTGCAAATTGCGGTTTGATATTTTCCAGTTCAACCATAGTGTAAGGAAATGTTACATATCTGGATGACAAGTTGATAATAATATCCTGTACAGCTGGCATGGCATGACTCAGTGATGCTTGTGAAATACCTGATCGGTCAGCAAGTTCACAGTGAAAAGTTCCTGTGGTTAAAAACCTGAGGGTGGACAGAACTTGCAAAGTCTGTCTTTGTAAAGCCGGCACCAGCTCACAGCTCCAACAGGATAGCCCTTGGAAATCGAAATAGACTTAGAAGCCAGTCATCATCATCTTTAAATATGCACTCTTTTCTAATTCTTCCATGTGTGATGTCTTCTAACAATGCTAAAGCAGCTATGGTATAGTTTGACAATTCCATGCACCATCATACTGTTACAGAATTATTACAATCAAGTAAATTAAATTTGTATGTGATATGCAATTAATTTTGATGTATTTGTTAAATACCCCGTCATTGATTCAAATCTCAAAAAAAGGAAGACAACACAGAAACAGTAGCACTGCTTTGATGCTGGGGTGCCGCCAGTTTGTAAAACTAAGCAGAAACTTGTGTATGCACAGTGTGAGGATGCCATGAAAATATGAATGGCTTTACTCCAAGTTTAATTTTTATACATCTCAAAATTAATTATTGTCCGTGGAAACGGGCATACGTGTACACTATTTATACATGAGTCACCAAGACATTAAAGTGGTGTGAAGAAGGAGAAGTAAGTAACTAAGCTTGGAAAGAACAATCAAAGCAACGGAAGGGCAGACAGAAGATTCCAAGATGATATAAAGTAAGTTTGAATGGTGGATAAACATGAAAGTCATTTTAAAAAGTGAATTTAGCTCCTGCATGTTTTTTGTCTTTAAATGTTTACGAAAAAGTACAAACAAAAGGATCAGTCTGGCTATGTTTACAATAGTTTAAATATGCCAAAAAATCATAACAATATTTAAAATGTCCATGGTGTTCCCTGGAATTTACTGCAAGTCTAGTCTGCCTCTGCAAACAGTTTAACATTTTCTAAAAGAAATACACTAAATAATGGAAATTATGTGCGATTATTCTGGATTGTAAAGGGTTCTCTTATCAAAACTGTCTGCCCAAGATGAATGGTTATTGATCTTGAACAGATCTAGAAAAAGTATCCTGCCTAAAGAGCATCCCATAAATTACTTTTTTTGTTCTTTATTTCGCCTTATTAAATTTCTTGTATTAGGAATTTGTTAGTTTTCGCTTACCACTTGAGGTCAGAGCGCAGGTCCAGCCTTTGTACAGTGCCCCTGGATCAATTGCAGGTTAAGGGCCCAGCAGAGTAGGATCTCCTTTGGCAGTAATATGGGATTCGAACCAGCAATTTTCAGGAATACTTGTGCTGATACTTAGCCTCAGAGTCACTACACAAGGAGAGACAAAATGAAATAGTGTATTGGGACCTTAAGAATTTTGGAGGCATTTGAATCTAGTTTTATAGCAGTATTCCCCAAGGGCCTTTGTTTAGTGTCTGTCTTTTGTTTGCCTCATGTGTTGACATTCTTAGCATTATGATCACCACAAATATGCCACATGCTCATACTCAAGTGGCTGTGTTTACTCATTCATGTCACAAGCACCAGCTTCTATCTATATATATAATCTCTTGGTGGATTATATATAGAAAAGCAGCCAACATCGCACAGCGCAATGAAAAGTCTACGTAAGTCACAGGTGCATCTGGACTGTGCAAAGACGTCAACGACTCAAGTGATGGGAGGAGAAGGCACGATGGCGCTCCGCCAGTTTTCAGTCACGGACGATTGTGTGTTGGTTCGTTCCGTGCATTGTTACAATGTTGCTTTTCTTGCTGATTTACTACATGCAGATTTTCACCTAGTTACTGTATGGAGGCTAAATGGAAAGTTGTTTTATTTTGTATTTTTCTGTTGGTTTCCCTAAAGCATAATTTTGTTTTTTGCATATGGGCAAATTTCCATTACTTTGAAGTACAGACAAAATAAAGAAATCGCATAAAATGCAAAAAGTCTTCTGCTCTGAAAATTTGGAAGATAAAATGGCACAGCTTTACTATATTCCAAAACAAACTAGAAAATGTATTATGTCACTGTGATATCATGAAGTTGCAGCCATCTTGGATCTAAAAACAATAGATTATCAACAAACAAAAACACACCACAAAAATAAACCAAACAGTTGAGGAGCCTAATCTTTTCAGGATTAATAAACAGTACCAGCAATCAAGTGACTAAGATGTGCGAAAATGGATGGAGGAATGGATGGATGTTCATTTCTTTGACCTTCTGGATTATGACTAAACGGAAACATAGGCTTTGGTTTCTTCTAATTATTATTGAGTAAATATTGTTAGATTTACTTTGGCTTTGGTTGCAGATATTTTCGATACTGTGACAATGGTATTATTGATTTAAAAATAATAAAAATCTGCAAGTTTGAATGTACATAGAAATAGACTGTTTCTTGGCACACAGCACTCCATTTACATATATTTTTAGATAGATGAGATAGATAGATACTTTATTAATCCCAAGGGGAAATTCACATAATCAAGCAGCAGTATACTGATACAAAGAAACAATATTAAATTAAATAGTAATAAAAATGAAAAAAATTAAAATAAAATTAATGTTAGCATTTACTCCCCCGGGTGGAATTGAAGAGTCGCATAGTGTGAGGGAGGAACGATCTCCTCAGTCTGTCAGTGGAGCAGGACAGTGACAAAAGTTTGTCACTGAAGCTACTCCTCTGTCTGGAGATGACACTGTTCAGTGGATGCAGTGGATTCTTCATGATTGACAGGAGTTTGCTTAGTGCCCGTCGCTCTGCCACAGATGTTAAACTGTCCAATCCTACAATAGAGCTTGCCTTCTTAACAAGTTTGTCCAGGCGTGAGGCGTCTTTCATCATTATGCTGCCACCCCAGCACACCACCGCGTAGAAGAGGGCACTCGCCACAACCGTCTGGTAGAACATCTGCAGCATCTTACTGCAGATTTTGAAGGATGCCAACCTTCTCAGAAAGTATAGTCGGCTCTGACCTTTCTTACATAGGGCATCAGTATTGGCAGTCCAGTCCAATTTGTCATCCAGCTGCACTCCCAGGTATTTATAGGTCTGCACCCTCTGCACACAGTCACCTCTGATGATCACAGGGTCCATGAGGGTCCTGGGCCTCCTAAAATCCACCACCAGCTCCTTGGTCTTGCTGGTGTTAAAGTGTAAGTGGTTTGAGTCGCACCATTTAACAAAGTCTTTGATTAACTTTCTGTACTCCTCCTCCTGCCCACTCCTGATGCAGCCCACAATAGCAGTGTCATCAGCAAACTTTTGCACGTGACAGGACTCCGAGTCATATTGGAAGTCTGATGTATATAGATTGAACAGGACCGGAGAAAGCACAGTCCCTGCGGCGCCCCTGTATTGCTGCACACAATGTCAGACCTGCAGTTCCCAAGACGCACATATTGAGGTCTGTCTGTAAGATAGTCCACAATCCATGCCACCAGGTGTGAGTCTACTCCCATCTCAGTCAGCTTGTCTCTAAGGAGCAGAGGTTGAATGGTGTTGAAGGCGCTAGAGAAGTCTAAAAACATAATTCTTACAGCACCACTGCCTCTGTCCAGGTGGGAGAGGGATCGGTGAAGCATATAGATGATGGCATCCTCCGCTCCCACCTTCTCCTGGTATGCGAACTGCAGAGGGTCGAGGGCGTGGCAGACCTGTAGCCTCAGGTGGTGAAGCAGCAGCCGCTCCATGGTCTTCATCAGATGTGATGTCAGAGCAACAGGCCGGAAGTCATTCAGCTCACTAGGACGTGATACCTTTGGGACTGGGGTGATACAAGATGTTTTCCAAAGACTTTAATTAAAATGTTTGCATATATTTTCTTTAAAAAGTTTCTGGAGTCACATTGCTAGTCAGCATTAAACTAATTAATATCTATTTTTGGAAAGCAAAACACTTCTAGAACTGAAAAAGAAACTAATATTTTTTCAGTGTAAATAATTTACAAATGTTTATGTGTAAATATATATATATATATATATATATAATATATATATATAATATACATATACACAAACACACTGTAAAATATGTAAGTATGGCTTTAAATTTTAAACAATGGACATATCAGTTGCTCACAAACAGATCACATCAGCAGTCTGCAGAGATTCTTGAAGTCTTTTTTTGGGAGGACCTGTTTTGTTACATGTGCATATTTCTGCTGGGAGCAATGGGAACCTGAAGGGATGGTGTGATACTTAAAGATTTCTTGGTGGAAGTTACAGCCATCTTGACCATCATGTGTTTCATTTTTTTCCCATTCTTTTCACATACAACAGCACTGTATTTTATATCATATTCATTTCTTTCTTTGAATAAAATTAGCAGTTCAGTTATTTTGAAAATAAGGGCATTAGCATTATGTGCACGCAAATGAAAGAAAAAATACACATTGATAAGTTAAAAGGTACTTCTAGTGTTAACGAGTTCAATGTTTAGATTGATTTTGATATGCAAATGTAATTATTTATTGTGTATTCAAACTATTCTGTATTATATATACTGTAATGAAATAAAAAAGATAAAATATTCTTATGATTTAGCAAGCCAAAAAACAACAAAAGTAAAATATGGCAATATTGACATTTCTTTTTGTACATTATGTTGCTTGTTAGTAACTGAGTGGCAAGAGCTAGTTCATTTTTTTTTTACAAATCAAAGCAGTTCAACTTCAAAGCTCCTAACCAAAGACAAAAACACACCAAACATTTCTTTATAATGGCAAACTTGTGTGGAAACTCTTTAATTCCTTATAATTAGATAAATGTCATTTGCCAAACCCAATTGAGTTTTCCTTTGTTTTCTAAAATGGCTTAGAAAGTGAGCTATGCTTGCCTCCTCCTATGCAAGTAATGTCACAAAGTGGTATACACATGGAAGTAGCAATCCTGCAGGACAGCTGATGACTTAATAAGGCATAACCACAAGAGAAGAAAGAAAAACACAAAAACAAATACAAAAATCACACCTAGTGCCTGAAGAGTCAGACATCTTTTTCTAACCCAACTAAATTTTTAAGAGAAATAATTAGGTCTGAGAGCCAGTTTTCCATGTATAATAAGGGTATGCATGAAACGGTCATGTTTTTGATGTTTGTTAAAAGCCTACATCATGTGACATGATATCCATTATAAATTTGAAGTGGAACCATTAATTTGTCAATAAAGCCGCAAACTAAGTGTTTTTGGAGCTACATACCTAAACAGTAAAACAGAAAAATATTTGAACCTACAGGCACATATAAAGGCTTAGCACCACTGGTTAAAGTGGCACCAACTAGTTAGTTCTTAGGTGATGCGCATATTAGATATGTTGGGGTGGATCTAAAAAGCAGACTCTTCTGGCAGGATACAGGCAAAACAGAAAAGAACAGCTAGTCATATTTCACAATATTATAAAAAGACCAGCAGTTATAAATTTGGCTTCAGTTTTTCATTTGGTTTCTCAAAATGCATAAACCAAGCATTTCATGGGACGTTTTTGTCTTTGACTGGGTATGTGATCATTTGCCCTTGATAAAAGTCTTCTTCTGACTTGTCTTTGCTGAAGGCTGTGTGTGTCTGCTCAGCTGTTTTTCAAATGGTAAAGCATGTTTCTATAAAATGTTACATAAATTAAATAAGTTAACAAAGTGCTTAAAGGCAACCAAACCATACATTGATGTTTTACAAAATACCTTTTTCTTTTTTTTAAGATGTCATTATTTAATTTGGCCAGTTTAAAATTTCTGTGTTATCTGTAATCTCTACACAAAGTCATAATGTACTTTTGACATCTTTTATAATTATAAATGAAGATCATATCCTTTTATATTTCAAACACAAAGTTGTTTTTGAAATTAAGAATTCATTCAGTGACTGTGTGTCACAGTGTGTCCACTTGCCCACCTCATGAAATGTCCTACTAAAAAATTCTCTCTCATTCCCTGGACCTACCAACTGAACTTAGCCAAAGACAGTCTTGTTTCTGTTTAGTAAGCCATGCAGCTAATAACGTCTCAGTTGTCTTGTTTGTGTTGGGGTTCAGGAGCTTTTTTCTGTTGTTGCTGCTTTTCCTGACTTTGAGTTCCTGTACTAAATAATAACTGTGTACTCAATCCTGTTTATTTGAATTGTTAATTCTTTGTATTCTTTGCCTTGTAAAAATAAATACAACAATTTTGGTATATAGTAATCCCTCGCTATATCGCGCTTTGACTTTCGCGGTTTCGCTCTATCGCGGATTTTATATGAAAGCATAACTAAATATATAACACGGATTTTTCGCTGCTTCGTGGGTTCTGCGGACAATGGGTCTTTTTATTTCCTGTACATGCTTCCTCAGTTGGTTTGCCCAGTTGATTTTATACAAGGGACGCTATTGGCGGATGACTGAGAAGCTAACCAATCAGAGCACGCAGTTAAGTTCCTACTTGCTGAATGCAGTGTTAACCAGGAAGTCTCGTTTCGCTCATTCAGCATCAACGTGTTTCGCTGTGTAAAGAGTTGTGCTCTTTTGTGTTTATCTTTGTGCATAGTCAAGTCCTTCATTATGGCTCCAAAACGATCTGCTACTGCTTCAGGGGCCGTGCCCAAGCGCAAACGGAAGATGTTAATGATTGCCGAAAAGGTAAACGTTTTGGATTTGTTGAAGGCTACGATTCTTTTTATTTAAAAAGTAGGAAAGGAATATAAGATCTACGGCCGCAGTGTCCTTTTAACCAGGGTGCAAAACAAGTTGTAAGTGGATATAATAAGGCAGTAGTCTGGATGGAATCTGCTTTAGGGGTTTGGATTGAAGACTGCCAGAAGAAGAACAACGGCAGTGCTACACAATCGCCTTAAGTGGCTCCTTTAAGGGCTGTAACGCTCTCCTTTATTGTGCAGTAAAATAAAACTCATTGTTATCGGACAAGTCATCGTGTCATTGTTGGTGAGTAACCATAATTTATTTTCTACTTACAGTACTTAGTACATGTACGTACGTTTAGTGTCACTGTACACACACATTTACTGTATACTATTTTTGTTGCATTGTACGTATTTATTGCTGGTGGCATGTCTATCGTAATGGCTGTAACATGTGATATCGGAGACACTCAATATCTTTAAAATAATATTTAGGTTTTACTGTATATAAACAGAGTGTTTATATACATAATTTCAATGAATCTTACCTAATATCTAAGAGAATACAAAGGGATTATGCTGTATAACTCTGCGGGGAATATTTATAAACAGTGTGGGAGAGTTTATAAGGACTTAAAATATATAAAAATAACCATAGAAACATATGGTTTCTACTTTGCGGATTTTCACCTATCGCGGGGGGGTCTGGAACGCAACCCCCGTGATCAAGGAGGGATTACTGTATATTGTACTACAAGTGTCTTTTTTTAGCACATATTTGCTCTTGTGGAGTGGAGTGTTTTTTTTTTTGAACTAAGAAAGCTGAAACGGAGACATGACACTTCTATAGGAAACAAACTATACCCCAACTACCTATAAAGACATTGTGTTTGAGGCTGCAGAAGGAAGCACAAAGGGGGAAAATAACTGAGAATGGTAATTTTATTATCTGCTAGTGGGTTTGGCAGTGGTAAGCAGGTATTGTCCAAAGTGCACAGTAAGAGCAGCAGATGTCATAAAAGCAATCTTAGCTTTAGGAAACAATTACAGCAAGCATTATTCACAAATATTAATCTTGGCAAGTTGTTCTGAATTATATTGGAACAAAAGAAAAGCTACCCAGTGGAAAACCAATTGTGAAATGCTTTTTAATACAGGATGAGCATTCCAACTATAGTTATTTAGAAGTATTTATTTATAAAAGGCTGTAACAGTTATTTATTTTTGTCTGGAAAGCCACCTGCCCTATTAAAGCCTCGGCCAACAAACAAACCGACAGTAGTGTGGTCTCATACGGCCCTCATATTCAAAGAGAACAATACTAAGTCATCATCAGAATAATGTTTTGCAATTACTAGGATGGAGGCATGCGCAATGTGGTTAGCTGAATAAGGACTGTGAAAGGTGTGCAACATTTGAATGTGTTTTTAAAAAGTGGATACACACAAACAAGAGAGACTGAGAGGAAGGAAAATTTAAATATAAAAAAGTTAAGACACACCAATATTCTAAGGAAAAGAAATGAAAATTCTAAAATACACTTAGCCTTCATAAAGTCTTGAACCTGTGAGTAAAGCCAAAAGCTAAAGGTGAAAATCCAGGTAATCTAAGGATTACAAACTGTACAGTACATACTGTGCTGCTTAGCCTTTGTAAGATAAAAGAAGAATGTATGAAACAAATATGTGCATACCAACAAAGCCAAAGAAAATCTTAAAGTACTCAAATACGCTATAGTATTTCGATTATGCTACGCAGAATCAATATACTGGAAATATGCAACACATATCTATTCAAAATTCTGTGCCTAACTGACAACACGTACAATAATACAATAAAAAAAAATAAATAAAACCCACAAAAATTATCATGGAATTCATTTTTCTATAATGCATTTTCAGAATAATGCCCTGTCTTGCAGAGTAGCTGCCTCAGCAAAGCTGTTTTCATACAAATGCTTCATTATGCACTGTTTGGAATTCAAAAACATTGTTAAATGACATGAAAAAAATAATATTAAATGAAAACTATGTAATCATGTAAATTGGAAATTGTTTCAGCTTTTTACTGCTTTTTTGCACCATTATAAATATTAAAGATACATTTTAAAGAAGTAAGCCTTGTTATCTAGTTTTCACTACTTTAATGTTCATAAACCTGTCGCCTACTAAATTAACACAGTAATTGTAATGTTACTAAAATTACCAAAAGGAAATGCCATAGAGGGTCAGAGCATAAATGATACCCGTGTCTTGATCTAAGGGGTTCATTTTTCTTTTTTCCTTCTGTAATAACTGTATTAGGAATGTAAAGTAAAATGCAAATAAAGCAAGTTACAAGGATGCTATCATTACCTGAAAGTACCCAGTCTTTAAAGAGAATTTAATTCCCGACATCAAATAAATTGGTACAATAGGATTTTGAAACATATTGATGTGCAGTGCATCTTAAACAATCTTCTTTTTTACACACTGCCCACATGATTTCCTTCATTTTATTCGCTTTCACCCTTTTGTCCATTATCTCCTGGAAATTCCTGTATGTGGAAAATAAATCTGTGATGCATTCAGTCAACTACATTAGCAACTGAATGCATTGAAGTGGTGATTTTTTTTTTCACTATTCAAAAGTGAGGTATAATCTCTTTGATTAAATTGAAACCGGGTCCTCAGGAGGTGAAGGGCGTTTTTTAATAAAAGCATCCAGTGCCTTGGCCTCTAAATATTTATATCTTATATAATAAAATGTTTGTTAATTAATTGCACTGTCACAGTGGAAAGTTTGATCTAATCACCATTCAATTATAATGCAAATGAACTGATTCCGAGGTGAAAACTCAGCTGGGATGGGAAAAAAAAATTAATGAAGTGGCTTTTCAATCCAGATCTCTTTTCAGATTAATACAGATCTCCTGCAAGACATGAACTTGGCAGCAATTAAAATGGGAAAATAAAACATAATTTTAACTTGGAGTTCACAACACTGAAGCTGTGGAAAAGATTTTATTTGACAGCATCTATTATCTCATATACAAATAAATCCATCTGGGATATCTGTTTTCAAATATCTGCAATCCCTTACTTTATAAGAATGCTTAACTGATTAATGGAGTTTAGAAAGTATCCAGTGTCCAGTAATTAAATCAGGTATCTGTAGTTTTCGGCTCCTAAAGTTTGAGGTAAGTCAATTTTGTTTGAATGCTCAAGGAATTATTTCTGAATAAATCCCAGTGCAGTTTTACTATGACCTGAAGTATTCTGAATTTAATAAAACCTAAAAAATACATAAATAAACAAATGTATAAATGCTTTATGAATTGTTGACTAAACTTTGTAGTTCAATTATACTATTAAAAATATAAGAAAACTGCATTTAAATGTTTTAACACTTTTAAACATTAAGTCGTAAAATATTAAAAATTAAAAACAAATGTTTAACAACATTTTAAAAATCTGAAGAATAGAAAAAATAATTTTAAAGTATATTGTGTATTGTAGCTTATCAATAAGGCCCAGTACTAAGTGTCTGGAAGATACTCAGAATTCAATTGCAGTTTCATAGATAAAACCTAACAAGTCTCTCTGGGAATCATAATGCATTAAGCCAATACTCCAACTAGTCAGAAACTATTCCAAATTTA
Organism: Polypterus senegalus; assembly: GCF_016835505.1. Taxonomy (NCBI): domain Eukaryota; kingdom Metazoa; phylum Chordata; class Cladistia; order Polypteriformes; family Polypteridae; genus Polypterus; species Polypterus senegalus. Next base: position 51,693,428 of record NC_053162.1, on the reverse strand, counting down.
TCATTATGTAACCAGTGAAAAGATTTAGCCTTGAATTTCTTACTTGTAAAGTGTGGATAGCTCCCATGTTTGTGCCTGCATTTTCTTGATTTGAAGTCGCCATTATCATTTCACTGTTTTCATTGTACTAAGACTCTTATTCAAGTTCTAGTCTACTTTCTGGTCACAAAACACTCTTAATAACTGAACTTTTACACCTCCATTCCTGAACTGATCCAAAGCACAATCACATATTAATTTATTCCAAGTTAATTCAGAGTCATTGATTGAACAACGGGCGGCATGGTGCCTCAGTGGTAGCGCTGATGCCTCGCAGTTAGGAGACCCGGGTTCGCTTCCCGTGTCCTACCTGCGTGGAGTTTGCATGTTCGCCCCGTGTCTGCGTGGGTTTCCTCCCACGGTCCAAAGACATGCAGGTTAGGTGGATTGGCGATTCTGAATTGGCCCTAGTGTGTGCTTGGTGTGTTTGTGTGTTTCCTGCGGTGGGTTGGCACCCTGCCCGGGATTGGTTCCTGCCTTGTGCCCTGTGTAGGCTGGGATTGGCTCCAGCAGACCCCCGTGACCCTGTGTTCAGATTCAGCGGGTTGGAAGATGGATGGATGAATGATTGAACAACCTTAGCACATACCTGTATAGTATGTCTATGGGACAAAACGGGAATGTCCAGAAAAAAAAGTTCAAGATAAATATGGTGAGGGTATGGAAATTTCGCAGCAGCTATGTTACTTTTAACATTTTGATAAGCTAATCATATACTGTGATGGCCTTTTTGCCAAAGTCAGAGTGCGGCCACTGTGACCCTGGCCATGACAAAGGGATGGAAAGTGAAGTAAAATGTAGTAAATTAGAGGCATTTTAAGTTATTTGAGAATCTTTCCAGGCACGTGGTAGACTCAGTTTTCAAAGTTTGACTTACCCAGTCTTGCAGTCTTTTCATGAAGCAGAAGGCAAGAACCTTCTAGGGCAGGGGTAGTCAATTATGATTTAAGGAGGTCCAGATAGAGAAAATTTCCTCAAGTACAGGTCTGTAGCATCATCATGTTTAATTTGCATTATAATTTTTACATTACAATTAATTTATAATTTATATCTGCTGCTTCATGGGAGATGGAGGTCTGTTACTCAGCCCAATTGGGCCCAGTGGGCACTGCCAAGGGGTGCTGCAGGGACTCCTGAACGCTACTTCGTTAAGCACCCACCTCACCCGAAAGTACTTCTGGACCACACTAACAGGCCACTGAATGTGCTTTCAGGTGCAGCATGAAAGCAGCAGCCTCATTTCATTCCAGGTGCCACAGTGGGGGAGGAGAGGACAAAGCTTGGTGGAGGAAGGAGGAGGCAGACAGAGAGAGAGAAAAGAAGAAAACTGGAAAAAAAAAAAGAGGACAGTGTGCTGTGTGGTTTTTTTCCTGTACATTGGTGGTGGGAAACACTTGAGGGAAGAGTTTCTCGTGAAATAAAAGCCACTTGTCTTGTTTGGGGAGCTGGAGCACCCCCATCAGTTCACAAGTGGGGTATTTGGCAGGATTCTTGGCCACCTGCGAAAGAGGGACCTGTGTTCTAAAATGTCTTATGACAAAACTTGGCACAGCAGTGAGACAGCACTCACAAGCTCCATGCAAGCATGCAGAAGCATGGAGAAAAGGAGGCACAGACAACAAACGAAGACCTACGTCTTCAAACGAAGTTAAAAACCTGGTGTACGGCTTCGTCAGCAGCAAGGGAGCTGACGCGGGAAGTAATATGGCCAGCCAGAAGAAGAAAGCACCAGACAATGGGCTCCAGAAGGAGGTAGGTGCCAAACGCAAGATCACTACATCTTATGATTGTTTTAAATCCTTTGCGTGCACTTACCCTCTAGGTGGGGAAAGCCTGGATGTCGGTTTGTGGCCGACATATGTACCAAGAGAAGATGACAATAATGTATGCTCAAGATGGCTCAAGCAATGGTTACCTGACCATGCTGTTCGTCCAGGAGGGTCACAAGACCAGCCACAAGGACCCAACGGAGGTCTGAAGCAGATGGTGGCCCTTGAATGCTGGAGCCTCACCTGATGAATGGAGTCCTGCAAAAGTGGAAGGGGGAAGTGAATGCCAAACTGACTTCTCTGGAGCAGTAAGGGGTCGGAAGGAATGTGCTGGGATCCGCCAGTAAATTAATGGAGGAGAGGCTGGCCTGCATGGCAAATGGCCTTCCTGATCCCCTAGGACACCCGACTGAGCCTGTGCAGTAAAGGCACAGGCTTACTGGCTCATGGCCATCAAATGGGGACAAGTGAAGCCCAGGTCAACCGCTGTCCGAAACAATTAACTATGCTTTTATCACAGTTGCATTTCTCAGATATGTTTATACAGTAAACTTTAAGTACAGTAGGTTGCATTTAACTTGAGTGGCGCATCTTGAACATACCTAACCAGTTCCCAAGGTTTCTGATGACTATTTGGACTGTTGTTTATGCTATTTGTCTCCATACCTACATTCAGCAGAAGATCCTTTCTCAAAATCCTATGGATTAGATTTTTTTTAAATTAAAGTGAAAAGTTAAAAGGTTCAAATTAGGTGATGTTAACAGTGATGTCCCTCTGAAACCACTGTTGGAGTGGCTGCTGTATCATTTGCATAAATGATCTAGATAAAAATGTAATTAACAAGTCGATTATGTTTACAGATAACACTAAATTAAGCAGAATGATGGATAACCTTGAGTAAGCAGAATCATTACAGATAGACCTGATCAGAATTCAAATTTATGTGGGCATGTTGCCGATAACTTTTTATTTAAATAAATGAAAAGTTTTGCACAAATAAAGGAAATGATGTAGATATTCTTCTGTTCACTCAGACTGATGGCATAAACTAATATATTTTTTGAGGCTAGGATCATAAGGTAAGAGGGTTTTTTATAAAGAAGAAAAATCCTATTCAAAAACAAGCAAAAAGGTTAAAATGCCAGAAAGTCTAAATTAGACAGCAATCTAATCCAAAGAGAAAGAGGTTGCTTAGTTTATCTGTAGCAAAATTCATTACTTTAAAATGTGTTCTTCAAATTGGCCATGGGATCACAGCTGGAATCTCGTTAAGGGTAAGCTTTGCAGTAACTTTATCACAAACATTTGGTCCACAAACAGAGCCATACATACTTTACATGAAATAAATGATTAGGTACTATGATAAACAGTAGTGCTTCGGGGAACCATCAACTCTTAAATTTGTCATTTTTCTCAGAAGCAGTCCTGTTCTAGGTAAAATTGTTCTTACATTTTTATCCTTGCTATTAAATTAACACATATGGTTTCATCCTTAAGTTTAATTTTATTAGCGTAAATTAATACTGCAACAAGCAAAACACATTTCAACTAAGAGAACGTAGTACAGCATTTTATAAAATTAACATACCTTAGAAATATTACCATTATTCAATGCTTTACACCCAACCTCTCATTAAGAGTGTCTTACAGAAAGTAGGATTAGTGTGAAATCCAGTTATAGTAAGTCACCATTCACAGAAAAGAGCCCTGCATTTAGCCAATTCTGCGTTTCTGCAATTCATTAAGCCAGAATTACATGTTCGGAGGCCAAAGATGTAGATAACTCACTAATGCTGCTTTTTGGAACAGGACAAAGATTTTCCTGTTCCAGAAATGAAACTTTGAGGGAATCCAGCACAGTTACTGGAGCACTCAATACTTTAGCGCTAACCTGCTAATAGGTTTAACCTGAGGCACAATACTTAAGGCGCAGAGCATCCAATGATAAGATCAAAGGCTGCAAATGTCCTGTCAGAAATGTTGATCCCAGTTGCAATATTTAAGAAGCAGAAAAAGCCGTCCAAATGCTGAAAGTATCATATTAATTCCTTGACCAGATTCTACATAGAATAACATAATCACACCTCAGTGTCCAGAGGCATGTCCAGTTAAGAGTCAGAATTAATGTTACCATTTTATATGTATGCAGAACTGGTTGTGCTACCCATCTCAAACAGGTTTAAATTTTAAATAATCAATGTAGACCTCAGTGTTAACATTTGCAGTGCACCATGCTCTGCATATGTCTCTGTTGCATTAATATAGGATTTGTAAAAACAGTGTTAATATTTGTGATGATCTATTTGATTGACAAATACAATGCATTTTATTACTGCAAACATTTGCTATCTTTTGGAATGACAGAGACATAGCAACCAGATGAATATACAGATAGCTTACACAGACACATATCCTTTCTTACAGTGAATACATATACTGTATATATCAACACTCTGAAACAGAAAACCAACCTTTTGGAACATGTTTATTTTATAAAAATGAAATCTCCTAGTTAAAGAAAGCTTACTGACATTTTGTCATATTACAGAAATTAAATATGAATACATCTTATAATTTTTTGTTTCTTTAACTCCTGGATATCTGATATGTCATGTAAGAGAAGTTATTGTGACAAGTATGTTTTTATTTAAATTTAAATTAATTTTGAAATAACTGTGGGATTCTGTGAAATTCTTCCAGCATATTCGATATGATTGAAAATAATAAGTTAAGATCCATAGAACACAATGACATCAGGAAAGAGAGATAGATTTTATTCTTTTTTTTCAGTTTATTTTTACAGTTCCCTTAATCTCAGACTGTGTCCAGTAACTGAAAGCAAGGGGTTCTATAGCAGTGGCAAAATGTACTGATAGTGAACCGGCTTGATATTGCTATATTGAATTTTAAAAACGGATACAGGCATGAACTCCCAGAATACACCTCACCCAAAACAGGCTAGCCACAGATCAAAAGGCAGGCTTTTACATTGTTCAGGCCCAAAATAATTGGGCTGACGCTTCTAAAACTCTAAATATCATAAAATATAAGAAGGAGACCAGGAAAACAATTAAAAATCTCTGCCCTAAGAAAACTAAACAAAGCTACTTACATATTTAAATACTTATTAAAGAAGTTTCAAAATAGGTCATACCAAAAAGAAAAGAGAAAGAAACACACAAAAATAGGTTAAAAACAAACAAATCCAATAAACTGGAATCTCATGTAGTCTAAACCAAAGAATCTAAGAACATATGCACGGAAGCAAAAACAATCACAACAGGTTTCCAACCAATGATGCAATGGTAAAGCTATTGAGCCTTCATCAACTTTGGGTAAAATACTGCTAGGTACTGCTACTTAATACCTCTTAAGGGCAGATAAACATAAAAAAATGAATAAACACCATATATATTAGATTCGAACAAAAAATTGCATAGTGCAATAATGCTGTCATGAAAATGTGGAAGGAAATTTTTGGTTTTTTTTTTTATGCACTAGACAAAATTTAGAAGAACAACAATGTCACACTTGCAGTTAAGAACTCTGAAAAGAACAGCAAGCCAAACCAAAGTACAAGGAAAAGACCACAAAACAGTAACAGAGACATTAACAGAAATAGTTTTCAGACCAGCATATCTAACACTGACTCAGGTTTCTTTCACTCAAACTATCACTACAATAAATTATTGTTTTTATTTGAAAGAGATTCAATAATAGGATGTTGACCACCGCATCTGCATACCTCCATATTACCCAGGCAGATGTTAATATTGCTTATTATGTTATAGCTTCGTATATCTATATACTTGTATTAGTTTGTCTTCAAAGATAACTATATATTAACTAAAAATGATTTAGACTCAGTTTTGTTGTTTGAAAGAAATTGGCTCTATGCTCTTATGCACCAATGTTGTTTTGTGTCGTCATTTGACCTAATTTATCCTGTTTTCATCTTATTGATGTCCTGGGTTCTAGAGGAGTATTCCAGATGCGTGCATCACAAGCTTCTGAATATTTTTGCCATAACACAATCATCTCCTCATCAAATTCAAATAAAAGCTTCATTGCCTGCATACTGGCTTCTGCTACAAAGTGAGTTTGTTAGAACTGATAGTTGTGATGAGTGCATTGCTGAATCTTAACACAGACCACAACATTCACTTTTCATTACTACCTGTGCAGAGGTTGGCTCATAAAATCAAATTTCTAATGGTTTGCCATATAAAAGAATGATGCAAAAAATCAAACAAACATTGTAAAATATTTTTTACAACGAATATTATTGTACATATTGTGTATTTAAAATCACTGTTTTCTTGTATCCAAAGCTACATGCAGATAATATGGAACTCACTTTGCATTAACTAACTTACATAATATAATTTAATTAGATGAAAATTTGAAATTTGTTTGTATAATTTTTCACAGACAAGTTGCACCTATCTGATATCTCTAAAGTATTTACAAATGGGTACAAGATATGTACTGCTGTGAAAAGTGCTCTTTTTCTAAACTTGCCATATAGTGGTTATAAAAGAATAGGAATAAAAAAATTCTCTGCTTAGAGGCAGGAAAGACCAATTCCACCGTCAGGCTATGCAAGCCCCCATGGCTAGAATTGTGTTCTACCGTGCTCGACGGAAATGCCTGAGGTGTACAGGGTGGAAAATTGTGCCTATTTATCACTGGACTTGCTGTCCCAAAAAAGAGATCACGCAAATGCAGTGAAGCAGAAAAAACCTTTAGAAGTGAAGGTGAATAAAAGGCAAGTTTTTGCATTAAAATAACATTTATGAGATGCAGTTACAATGTGTTATATAAAGTATATTATAAAGAGATAGCCTTCTCTAGCTACACCCTAATATTAGCTTTATCAAAGTGTATCATTTTGCCATAAATATGTACTGCTTTCTTCTTTCTGTAGACTGTAAATAGATTTCTTTTTGACATTAAAATTCAACTATGAAATGAGATATACTGTATATCATTACAACGTATTATTCAGTAAATAATTCCTAGTCTCATATTTGTTCTGAAATGTAATTCCTTCTAAGCTTATAGATTCAGGCTTCTACTTAATTTTCTTGGCTAAGCCCCTGCCTGGGCAAGAATAATATCCATCAGAATTATGTACCTTATAGACAAAGTATGATTAATAAGTGTAGTCTCAAATTCAGAAGATTAACCTGAAGGCTAAACTATTCTTTTAAATTGCCAGATTATTTGAATATTTAGCATTTTCTAAAAAAATTTTAAAAATATGTAAAGCTTTTTGAATATGAACATAGAAGGTTTAAAGGTGTACAGTGTGATAGTTGACCATAGTTTGTTTATGAGAAAAAGGGGCAGGGGTGTAACTGGAATTTGACAGATGCTTTAAAAACAATCTTTATTAATTTTTGTAAAAAAAAAAAAAAATGTAAACACATTAAACTTTTTAGTAAAATTTAAACAAATTTCAGGGTTTATAAATTTCAATAATGGCAAAAGAGTAAAAAGAAAAAACAACAATTTTTTTTGTCTTTTATCACCCTTTTAAGTCCTAATTGGTTGCAAAAGAGATACATTTTAATGCAACATTTTGAATCCCCCAAAAAAAAGTTAAACAGCACTTTGTGATGGCCATAATAACAGCCACACACACACAGACACCATTTCATCTAATTGTCTCTTCACTGGTCTGTAACTATTTTGATTCATAACTATGTGAAATGCTAAATCATCCTCAAGTTCAGTTTGGGAACCCTCTATTTTACCTGGTCCCACAAAACAGTCTTTCACTTTTTCTGACAAACTCTCCCCCTTAAAAGAAGTTTTGTGCTTTGAATAGTGAATCTAATTTCTAAGTTTGTTAGCCCCTTTATTTATACTGACATACAGTATATTAACCAAATCTACAGTCATTGCATTCAGCTTCCAACACATTTCTTCCAGGATGGAAACATAGGCATTTTTTAACTTGCTTTGAAATGTACACTTAAGTTTAGACATTTTTGTACTTCTGGTGTTTAGTCTTAATTAGGGCTTGAATTGGGCACTTCTTTATTCTTCGCAGCTGCATGAGTTTTTGTTGCGTATCCGCAGTGTTTCATAGCATACCAGCATGAATCATAAATATCTCGCTGGTCTAAGATCTCTGTTAAAATTTACATCAAATTTATTTATCTGTTTGTGCTTGGAGGAGACCACCACCTTGGTACATCACTTATGTGTCTCCACTACATTCACTTGTCATACTGCGACTCTGCCCTAGCTGTCAAACTGCTATACATGCTATGGCATATGAAAATATATAAGCCTATGTTGTTTATACAGTTTAGATAACAAACAAAATGAAATCCCAGAGTTCTTTGTGGAATTCTGTAAATCACGGCTGGAAAATGTTTTAAGTCTGAAAAAGGAAAAGTTGGAAGTCAGGCCTCAACGTAAAGGATCCTAATGAGTGCCTCCATGTACAATAGCTGTAATTTGTAATGGCTTGTAGTTTTAAAGAAGCATGTGTTTCATAAACCCAATACGAGAAGGATTGTTTGAACTAAGGTCATTGTACATGTCAAAAAAGAATAACGTGAATAGAGGGAGAAACTCAATGTCCAAAAGTCATCGTTACTAATATTTTCAGAAAAAGCATAGATCTAAGTTAACACACTTATTGGACATAGTCAGCTAACTTAGAATCATATGACTGGTTCTAGAAATGTTTTTGTTTTCCTACACTACCTTCTGCTTATAGCTAACATCACAAGGATAATGCTGGCTTTGGTTTATTGAGGTGCAAAGAAAACAGGTGCTGTTTTGGTTCAGACATTAGTCATCTCCCAAGTACTAGGTAGATCTCCATCCTTAACATTTACTGAATGAAGAGAATGCAGTTGATTAGTAGCAGCAAACATGCAGCTCAAAAACATTAAGGACTGGTAACAAATGCTATTTACACTCGCACACTGTTGAATTGTTACATTGTCATAAAGCATGTATATTATGAAATGAGCCAATATATTGCATCATTTTTCTGCAAAGTCAATGTAAAGGAGAGTTGCCTCCAGTGAAGGAATCAAGTAACATTTTAAGGTGAATTGAAATGACAATACTGTAATTGTTTATGTTCTGTTTGTACCTATATGGCACACATGAAAATGTGAACAGTATTATGTCTTTAACTACTATATTTGTATTCATACCATTGTGATTTCTCTCTGGTGTGCATTATGTTTAAGTGGTCTAACAGAATATCTTTAGTGAACTAGAGATTTAAAAAACAAATATGCCATTTTGTTAACCAACACGTAGAAAGAATCATTTAGAGAATTAATTATACTTGAAAGATACAGCCATATTTGACCTAATATACATAAAAGAAAAAGGTTTTAAAATTGACAGAGCATGCTGTTAGGAAGTAAGACGTTATGTTGGCCAGTAAAAGCCCAGTATGTCAATAAAAATATTAAAGTCAAATAAAATTTTAGCAGTCAAAATATGGCCATAGTTTATAAGACTAAACTATTACATATGATATGTTGGGTATTATCCATTTTTCTATGTCTGGAACTCAAGTCCTTGGCTTAAAAAGCTACTTCCTGTCACTCTTAAAATCAGCCCCTTCATGATTAGACCTCACTTCAGAATTCAAACTCTGAACTTAATCTGATAAAATGATCAATTACAAGCCAAATTATATCCCAGAGATGGTCCTTCACAGTCACCATCTAAAAACTGAAGCTCAAACAAAGAGCCATAACTCAACCATTGGAAACATTGATTGACAAAACTTTGCTCCAATAGTCAACCAAATAGAATGGGCTTATGTGCACCCAAGAAACCAATGGCAGGACATCTGTTCTTCCATTAAAAACTTTTGAACACCCCAAATCTCCACTCTCTTTGTCAGACTCCGTGCTCTTAAACTGGCCATAACTTCTGCTGTCCAAAGCTGGGCACCATAGCCTATAGGGTGTGGCCGTAACAAAAGTTGGAGTTACTCCTTTTACTCCAAAGGGCAACTGCTGCAGAACTGGAAGGATGGAAAACTTGACTGTATTTGAGTTGGATGCAAACAAAAACCTTTCTAAGCAAAGCAACAGATTGAGCAAAGAGAGACTGTACATAAAAGTCAAGTCAAGTCAAGTTGGGGAGCATGCACTGGTGCAGTGCGTTACTGCACCCACTACATGACGAAACAACTCGGGATGACTCAGGCAGACATGACTCATGGCAGGAAATGACCCTTTATTTGCTGCAGCCAGGAGTTACGTGGGCGACCTCATGACCTTGTCCAGCCACTCGGGTCCCCAACAATGAGAATCTTATGAGCTGGATCACCCTTGGAGAAATGTGCCACATGGCCGTAGTGCCATAACTGACACTCCTTCACAATGTAGGTAATGAGCCTCATTCAGCAACTGCTCATTCAACACAAAGCCAAACCAATGGTACCCAAGAATTTTCCGGAGAGACGCAGCAAAAAAGGAGTCCAGTCTTCATTTCAGGTCACTGTACAGCGTCCATGTCTCGCAACCATATAGCAAGACAAGAAGCACCAGGACTCTATAAAGTCTTGTACCTTCGTCCCTTTGCATAGATATCTGGAGCACCACACACCCCTTTCCAGTGACCTCATGACCCCCATGCTCTCCCAATCTGTCTACTGACTTCATAGGAAGAGTCACCAGAGACATGAATGTCACTGCCAAGGTAAGTAAACCTCTCGAAAAGGTCAACACTCTCTCCTCAAACAGACACACTGCTGATGGCTGTGCCCAAGAGGTCATTAAAGACCTGGATCTTGTTTTTCATCCAGGACACTCGCAAGCCCAGACACTCAGACTACTCGCTCAGTCTCTCGATCTCCCCGATCAGAGCCTCCATTGACTCCGCAAAGATCACAGCATCATCAGCAAAGTCAAGATTTGTGAATCTTTCTTCACCAACATATGCCCCACAGCCGCTGGACCCCACAAGCTTGCCCAACACCCAGTCCATACAAACATTGAACAGAGTAGGAGCAACAACACACCCCTGACGAACCCCAGAATCAACTGGGAAAAACGCAAAAGTTTTGCCTGCATGCTGCACAGCACTCACATTATCAGTGTACAGGTTGGCCATAATATCCAGCAACCTTCAGGGGATCGCACGAACCCTCAGGATGTCCCCACAGGGCAGCTCGATCAACTGAGTCGAATGCTTTATAAAAATCGACAAAGGCTGCCAGTATTCACATTTGCATTCCGTGAGAACCCTCAGTGCCAGGATGCAGTCGGTGGTAGACTTCTAAGGTGTAAAACCAGACTGTTCTGGTCGCAGGTTTTCAATGGACATGTTGGTGAAGGGAACAGAGGAGATGTGGAGGTGATGGGTAGGTATGGTGTCAAGGAGAGGAATGAAAATGGTCAGATTATAGTGGATTTTGTCAAAAGGATGGGCATGGCTGTGGTGAGTACATATTTTAAGAAGAGAGAGAAACATAGGGTGATACAAGAGTGGAGGAAGATGCACGCAGGTGGATTACATCCTATGCAGAAGAGTCAATCTGAAGGAGATTGAAGACTGCAAAGTGGTGGCAGGAAAAAGTGTAGTTAAGCAGCATAGGATGGTAGTCTGTAGGATGACGTTGGAGATCAAGAAGAAGAAAAGAGTGAGGGCAGAGCCAAGGATCAAATGGTGGAAGTTGAAAAAGGAAGACTGCAAGGTTGAGTTTAGGGAGGAGGTGAGACAGGGACTGGGTAGCAATGAAGAGTTATCAGACAGCTGGGCAACTACAACAAATGTGGTAAGAGTGACAGCAAGAAGTGTGCTTGGCGTGACATCTGGACAGAGGAAGGAGGAAAAGGAAACCTGGTGGTGGAATAGGGAAGTACAGGAGAGAATACAGGGGAAGAGGATGGCAAAGAAGAAGTGGGATAGTTGGAGAGATGCAGAAAGTAGACAAGAGTAAAAGGAAATAAGGCGCAAGGTGAAGAGACAGGTGTTGAAGGCTAACGAAAAGGCGTATGATGAGTTGTATGAGAGGTTGGACATGAAGGAGGGAGAAAATGACCTGTACCAATTGACTAGACAGAGGGACCAAGCTGGGAAAGATGTGCAGCAGGTTAGGGTGATGAAGGAAACAGATGGAAACGTACTCACAAGCGAGGAGAGTGTGTTGAGCAGATGGAAAGTGTACTTTGAGAGGTTGATGAATGAAGAGAACGAGAGAGAGAGAAGGTTGGATGATGTGGAGATAGTGAATCAGGATGTGTAACGGATTAGCAAGGAGAAAGTAAGGACAGCTATTAAGAAGATGAAAAATGGAAAGGCAGTTGGTCCAGATGACATACCTGTGGAAGCATGGAGATGTTTAGGAGAGATGGCAGTGCAGTTTTTAACCAGATTGTTTAATGGAATCTTGGAAAATTAGAGGATGCCTGACGAGTGGAGACGTGTACTGGTACTGATATTTAAGAATAAGGGGGATGTGTAGGACTGTAGTAACTACAGAGGGATAAAATTGATGAGCCACAGCATGAAGTTATGGGAAAGAGTAGTGGAAGCTAACTTAAGAAGTGAGGTGATGATTAGTGAGCAGCAGTATGGTTTCATGCGAAGAAAGAGCACTACAGATGCGATGTTTGCTCTAAGGATGTTGATAGAGAAGGCCAGAAGGAATTGTATTGCGTCTTTGTGGACCTGGAGAAAGCATATAGTAGGATGCCTCGAGAGGAGCTGTGGTATTGTATGAGGAAGTCGGGAGTGGCAGAGAAGTATGTAAGAGTTGTACAGTATATGTACGAGAGAAGTGTGACAGTGGTGAGGTCTGCGGTAGGAGGTGGGATTACATCAGGGATCTGCTGCGAGCCCTTTCTTATTGCAATGGTGATGGACAGGTTGACAGAGGAGATTAGAGAGGAGTCCCTGTGGACTATGATGTTTGCTGATGTAATCTGTAGCAATAGTAGAGAGCAGGTTGAGGAGACCCTGGAGGGATGGAGATATGCTCTGAAGAGGAGAGGAATGAAGGTCAGTAGGAACAAGACACTAGAGGTCAGTGGAATGGTGAGGATGCAGGGAGTAGAGTTGGCGAAGGTGGAGGAGTTTAAATACTTGGGATCAACAGTACAGAGTAATGGGAATTGTGGAAGAGAGGTGAAAAAAAGAGAGTGCATGCATTGTGGAATGGGTAGAGAAGAGTGTCAGGAATGATTTGTGACAAACCGGTATCAGCAAGAGTGAAAGGGAAGGTCTACAGGACGGTAATGAGATCAGCTATGTTATATGGGTTGGAGATGGTGGCACTGACCAGAAAGCAGATGGATAGGATTAGAAATGAGGACATTAGAGGGTCAGCTCAAGTTGAATGGTTGGGAGACAGAGTCAGAGAGGTGAGACTGCATTGGTTTGGACATGTGCAGGGGAGAGATGCTGAGTATATTGGGAAAAGAATGTTAAGGATAGAGCTGTCAGGTAACAGGAAAAGAAGAAGGCCTACGAGGAGGTTTATGCATGTGGTGAAAGAGGACATAAAGATGATGGGTGTAACAGAACAAGATGCAGAGGATAGAAAGAAATGGAAAAAGATGATCCTCTGTGACAGCCCCTAACAGGAGTAGCCAAAAGAAGAAGAAGAAGTTCATAAATTGTATAAATCTCTTCATATTTGTAGTATACTGGCTGGTAGGTGAAACAGAGATCCATGGGCAGAAATTAAAAACCTCATGTAGTATTTTCACTTGGTGTCCCTGGGTGGTTGTCTTACTTTTTTTTTAATTAATTACTGGCGAAGGAACAACTGGATAGTGAATTAGCTGATTGATTAATATCAATCAATCTGTTCTCACATCATAAAGCATTTTCCTACATGCATGTGGCACTGCACATGTGATCACAGAAACATGTTAAGCACAGTACATTTTAAACATTAGGAGATACAAACTGTTATTACACTTGAATTGACTGGATTCAGACAAGTATATAATACATTAATGATTTTATTAGGAGTTTTAGTTCTTCTTTTAATACAATAGAGTCCATGTTATACAATGAACAGATAAAGATTCAAAAGAAAACAATACATCGAAAGCTACCTAGATGGATCAGAAAATACAAAGTAATAGTACAATTTATTTTACTCTTTTCTACTTCATTCTGTTAACAAAACATGCGGCACATACTGTATCTTATAAATGAAGTCATTCTCTTAATAGCAAATGCCAGACAGTTTCAACAATAACAGCAAATATAAAATAGATTTTTCATTATAAAAATAATTGTAGAAGGGCATACAGATGGGTTCTATGGTCACAGTGTTTATGTAAAAACATCCTGACAGCTTGAAAATCAACAGATCACATATTTCATGTATCTGATAATTAGAAAGATGTTTAGTGAGTGAAACAGGAAATTTCAGTCCCTCAATCCTTTATTAAATTCATGATGGGACTGTGATATGATGTACAAACTCATAATTTTCTGTCAAACTCGATCAGCTTCAAAATCTAATCAAACAGATTTGTAGTGAATGGACAAAGTTCCTTAGGGAGCAGATGAGAAGCAGATATTATTAAAGACATAGTGCATGGCTTTGGAGCTCTAATTGTGTTTTTATGTGAAAAAATTTTGAGATAGACCATTTGACACTCTGAATACTTTTTTCTGAATTGTGTGAAAAGTACTGTTTCATTTAAACTACTATATTCCTGTGTAAAATTATTTTTATTGATATTATATAAATCATTAACATAAGACATAACAAGACATTTCTTGTATGTGAGAGAGTGTAAACAATTCAGAAAATATATGCAAGTTTTTTTTTATATTTACATAGGCCAGATTTGTCAAGGGCTTAACTTCTTTCTTCTACAATACTAAAGCAAAATACTATGTAGAAACAAGATGAAGTTAAAAACAACAACAACAAACCATGAAAGAAAAAAGGAATTTAACCAAAGGAATGTTATGAGGTGTGGCCTTCAGAGGGCACTGTGGTTCCCCAAACCCAACACAGACAGACATGAGGTACAAGTCCAGCATAATACAGGCTTTTATTTTGGTGTGGAAACTCTTTCTGATTGTTTCTCTTATACCAAAGCACAGCACGGTAGCAAAAATATGCACAAATACAGGACAAAAGCAGCACACAAAATTTTGTCTTCTCCTCCTCCTCTCTCTGTCTCTCTCTTTGTCACAGCTTCCACTCATCTCAGCGAGCTTCATCACCTTCTCCCAACTCTGACTCATGAAGTAGTGGCAGCATGCTCACTTACTACTGCACCCAGGAGTATTTCTGGTGGCCTGTTAGCATGGTCTGGATGCACTTCCTGGTGAGGCAGAAGCCTGACAAAGTAGGGCTCCGCAATTCCTGCAGCACCTCCAGGTGGCATCAATGGAGCCGAAAAGAACTGAGTTGCAGAACTCCATGTCCCATGGTGCCCTGTGGGAATCGAGGCACTGCTGCAACCCAGGTCGACTGCCATCTAGCTATATGGGGGAGATAGTGCATGCTCTCTTCCCCAGTCCTTCCACCACACAGCCCCTCCCTCAGTTGAACAATGTGGGGTGAAACATTCTGTTCTGCAAGGGTTGTCTTCCTCCAGGAGGGGATGTCGACAACGGTCAGTCCATGGCTTCGCCCTGAAACACAGAAACAAAAGAATGATGGGGAGGCACCCCTCAGAATAGGAACACATGCTCAAAGTTGGCTTGTCCCTCTGCACCCATGAGCGCACAAGCCCACACGTCATAGTGTTTAGGAGACCTAGGGCCTTATGTATAAATGGTGCGTACGCACAGAAATGTTGCATAAGAACGTTTCCATTTTCAAATCGCGATGTATAAAACCTAAACTTGGTGTAAAGCCACGCACATTTCCACGGTACCTCATACCCTGTCGTACGCAAGTTCTCCTCTCGGTTTTCCAGACTGGCAGGACCCAGCGTCAACTCAGTGCTAGTGTTCCTGTGTGGTTACCCTTTATTTCTTAGAACCACATTCCTGATGCGGCTTTATAAATACACTGAAACTAACCGCATATTGTTTATTAGTGTAATGCATCTGATTGTAATTAACCTGTAACAATATAATGGTCCAGGGAATAGCCATAGTATTACAAATACCATAACTGCTTTAGCGTTGTTACTCTCAATGCACTTTTTCTGCTTTCAGGTGCTCCCGTTAGGGGTTGCCACAGCGGGTCATCTTTTTCTATATTACTCTCACTGCACCACTCAAGAGTATTTATATCACTGTATCTGAGTGGTGAATCACAGCAGCAGCTGATCGGAAAGAGAATTATCGGGAAACAGCATCAAGCACACGCTGCCTCAGCCACAGCAAAACGCTTCAGAGTCTTTCCTGTACGGACCTTGTGGTTCAGTTTAATTCCAAGAACTTTAAACACACTCAATCAGTCCATCAATTGCTCCTTGTAGAACTGTTTGTACTTATAAGTACAATTATCTCACTGTAAAGTTGTATTTCAGTTATAATATTGCACAACCTGTGCTACTTTATAAAGTGCGTATTTACATATGATAATATCATTTTTAAGATGAAATGCAGCAAAATATGTTACTTTAGTTACGATGGGATTTGAGAAACTAGTAAATTAATCGATCTTAAGATAAAGTTTATGATGTTCTATTTTAATGACAAAATAAACTATGTGATTAAAGTGGAAATTTTGAGATTAAAGTTGACATTTCCTGTTTTTTCCCCACTCTGTGATTATTTTTTTTTCTCTGTACCCTAATAGGCTTTCATACGACACTCAGACGTTGGGCTACGACTCGCCTTTTCACGGTGACTTGGATATATGACAACTTCTTTCTTATTTTGGGTAATGTGCGACTTTGTGGACTTGAGCTTTCGAGTTTCTCCGACACTCTGTGACTCGATCAACTTCCTTTTGTTGATTATACCACTGTTTAAACCAACAAATAAAAAGTTTTTCCTTGCCTCCACTATTCGCTGAAATTCTTATACAGTATTTTCCCCCGTGCTTTTCCCATTGTCTTTTCACAGAAGGCTGAGCTTAAGGGCTATTTATATTGATTTGCATATTCATAGAGGTGTACTTCTGGGAGGAGTTGGGGCGGGACAGAAGGTGCTTGCACGAGTGTTACTTTTCACGCTGACCGGGATTTATGTAGTGGAAGAATTTGGAAGTTGGTGTACGCACAGATTACTGCATCAAGATTTTTCTGTGCGTAAGCACATTTCGACTTTTGTGCTTACGTCATGTTATAGTGCGAATTCTACGCACAGCGTTATGCATGAGGCCCCTAGTCTTTTTCTTACAGGTATCCTTCCTTCTCTGGGGTGCGGCAGCAGTCTGTGTCTCTCTATGAGACTTTCCTATTAGACTTGCATGAAACCACTGCTGGTTTGGTGGGAGGCTGTGGAACCCGGATGACTGCAGTAACAAGCCACTCTGTCTCGTACAGCCATTGGTTTTACTTCCCAACCACTGAGCGGTTAGTCATCACACCCATGCCCACTGTTGGAATCTCAGCTACTCGTTGCCTTTCAGACACCACTTCCCGAGACAACTTGATCAGGGTTTCCCATTTACGTATGGTACATGTATCACTTATCTGCACCGTCACATCTACGTGTGAAGGGAGCCTAACACCAAGCCACTGCCAGTACTCTTCTGTCATCTTCAGTGGCACTTTGTCAAAAAGTCCTGCATGGGCTGATATATTCCTTCCAGCGTCTGTACAATTAGAACTCAGCTAATAGTTTCGACCGACAGTGAACTCAGGATTCTATCCTCCTCATCTGCCATCTGTGAGCCATTAGGCCCGTGTCTCTCCTGCACAGGCTCAGTCAGGTGTCAAGAGGGCTCCGTTTGGTCGTTTATGAGTCCTGCCTCCAGCAGTTTGCCAGTGGGATCCTGGTACACACCTTCCAAACACATACCTGCTACATGGAGGGCAGTTCAAACACTCACCCCTCCATCCTCCCTTTGCTAGATCCTGTTAGTCGGATGAGGCTCCAGGCAATCGGTGGCAGTGGGGCCACTGTCTTTGCCGCTTGTTTTGTACAAGCTGTCCCCACCATTGTCCTACGGATCAGGGTGCCTCATCACAGAGGTAGGCACATGGGACACACATGTAACACTCTCAGACAATTCATCCCTGGACCCAATACCTACCTCTTCCCGTATCCCATCATCTGGAGCTCACTTCTTCCAGATGGCCGCTCTTCCTGGGAAGGTGACCCACAGATGGCATGTGTTTAGCCAATCACGGTTTTCGAGCCTTGTCTAGTCCTTTTTCTCCCTATCAGGGTAGGAGCAGCTGTTCAGTGCATCTCTGTATGAGCTCTGTGTGTATGCCGCTGTGTGCATGTGATTGTGCTGCTGTGTCAGGGTTTGCCACAGATATTAAAATGCAGGTTCCTGCCTTGCAGATGACCAGGCATCCTGCTAACTATGCCACTTGTGTCCTGCAGGGGGAGCTGGAAACCCAACACAGAGACACACAGACAAAAGTTCAGCACAACACACAGGTTTTAACACTAGAATTACCAGAGCCTACGAAAAAACTCGTAGATCCGTCCCACCTTTAATCGCTTCTTAAAACCGTTCTCACCTCTCCGCCAGCCTCCTTTGTCCTGTAAATGTGCCGATAAAAACAAACTGCAAGCAGCCGGCTATTCCATCCCCCTACCGACTCAGAACGTGCACGAACTTCTCCAAGCTCATGCCTTGATTATCTGGGAGTGAAGTGGAGTTTTAGAGTGGAAATAATTTATTGTTATTTGGAACATACGCATTTCATGTGTGTTCCGTTTCTACAGTGATCTGTGTAAACACAATGTTAAAACAAACTTTTTCATATTTTAGTAATAAATGTTATAAAATGTAGACATAAACAATAAAATGTGTGAAGCCTGACACCCAAAGAGCAAATAAACACTTTCATAAAAGGTTCAAGACTTTTACAACAGCTTCTGTGGTGTACTGGTAAGATTTTGTCACTTACAGCGCAGCAGACTTGCTTTCCTTTTAGAGATCCAAGTTCGATTCCCCGCTGGGGAGAAAGTTTATTTATTTTTAACCTTCGCCGTTCTGCCTGCCTGAACTCTCTGTCTATCTATATAGTAATAACAGTAATTTTATTATTATATAGGAGCTTCCCTGTCTGCCTATCATATAGTGCCTTTCCTTCCTACCTATCTATATATCTATCCCCTTAGCTGTTTTTTATATATCTATTATACAGTGCCTTTCCTGTTTATTTATATATCTAGTGCCTCCTCTGCCCGTCTGTCTGTCTGATTGCATATAGCGCTGAACTTACTACTCTGTACTATTCTGTTCTCTGCATGTCCTGGAGTACAAAAGAAACACCACCATACAGCAACATGTGCGAACTGGCAAGATCGGGGAAAAAACACGCGGTCACTGATTACAAACCGCAAGATGAATGAAAGAGACAATATATATAAAAACATCATTGAACTAATGCAATATTATTTGAAAACGAACAGCATCAGATCAGGTTTGAATATGCACCCGATCTGACACTGTTCGTTTTCAAATAATATTGCATGTACTGTGCGTTGAAACTGCTGCACTGAATAAGCTGACACCTTCTGTAACAGCGTCAGTGTGTATTCAAACCCAATCTGACGCTGTTTGTTTTCAGATAATATTGCATGTACTGAACTATTTTAGAATAAAAACATACATTTGATTTCAGTCTGTCTGTAAGAGCCAGTGTAAATGCATGATAATTGTAAAGGTTAGCTTTTTTTTTAATTCAGTTCCATTCAATCAATCAATCAATCAACATTTATTTATATAGCACATTTTCATACAAAAAAATGTAGCTCAAAGTGCTTTACAAAATGAAGAACAGAAAAATAGAAGACACAATAAAAAATAAACATAAATCGACATTAATTAACATAGAATAATTAAGGTCCGATGGCCAGGGTGGACAGAAAAAACAAAAAAAACCTCCAAAAGCTGGAGAAAAAAAAATAAAATCGGTAGGGGTTCCAGACCAAGAGACCGCCCAGTCCCCTCTGGGCAATCTA
Source organism: Polypterus senegalus (assembly GCF_016835505.1). Lineage (NCBI taxonomy): Eukaryota > Metazoa > Chordata > Cladistia > Polypteriformes > Polypteridae > Polypterus > Polypterus senegalus. Next base: position 51,673,595 of record NC_053162.1, on the reverse strand, counting down.
CCTAACATAAATCAACAGTCCTCTTTGTATTTAGGGTTTTCATGGAAGGACCTGATGATGATGGTCACATAGACCTCTGGATTTCAGTCCATCACTGTTGGTGCATCATGATGCTTTGAGTAGGTGGTGGTGGCGCAGGCCGCCACCACAAAGAAACCGGAAAAAGAAACAGAAGAGAGAGTAGAGGTCAGTATGGATTTTGGAGCCACTGTGAATAGTTATTATGAAGAATTGAACATACAGAGTATCAGTATTAAGTTAAAGTGAAGTTTTAAAAAGGCCATGTTAAAGTAATGTGTTTTCAGCAGTTTTTTAAAGTGCTCTACTGTATTTGCCTGGCTAATTCCTATTGGCAGGCTATTACAGATTTTGGGTGCATAACAAACCCATGACCTTTTGGATACTAGTCAGCGGCTGATACCATTACGCTACTGTGGCAGCTGTAGTAAATATGTGTCAATGTGGCATGCTAAGGCGGCTTTTTTCTGCAGTTATATTTTTGAATAAAAGCATGCTTGTTCTGTTATATTTGTACCTTTTGTGAAAGTGTTTGATATTTGGACTTCAGGCTTCATACATTATGTAGTTTATGCCTACATTTTGTCATTTACTACTACAATATGAAAAACGTTTCTGTTTTAAAAATTGTGTTTACACGGATTACTGTAGAAATGGAACACACGTGAAATGCGTGTATTCCAAATAATGATCTATTATTTCCACTCTAAAACTCCACTTCACTCCCAGATAATCAATCAAGGCGTGAGCTGGGAGAAGTCTGTGCACGTTCTAAGTCGTTGGGGGGATGGAATAGCCAGCAGCTTGCAGCTTTTCTTTTATCAGCACATTTAGATTAACAAAAGACACTGGCGGAGAGGTGAGAACGGTTTTAAGAAGCGATTTAAGGTGGGACGGACCTACAAGTTTTTTCATAGGCTCTGGTAATTCTAGTGTTAATCTGTTTTGGGAAACACTTCTATACTGTTTCCCATCACCAAAGCACAATACAAATAAGCACAATAAAGCTCAAAACCGGCCACTGCAACACTTTGTCTTTTTTCTTTCTCTTTGTCTCTCCTTCAGGCTCCAATTCTCCTCCAGCAAGCTTTGTCCCACTTCCTCCTGACTCTGGCTCCTGGCTTCTTTTATGCAGGGTCGAATCAGCAAACTCCAAGTCCCATAATGCCCTGTGGGAATCCAAGGCATTGCTGCGACCCAGGAGCTGCCGTCTGGAGAATGCCCTATGCATATTCTCTCCTCTGGTCCTTCCAATGTGCAGCCATCTGTCAAAGGGGGTTAATCTATCATGTAACACTCTGGTGTGCTTAAATATTGTTTTTGGTTATTCAGAAAATTAAAATCTTTGGGAAGCTCAGATCTTGCATTAAAATGTACTGCTCTGGAAATTCACCAAAATTTGTAGTTGAGGAAAAACCTAATTTTAAGATTAATCAAACAAAGGACAAATGGACACTATTACTTGCAATCGATTATCTGAACCCACCGTTACAGAGTTGTCACGCAATAGATTATGTTCTGGAAGCATCAGACAAAGGTCAGTAATTTCAATTTTGGAAGAATACATGGTATTTTCAGGTGGTTTTCTATTAATTGGGTTTTTCCTACTTTTGTCTTTCAAATATGTTTGTAATACTTTTGCATGTTTCAGAAGTAGTATAATAAATAAAAGCTGTCACTTTGGTACACTCTATGCCATAGTATATACTGTATGCATTACAATCCTTCACTTTCTACAATTTCAAGACTCAGTGCTACATGGGTTTTTGCTACTTATTTTGATATTAAATAGTTTTTAATTGTACTGTACATATAGATGGTCATAAAAAACAGTATCTTACAGTGGGTCATTGTATTTAAAAGTAAATATAATGCTATAGCCCCACTGCAGCCCACGCTTGCCATAAACAAAATATACACATCTTTACTTTAAAATATAGTCCATTTAATATGTTTTTGTTAAAATAGAAAAAAATATTTGAAAAGCCACAGACCTTAGATGAAAAATTTAATAAATACAATATCCCATTTAAAAAATTGACCCCTTCCAGGCTGCATAAATGACACTGTTCAGATTAATTATTAGAAATTATCATATTTCTATTATAATTGAAGTTCATTGGGGAAATATTTAAAATTAGTACAAAAATTGTGTCAGTTTAACGAAATAATGCATTGATATCTAGAGGCAGCCATAAAGATTTGAGTGCTGCTAAAGATGTGATGATAGAATAATTAACTAGTGTTAATGCATCGATGTTAATGGCATTTTACACCTTGAAACGAATTTGCACTGGATGCAGGAAGATATCTTTTTCTGCAAATGTGGTGCAAACTACTGTCATGTAAGCCTTTGTTAAGTAATACATTAAGTGGGAATACTTTAATTACAGTTTTAGCCCAGTTACTGTATTTGTAATGTTTGCATATTCTGAGTTTTCTGTGGATGTTCTGGTTATCTCCTACATCACCAAAGATGCTCATATTTCATTTATAGTGACACTAAACTGTTCCAGAACAAAGGAGCGTAGTGTGTGCATGAATATGTTTCATTGTTCCATAAGAGATCAGTGTCACATTTGGGTGCTTAGGCTCAGGTCTAGTGGATAGTTTTTGAAACTTTGCAACCCCACAATGGAAGAACATATTCAGAGAACAAATGGTTGGAATGTTGTGACAGCTCTTCATATATAATAGGATGTTGAGGTTGTTTCGCAGTGGTGTTTCTTGGTTGGTTTTGTTCCAGTTTAAGTCCACTGGTGTGCCTACAAGAAAAGTTCCATTGCAGTAAATTCCACAGGTTTGCAACTTAGAAAAAAAGTTACATTTCTTTTTTTTCTTCTCTTCAGTTTATCGTTCCCTGGTATTATTGCATTTACTCTACACCAATATTGGCAAGATATTTATATATACTGTATATACTGTATATTTCTTTTTTTTTCTACTATGGTTTTATTAATGTGGAGAGTTCACCTTTATTTTCTACTTGCAATGTGTTTTTGCTCTTATTTTATTTTACTGTTTATAATGTACTAGGTGTGTAAGCCTGTGATTTAAAAATGCCCGGGCTCCTAGAAAGCATGAATTCTGGCACTTCAATCAATCAGTTGCATTGGTTGTGAATTAGCAGCTAAGTGAGGTTCTCTTTGCTCAGCAGTTTCGTTTTGCCGGCTTGCTCACCTCCGCTGTCTATCAGCAGCTAAGCGAGTTTCTCTCTCCTCAGAGGTTTCATTTTAGCGTTGTGTCCATCTTGCTTGTGTATTAGCGGCTACGTAAGTTTCTCTTTCCTCAGTAGTTTCACTTTGGTGTCAGAGTCGCTTTCTTTGAGCTTCGTGCTGTAGCCTCGCACTTCCCGACTGGACAGACAGACACACACTTCCACCCGTAGACATTTATATATAAGAGTTGTAATTACCATGATGACAGTTTGTTCTCTTGTGGTATGACAATGGTTGCTTGAGAATATGGTCCCAAAAGGTACTGTACATCACTTAAGGTCATTGGCACAGTGATATATAAAAAGGAGCTACACAAAGATCATTGTTCAAGATTGTAGATACTTTTAATGCTTGAATTATCAAAGCCTACGAAAAAACTTGTAGTCCCAGCCCACCTTAAATCCCTTCGCACCTCTCCGTCAGCGTCTTTTTTCTTGTAAATGTGTCGATCGACACAAGCAGCCTGCTATCCCTTCCCTCCACCCATCACCACAGCTGAATTCGCAAAGAAGGTTCTCAGTGCTCTGTGTTTATCTTGGAGTGAAGTGCTAGAGTTGTAGAGGGTAAATGACATATCATTATTTGGAATACATACATTTCATGTGTTCCATGACTACAACAATCTATGTAAACACATGTTTTTCATGTTTTAGTAATAAATGACAAAATGTAGACATGAAATTTATAATATGTGAAGCCTGAAGTCCAAATATCAAATATACACTTTCACAAAAGGCTCAAGTGTAATATGACAGCTTCTGTGGTGCAGCGGTAAGAATTGCTGACTTGTAATAAAGAGGTCACCAGATTGATTCTGGCTACCTCCCAAATTTACCATTTTGAATAGTGAGGTGCTCTTATTGTTAATACTAGACATTAAGCCCATTACAATAACGGGCGCTAGAACAGTATTGCATAAACATTAGTAGGAACAGTCTATATTAAAAGGCAAGAGATCTTGACCTTATTGTTTCTTGTCTTAATTTTTTTTTTGTCAAAAATATTTTTGCAAGAAGCCTAAAGTTAAATAATAATAAAAATAAAATAGAAACGTATATGAAAATACAGTAAGTATAATTAATATTGCCTTAGTGTAAAACTTTGTAACAATCTGTAAGACACAATATTTGAAGAAGATATTTAGGTAAAATTTTCTATTTTTTTACCTCATGAAATTTTTCTATACAATTTCATTATAGACAACATTTCTTGTAAATATTCTGTCTGAGTTTGGCAACAGTTTGCCTTGTTCAGGAATCTCTACAACCTTGACAACAACTCTTGAAAACATCTAACTCTTGATAATGCAACATATACAGTAACTGACCGTGGCTGAATACTGGTTCTGGCAAGTAAATGCCAACTTTTTCTAAGGTTTGCCCTTGAGCTTTATTAATTGTTATGGCAAAGGCTGATGTAACTTGAAATTGTCGCCTTCTTAAGGTAAAGGGTAAATTAGTAGAGGATGGAGCCAAATCAATACGGGGAATATTCTGACGCTCATTTTCTTTTTCTTCAATCGATCTATTTGCTCATATTTTTCTTTGTCTTTCAGCCTTTCTTTTGTTGATGTTTACTTGCTGAGCTGACCGTTCTTCTAGGAGATGTTGCTTATATGCGATTTGAGTGTCTTTGTCTTTTGTCCTACTTGACGTGTCCTTTTTTTGGGTGGCATGTTGTTAGTAGATAGTTAGTTAGTAAACATGCGCGGGGCAGTATGTGTGGCGTCTCCCCAGCAACGGATTTTATGTGCGCGGCTGCGACTACCCAATCAGCACTCTCCCCAGCAATGCTGTCCTTTATTTGCTTATCATGCGCGGCCACAGCGACACCATTCACTGTGTGCCCAGCTTCCAGTGTGTGTGCATCCACGGTCTCCCCAGCAATGATGTCCTTTATTTGCTTATCAGGCACGGCTGCGGCTATGCGATTGACTGTGTGCCCAGCTTCCAGTGTGTGTGCGTGCATGGTGCCGTGCGCATTGCACCGAGCCCCGCGCATGCGCACTTCACCAGAAGACACACACACACACACACGGACACCTGGACGCACACAGGGGTTTTATTAAAGAGGATTATACAATAAACACATACATTTGATTTGTGTTGGTAACAGCCTGTGTAAATTTATAGTACTTGTAAAAGTTAGCGTTTTTTTTTTTACTTTTATTCTCATAGCTATGATCTCGATACAACCGAGATAACACCTACATTTGGAAATCAGCAACATTGCACAAAGCTCCACAGAACAAACACTGCAGAGCTTTTCTACACACTTCTCTACCAGTGCCATTCAGTTGTGATAATGATAACATATTTGCAGTAAGAAGCATTAGACTGAAAAAAAAAGAAACAAATATATAAAGGTGGCAACAGACCACCATCCCCACAAGGTGCATGGCCAAATATGTACAATAAAGCTACCACTGCTGCTCTATACATAACAGATAGTTCCTTCAGAGTGTGCATAAACACTACCGTCAATGTAATATTATCCAAGCAGTACGTCAGAAGGTGTAATATTGCAGTCTGTTCCAACTCTGCTTTAAGAGAAACAGAAGTTTTTGTAGTAATCAAAAGAAGTTGAAACTGTGGTTGTTGTTTGCTTCAATTTGAAAGGCTTAATTTACTTTAATTGCTGCAGAATATCTTTAGGTGGTAACCTATTAGTTGTTCCCTGAAGAAGGCCCATTTGTAATAGTCTGATATTTTCATTGTTCAGTGTTTGCGATGCTAAATTTGAAATGTAAACCTCTGGCAGTTTACTGCTTCTCTTTTCAGAATTTTAGGTCATTGATTGCATTTCAGCTCATTAAATTTGAAGAAAAACTAAGGTGTTGTAAAACTTTTGAGTGGCAGTGTATATACAGTATATTGTAAAATAAAGTACAACACAGCATAAAGGTTTGGGTTTCCGAACCCGTATGGTGTACAGTTTTGCAAAATATGGGTCAGACAATATTCCATGTATCAGACAGTCAAGATGGCGGAGTGGGAAAGATTTATGGAATGGGACTGGAATTGACAGAGAGGGATGATGGGAAGGAACCGAGGTGGATGCTGGGAGTTATGACGTCATCTGAGGTAGACAGAAGGAAGGGAAAGAACTCGGAAGTGGCAGTACATGGTCAGGGAGTCTAAGGAGATTCATGGCGGCGTTGCTTCTTTCTTTCTGTAGGAACAAAGAGAGAATATTAGTACCCCACCTTTCCCTCTTGGCATGAGTTTTCGCACTGCAGTTTGGGTCTTTACGCGGCTCCCTATTCGCACGTGCATGACAATATGCATATATATATTTTGCCCTTAACGCTAGAATTACGCCTACGAATAAGCCTACGAAAAAACTTGTAGATCCGTCCCACCTTAAAATGCTTCACACCTCTCCATCACGTATTTTGTCTTCAAAATTTGTGGCTAAGCAGCCTACTATCACATCCCCTACCGGCACACAGTATTCTCAGCTCAAGTCTGTTTACCTGCGTGTCAGTTGCTTGGGGTTGTATAGAGTGAGAAGTCAAGCAAAATGACTCCTTTTATAAATACTATATCGTTATTTGGAACACTTGCATTTCGTGTGTGTTACATGTCTACATAGATCTATGTACACACGTCGTTAAAAAAAAAAAACGTTTTTCATGTTTTAGTCATAATTGGCAAAATGTAGACATTAAGTTTATAATGTGTGAAGCCTGAAGTCCAAATATCAAAGAAACAGTTTCACAAAAACTACAAATATAATAGAACAAGAGCGCTTTTATTCAAAAATATAACTACTGAAAAACAAACCGCGTTAGAATGCGATATTGACATGCATTTGCTAAGAGCGCTGTGGTGGTGGAACGGTATCAGCTCTTGACTGGTAGTCTGAACTTTACGGGCTCGATTCCAGATGAGTCCGTTTTGAAAAGTGAGCTGCACGTATTCTTACTATTTTAAAATAAAAGCATACATTTGATTCCAGTCTGTAACAGCCAGTGTAATTTATGATACTTGTAAAGGTTAGGTTTTTTTTATTTTTATTCTGTTATTCTCTCAGCTGTGTTCACGATCCCAACTCAAACCACACGCATTTTATACTGCTGTTTTCACAGACACGCTATAACAGAGGCAAACTCAAATCATGATGACTGTTCTACATCGGATCAAGAATGCACTTTTGCCATCGCTGCACTTTGTATATGTACATGGGAAGCACTGCACTCGTGACTTTATGCTGTAGGAACTAAGTAAATAAATAATATCTATATAGTAATAACAGTAATTTTATTATTATATAGCAGCTTCCCTGTCTGCCTATCATATAGTGCCTTTCCTTCCTATCTATCTATATATCTATCTATTAGCTGTTTTTTTATTTATCTATTATACAGTGACTGTATCTATTATACAGTCATCAGAATATATAAAGTCATTCCTGAATATATAAAGTCAGAGTTAAAATATATAAAGTCACTCCCGAATATGTAAAGTCAAATATATAATATCATTCCAGAATATATAAATTTAAAGTCAGATTATATTGATATTGATTGAAACGACTCAGGCACATTTTTAGTAAACTCAATGAGTTCCTACTACAACATAATGAACTAAGTTAACAAAAACATCTTCAGAAAAAATATTTTAAAAAAAACCACTATTCAGTTAATTCATTCAAAATGATGTATATGCCCGGCTTTTTTAACACTATATTTATTTATTCTTTTTGTATGGGCGCATTTTTGGACGAACCTCACAAGCCCGATCGACTCTGAGCGGCTTCTGTGGAAGTTTACCTTTCATTAGTACGAGTGAAATGACAAGCACAAAACTTTTACATATTCGGGAATGATTTTATATATTCCAATGCTGACTTTATATATTCCTGAAATACTTTATATATTCAAGTTTTGACTTTATATATTGAGGAATGACTTTATATATTCCGAAAATCATTGTAATTGCCTGTTTGGCACCCCATAGGGCACTGTATAATAGATAATTAAAAAAACAGCTAAGGCATAGATAGATAGATAGATAGATAGATAGATAGATAGATAGATAGATAGATAGATAGATAGATAGGAAGGAAAGGCACTATATGATAGGCAGACAGGGAAGCTGCTATATAATAATAAAATTACTGTTATTACTATATAGATAGACAGGGAGTTCAGGCAGGCAGAAAAACAAAAAAAAAACATTTTCTCCCCAGTCTCTCTTCACCCAATCGCCGCTCACCACCTTCTGTCACCCCAGCTCACACATTATACAGCCATTGCCAGCTGAGCCTCTGCAACACGTACTCCTTTCTGACAACCCCTGTCTTGGCTGCTGCCACACTGTGCAGCCAGACCATCCGAGGTCGGTGTTGGGTAACATGATGTTTGTAGTGGTAAATGCATGCGTGCATGGAAAGTGAGCGCATGTGTGTTTGCGTATGTGTGAGAATAGGACGCACTTTCAATTGTTGTGAGTTCAAGACTTAAAAAATAATGAGTGTTCTAGCAAGTGAGAAATGGTGTACTTTGTAGACACAACAGTTGGCACACCTCCCTTCTTCCCTCGCGCTCATTCATTCGCTCCTCAGATCAACTAGGGGGTCTTACGTTTCACTTGCCCCATTCTACATGCTTAGTCAATGGGGCAAACCAGCCCCTAGAGCGCCTCAGCCTGCTTTCCCTTCTGGAGCCCCAGCTCAAGATGCCTTCTCCAAACCAGTGGTCCGATCATCTCTCTCTGACTGCCCTTCACCATCTATTAACCTCCATCATCCGTCCTGTTTTTTCCCCTCTCTTTTACATGTTTTTTCTCTCTCTCTCACCTTGTGCCAGCCTGTATATATACACTCATCTCCGTGGGCGCAGCACCTTAATCACACGCCCAAGGAGACTGACACGGCTTCATGGATTTAAAACCTGGCTATATTTTGTTGTAGCCGCGGACCACAATGTATACACCAATGTATACCACAGCACATTTCACAAAAAATACACAAAGATGTGTTTTTTCAGAAGTGCAAAAGACTCTGAATGAGGAAGAGGCAGCTTATATTTAATCCATAAGCAGCAGACCGCAGAGTTAAACGTACATACCAACAATTTTACTGCACACTGAAAAGCAAAATGGATTGCATTGTTTTGCATTTTCCTATTAGTGTGTAGTTGGTGTTTAGAATTAACTATTCATATGATGTTTTGATGTAGTTTTCATATAAAAAAAAAACATTTTTAGAAGAGTTAGTATGGTTTGAATGAAGTGTGTGATCTACATGGGATGTCTGACTTGTTTTGGATTGTATTAGTGTGTATGGGTATTGTGTCTAGAGTTTGGATAAATGAGCTTTCAGAAGTCAAGTGTAAGTAGTCAGAAAGATCTGTAAAAGAATGTGAATAGAGCTGCACTGCAGAATAATGCTCAGAGACACTATACTCTAGGTGTTATACACATGCATTTCATTCTGGAAATATCATTTCAATTCTAAATCTTAGCTTTTCAAAGCATGAGAAAATGTAATGACGTTAATTTAATATGCTTAGTCTGGTGATCACTGTTTGCCAACTTCTGTAAGCGCAAGAGGTGTCTAACTTAAGGAACTCTTAGTGATTGCTGAATGAGAGAAGGAGTGTGGAGATAATGAAAGATCATGCCACTTTTGTAACAATGGGATTTTGGAATCGGTTCAGTGGTTGAGATTCACGTAACGGGTGCACCCTTTGTGCAGTGTCCATGTTTCCGTGTGGGTTTTCTCCATGTGGTCTGGTTTCCTGTCAAAGTCCACGGATGAGCATGTTACTTGGATTGTTGATGCTAAATTGTCCCTTGATTTTGGTCTCGTCCGATGCGAGAGATGGACGTCTGAAGTGGAGCTCCGCTAGCAGTGGTGCTATTTTTCATATTATTTGCTTATTATTCTGAGATATCCTGTATTTATTCAACCCGAGAGGGACCGCTACAGTATATGTAAACACATATAAACATGGCCAACAAGAAGGGGGTCCGAAAGAATCGAAGACTAAAGCTACATCCAAGCTGCGATCAGCAAGCCCTAGTTCGAGATACGGCCTCTCAGAGACAGACCTGGATCAGATGGGCGAAAGTACAGACTCCTCGGGACCACGGTCCGCTACATCGTCGCCTGCTGAGAGCGAAAAGGGGAGCGAAGGTGCGATCGTGAGTGCAGATGTGGATAGCTCGCCGATTGGAGAGGATTACCTGAAACTGGAAAAGGCCGGGAGGTCCGCGGCTTCAGTTACGCAATCACGCGGGACTGGAGCAGCGGGACACCGGCTTCAGCAGAGTCTGCTGCTTCATCTACGGTACAAGAAGGCACATTTGAGCTATCTGAACTGAAAGTGTTGCTCGCTGACCTCAGGCAAGATATAAAGAAAAGCGAGAAGGCTAATGAGAAAGCAACGGCAAAGGCACATGAGAGACTGAAACAGGAGATGAAACAGGCCAATGAATGTCTGCGACAGGAAATCCAACAGGCAAATGAAAGGCTCCAAGAGGTACAGCTTGAACTTCGACAGGTGCTGGGTAAAATTGAAGAGCGCATTGAGAAAAACTCGCTAAACTGAGCACGCTTGCTGATCGATTGGAGCATCTTAGTGAGACATTCACGAATCGGATCGAAATAGCCGAACATCTAGCTGCCAGTGCCGAGGAAAGAGCAGTAAATGTCAGTTGAATGTAAAAACTCGGAGAAAAACTTGGAGACAGACTGGCTGCTTTAGAAGATGGGAATAGAAGGTATAATGTCAGAATTGAAGGCTTGCCGGAGAATCGAGAAGTTTAAACCCGTGAAATTCGCAACTGAACTTTTTCTAAAATAATCGGGCGACTTTAAAGCAGAATCTGAGATAGCAGCGGCTTACAGACGCTGATCAAACACCGTCAGACCCGACCAAGATCTTTTATAGTCCGTTTTGAACGATTATCATTTAAGTTAGAGGTGATGGAACTCCTCAGGAAAAAAAGAGAAGATATTATATATGAAGATTGCCAAATTCGTCTTCCCTGACTTCTCTCCAGCAACAGCTATCAAACGCGCGCCTTCTATAATATTAAACAGCGCTACGGCAAGCCAATGTCAAATACGGCCTCCTGTATCCGCAAAACTGAAAGTGGAATGGCAGGGCATTTCTATGTTTTCGCTAGCAAGGAGGAGGCAGAAAATGAGTTAAGAAAGCTGATCCCGGGACTATTCTGATACATAATTGTGAGTCATGGCGGTAAATGATAAAGCTAGGATTAATAATCTACTGTCTGTTCTATTTGTTTTAAAATACGGGTTTTTATCAGCATATATTCTCATATTCTTATATTATTATTACTTACTTATTACTTATCATTACTTAGTATTACTAGGGCTAAATGTTTGTGTTTTATTGTGCTTAATTACGTTTTCCTCCTCTTTTTTTTTTCTTTCTTTTTTTTTTTTTTTTTTCTTTTCTAATTATTTCATGTGTACCCTAAATGAGACTGTTCAATATCATACCCTTGGTTTGCTGTTATTGCTATTACTGCATTAAGACTTGTTATGCTTGTTTTGGACACATCTTTAACACCATCACCTGGGTTTATTATCTGGGGATATCATCTTAATGCACTAAAATTGATGAAGATTATATGTATGTATGTATGTATATATATATATGTATATATGTATATATATATATATGTGTATATATTAAGTGCAAAATTCTTTTCTTTTTTTTTCTTTTTCCTCTTTTAAAGACTATATTGGTAACAGATATCTCTATCTTTTAACCTTAAAGCGCCACTGCATGGGGGCTTGATGTGCTTTGGACGTGCTCTGTCTCTGGGTATGTCAGAGGACTGGGACTGCATGAAGTGGGTTTTAGCCTCACCTGGGGAGGCAAAAAGGGAGGGTGGGGGTTAAGGGGAAGAGAAAGAGAGCAGGCTTGATCTATATCTAATCTATCATCTCAATCTTTATAATTATAACTATCAACGTAATAATAAGCTGCATGGCAACAACTCTTGGGGAATAGGAAATTAAGACCTAAACTATTTCACTTCCAGTTAAGACTATAATATGACACCAAAACTCAGAATCAGTGTCTCCATGATGGGACAGTTAACTTCGTAAGCTGGAATGTTAAAGGCCTGAATCACGAATTAAAGAGAAAGAAAGTACTTTCTCACCTAACAGGTCTAAATGCTAAAATAGTATTTTTACAGGAAACCCACTTACTAAGTAAGGATCAGTTCCGGCTGCAAAAGACTGGACTGGCCAAATGTTCCATTCTAGTTTTACAAAGAAAACTAGAGGGGTGGGAATTCTCATACATAGAACAGTACCATTTGTAGCATCAGATGTAGTATTGGATCCTGAAGGGAGATATGTGATGGTCATGGGAGACTTATCTAACTGTAAAATGATTTTGATAAATGTTTATGCACCTAATGTTGATGATAAGGAATTTATACAAAATTTATTTGCATCCATTCCCAATCTGAACACTCATAAACTTATAATGGCTGGGGACTTTAATTGTGTTCTAAATCCACTTTTAGATAAGACTTCCTCCCCAGGGGAACGCAACTAACACCGCAAAGATAATTACAAAGTTTATAACTGATCACAACTTATCAGATCCCTGGAGGTTTTAAACCCAAATTCAAGAACATATTCTTTCTACTCACCAGTACATCATTGCTACTCAAGGATTGATTACTTCTTTATAGATAATAACTTCTTGCCTAAGATTAAATCTTGTAAATACGATGCTATTGTTATTTCAGACCATGCTCCGATGATCTTGGAGCTGAAATTACTAAGCCCCATACACTCACCCGCAGATGGCGTCTCAATCCGCTTCTATTAGCTGACGAGAATTGTACTGAATTTATATCCAAACAAATTGAATTCTTTCTAGAGACAAATACATCCCCTGAGATCTCTGCAGGAACACTCTGGGAAACTCTTAAGGCCTTCTTAAGAGGACAGATTATCTCATATCTTTCCCACAGAAATAAATCCGAAGCGAAGAAAGTAGCAGAGATAAAAGCGAAATTACTAAAATAGATGAAGAACATGCCAGACTACCAAGCGAGACTCTACATAAGAGGAGGCAGGCTCTACATTCAGAATTAAACCTCTTGACAACTAAAGAAACCGAACAACTAATTTACAAATCCAGACATCATTATTATGAACATGGAGAGAAAGCTAATAAGCTTTTAGCGCAACAAATTCACAAGCAAGAAGTGCGCAACGCAATCTCGTAATTACTAACACGAATGGAGATAAAATCATCGAACACAAAAATATAATGTGCACTTTTAGAGACTACTATAAATCCCTATATACTACTGAGTTTAAAGAAGACAATATACAATCTAATGCATTTCTGGATAAATTACAGATACCACAAATTGACGCTATTAGTGTGGAGGAGCTCGATAAACCTCTGTCATTATCAGAATTACTGGATGCTATAAAGTCACTCCAAGGTGGAAAAGCAGCAGGCCCTGATGGCTACCCTGCAGAGTTTTACAAGAAATTCTCCGCTCAGCTAGCTCCCTCCTATTAGCAACATTTACAGAAGCCAGAGATAACCAATCTCTTCCACAAACCTTTCGCCAAGCACTAATCACTGTCTTTCCAAAACAAAATAAGGACTTATTACAATGTGCATCATACAGACCAATTTCACTTCTGAATAACGACGTTAAAATACTCTCTAAAATCATAGCTAGAAGGATGGAGAAAGTGCTCCCTCAATAATATCACAAGACCAAACTGGATTTATTAGGGGCCGACACTTATCTTCAAATCTTCGACGCCTGTTTAATGTAATATACTCACCAACTAAATCAAACACCCCAGAAATATTATTATCATTGGATGCAGAAAAAGCATTCGACATGATTGAATGGAAATACCTTTTACTATTTTGGAGAAGTTTGGGTTTGGCCCGAACATTTGTGCATGGATTAAATTACTGTATACTAACCCAGAAGCTTCAGTTTGCATCAATAACATTTGCTCAGACTACTTTAAACTAGAACGTGGCACAAGACAAGGATGCCCTTTGTCACCACTGCTGTTTGCAATTGCCATTGAACCACTGGCAATACATTGTCGAAATACTGATCAGATAAAGGGGATTAGCAGAGAAGGACTGGAACAGAAAATCTCATTATATGCAGATGACATGGTACTGTATATATCGGACCCAGAAAATTCTGTGCCTGCAGTCTTAGCAGCACTCACAGAATTTCAAAAGCTCTCTGGTCTCAGAATTAATCTGAATAAAAGTGTACTCTTTCCGGTGAATTCGCAAGCATATAATATTAGATTAGACACCCTTCCTTTTATCATTGCAGAACAGTTTAAATACCTCGGGTAAACATCACAAGTAAACATAAAGCTCTTTATCAAAAAATTTCGTGTCTGTATGGAAAAAATTAAACAAGACTTGCATAGATGGTCAACCCTTCATCTCACACTAGCTGGAAGAATTAACACTGTTAAGATGAATATTCTTCCTAAGCTCCTTTTTATTTCAAAACATACCAATATACATTAATAAATCGTTCTTTAAGCAATTAGATTCAACAATAACCTCATTTATTTGGAATTCTAAACATCCACGCATCAAAAGAGCGACCCTACAAAGACAAAAGGCAGAAGGCGGCATGGCTCTACCTAACTTCCAGTTTTATTACTGGGCAAATATACAGTCGATAAGAACCTGGACACAAATAGAAGAACATACACAGGCATGGACCGCAATAGAAGTAAAATCCTGCAGTACTTCTTTGTATTCCTTGCTTTGTGCTCCAATAAACACACGTTATCGGCAATACACTAATAACCCAATTGTGCTCCACTCACTTAGAATCTGGAACCAATGTAGAAAGCATTTTAAGACGGAGAAGCTTCTTTCTGTGGCACCCTGCAAAAGAACCACCTCTTTCAACCCTCACAAACATATGCAGTTTTAATATCTGGAAAAATTTGGAATTAACTTGCTTAGAGACCTTTATATAGACAACGTCTTTGCATCCTATGAACAATTACGTTCCAAATTTAACATTCCAGCTACAAATTTCTTTCACTATCTTCAAATCAGGAACTTTGTTAAACAGAACCTTCCAGATTTTCCTCATCTTGCACCCTCATCCACGCTGGAAAAATTATTGCTCAATTTCAAGGAGTTAGACTCCATCTCTACAATATATAAAATCCTTTTACAATCCCTTCCTTTCAAAGATCCAAGAGGACACTGGGAAAATGACCTCTCAATTAATATATCAGAAAAGGAGTGGAAAGTAGCAATGCAGAGAATTCACTCAAGCTCCATATGCAAAGCATACAATTATACAACTCAAAATTATATATCGAGCACATCTGTCTCGACTAAAACTCTCAAAATGTTTCCAGGGCATGATCCAACCTGCGAACGTTGCAACCAAGCCCCAGCCTCACTAGGTCACATGTTCTGGGCCTGCTCCAAATTAACATTATTCTGGACAAAAATTTTTAATTACCTCTCAGACAGTCTTGGACTCACAATCCCTCCTAACCCATTAACAGCTGTGTTTGGGGTTCTTCCAGAGGGTCTTAAAGTGGAGAAAGACAAACAAACTGTGATTGCATTCACTACACTGTTGGCACGCAGACTTATTCTGATAAACTGGAAGAACCCAAACTCTCCTCTTTTAAGTCAGTGGGAAACTGATGTGTTATATTATTTAAAATTGGAAAAAATCAAATACTCAGTTAGAGGATCTGTGCAGACTTTTTTCAAAACATGGCAGGATCTAATCAGTAATATTTTGAAATGATTTTATAAAGCACAGAGAATTTGTTGATTTAGGTATTTTTAAAAGCCTTAAATTTTACACCGTTTGGCTTGCTCTCTCTCTCAAGGGTGGGGATCGATCTGTTCTTAGCATAATTCTTTTTTTTTTTGTAAAAACTTGATTGCTATGTATTGATTGTAATAAAATTAATAAATAAATAAAAAAAAAAAAATAAATAAATTGTCCCTTGATGTGTGTGTAGCTGGTGCCCTTTCCGGGGCTTATTTGTTATGCTGAAGACTTTCTTGGATAGACTCTGTATTTTCTATTCTGGCTAAGCAGGGTTAAAGATTAATTTCAGGAAACACTTGTAAATTAATGACTTACCTAAAGATTATATTCATTAGGTATGGATGGTGGCATAAGAAGTTTACTGGTACCAATTTTTAAGAATAAGGGGGGTGTGCAGAGATGTAGTAACCACAGGAGGATAAAATTGATGAGCCACAGCATGAAGATATGGGAAAGAGTAGTGGAAGCTCATGTTAGAAGGGAGGTGATGATTAGTGAGCAGCAGTATGGTTTCATGCCAGGAAAGCGCACCACAGATGCGATGTTTGCTCTGAGGATGTTGATGGAGAAGTATAGAGAAGGCCAGAAAGAGTTGCATTGCATCTTTGTGGACCTGGAGAAAGCATATGACACTGTGCATCAAAAAGAGTTGATACATGAGGAAGTCAGATTTTGCAGAGAAGTATGTAAGAGTTGTACAACATATGTATGAAGGAAGTCGGGAGTGGCAGAGAAGTACGTAAGAGTTGTACAGTATATGTACAAGAGAAGTGTGACAGTGGTGAGGTCTGCGGTAGGAGGTGGGATCACATCAGAGATCAGCTCTGAGCCCTTTCTTATTTGCAATGGTGATGGACAGGTTGAATGATGAGATTAGACAGGAGTCCCCGTGGACTATGATGTTTGCTGATGACTTTGTGATCTGTAGCGAGAGTAGGGAGGAAGTTGAAGAGACCCTGGAGAGGTGGAGATATGCTCTAGAGAAGAAAGGAATGAAGGTCAGTAGGAAAAAGACAGAATACGTGTGTGAATGAGAAGGAGAGCAGAGGAATGGTGAGGATGCAGGGAGTAGAACGGGTGAAGGTGGATGAATTTAAATACTTGGGATCAATAGTACAGTGTAACATATATTGTGGAACTGAATTGAAGAAAAGAGTACAGGAAGGGGGGAATAGGTGGAGAAGAGTGTCAGGAGTGATTTGTGACAGACGGGTATCAGCAAGAGTTAAAGGGAAAGTCTAAAGGACAGTAGTGAGACCAACTATGTTATATGGGTTGGAGGCGGTGGCACTGGCTAAAAAACAGGAGA
The DNA here is from genome assembly GCF_016835505.1 of Polypterus senegalus. NCBI lineage: Eukaryota > Metazoa > Chordata > Cladistia > Polypteriformes > Polypteridae > Polypterus > Polypterus senegalus. The sequence goes on along the minus strand of NC_053162.1, from coordinate 51,656,220 downwards.
CAGCTGGAGGTGGCAGAGTTAAAGATGCTAAGATTTGCATTGAGTGTGACAAGAATGGGCAGGATTAGAAATGAGGATATTAGAGGGTCAGCTTTGACTAAATTGACTAAGCCTTGAGTGGAAAACAAAGCATAATGAAATGAAACAGAGTAAACCTAAAAATGAGTGTCATGGAGGAATGACAAATATGGATGAGGTTTTGTTTTTTATTTTGTTTAATATAAGGAAAGACAAAATTGTCAGTTATCTGTGGGAACTGAACTGAGGTGTTGGTTCATAGAAGTGTATCCTATCCACTATGCTACCATTAAAACAGGTGAGCACCTCTTCCTCAGGTGATACTGTACATTATACTGTATAATTAAAACAGCATTAAAGAGCATTACACTGAGATGGAAGGCAATAATGTAATGTTAGCTTATACAGTATATATATAATAAGTTGTAAAAGTTACTTTTCATTATTTTTGGGAGAAGGTGGAGGGCACCATGTGATTGTCAAGAAATAGTAAAGTTTTATCTGTGCCAAAAATTCGCCACCAATTTGTGGTGTAGTGGTTAGCATATCTGCCCTTAAATGAAAAACTATGTGGTCAAATCCTGCCCACAAAGGATTTTTCTATTTCAAAATTTCTCATTGGTTCTTCTGTATGTGGGTGGGGTCATAGTTTCTCAGGCATTACCTAAAGTTACTTGGGAAGCAGGTACAAGGTGGTAGTATGAAAAAATGTCTTTTTGCACTCATGAACTATGAGAGATAATAAGCTTACAAGCAGTGGCAAGCAATAATGACAGGTATATGGAAATAATTGTTGATCATTAAAGGAAAAAGTTTAGGTTATAAATGGGAATTGAACTGTAACATATTGGTTGAGAGGCATGCATGCTATCCACTACACCACCAGTAAGCCTGATGTACAGTTCTTTCTCAGTTGATATTGTATATCAGACTGTATTATCTGAACAAAGGGCAAGAGATAGAGGTGAAAGGAAATAATAGAACTGTGCCTCATATGTGAACTGAGTTCTTAATCGCACTTTTACTCTGTTTTGGAGGCAGAAGGAGGACGTTCTTTGACTTAGAATAATTAGAATGGTGTGAAATGTTTCCAAAGAAACTGTGGTGTAGTGGTTAGCATAATTGCCCTGAAAAGGAAAGTTTTGGGTTCAAATCCGGGCCATGATGTGTTCATTTGTATCATTTTGAAATATTTCATAATGCATAATTGCATAATTATATTTTATCAGGTATTGCCTATTGTTATTTGGGGAGCAGCTACAAGGTGTTTCCGAATGAAAACATTTCAATATCCTGGTGACAAGGTAAATATAGAGTAATGAGTTGAAGTCTGGATTTTCAACAGATGTAGTTGTGATTCTGGGCCTTAAAAATTGGATATTTTGAAATTGGTATGTGTCCGTTGATCTATGGTGTGTTTCTGTGAAAATAACAAGGAACTGTAGCTGTGGGAGAAATACAGAAAATTCAGCTGGGGTTGGCACACTCGGACATATGGTGTAGTGGTTAGTGGTAGTTGTGTGTTAATAGTTTCTTTGATGTCACCCTATGGGTTCCTGAGTCATGGAGGATCAGTAAATTGTGTTAACCACACATATCAAATACTTCTTCGTGAGAGTCCAAAAAGGATCATTTTATGCATTCCACCGACATCACTAGACCCTGGTATGCTATGCAATTAAACTCAACAGCATGGAAAAAATAAAAATCTTTTTTTTTCTATAGAGGTAAAATGTGCCACCTTGTTATGAAATCCTCAATTTTTTGTGTTGTCTGTGTGGTAATAAATGGTCAGTGCAAGTGCTTTGGTGACTAGTATTACTGTTTGTGATCACTGGTGTTGTTCGGACAAATTTGCCAGAGTGTTCCTCACAGAAAATATGCCATGTTCGCCGATGGCCTTGTTTGCAGAGTAATTTCCTGAAACTTCATTGTGCTGCCAGCTTAGACTCACTTGTATCTCCTAATGCCCAAATGTGCTGTCACAGACATTTAGCAGCCAGTGTTGCTATGTTGGATGGGACAGCCCCTTTAGTATCCTAATTGAGTAAATATCGGGTAAAATAAATATAGTGTAAAAATTGCACATTAATTTGAAAGTCTTGAGAATACACTAAAAATGACTGGAAATTTTGCAAAACATATAAACAAAAAACATGCAATCACAGGGCAATTGGAAATGTGTCTGTGTGTTTGCGTCTTAAAGGTTGTGTCTTTTTGTATGAACGTGTATGTGAGCTGTTTTGAATATGTATGCCTACCCCTTTAATAGTATTACCCATAGTGCTACTCAGTTGATCAATCAGGAAGAAGTGAGATTTCCATATGCTTGAGTGTTGTGCCTATTTGGAAGCAGCAGCAGTGAGCAAGCAAGTCTATAAGGGAAAACCAAACAAACTGAATGTTTGAGTTTGAGAGAGGTGAGTGCCTGCTAACAAATCTGTTGAGGGTATAACTTAGGGAATTCATTCTTCCTGCCCTCATGAACTTTTCCGCTTCTGAAATTAAATTCAATCGATTTTGTCTCTAGGGGTGCCTGGTGGTGCAGTAGTTGGCCCTACAACCTCACAACTCAGGTCACATTTTTGGACACAATTCTTGGTCCAGAATAATTTGCAATCACTTCTGTAGACTACAGAAACTCTTTTAAAAGACTATTGCACCTTCATAATCCACTCAAGTTCAATTTCTTCTTGCCTACTGACTTCAATGATTTTGACTGAATTCTGCAAAGTTCCCGAACATTTCCTCAATGTCACCGAACATAAGAAAAAAACAATTCAGCCAGGTTCACTCATCAGTAGTGAGCACAAACAACACATTGCTGATGCCAAACAAACAGAATAAGTACAAACATATTGTACTAAAAATGCAATATGAGAAGTATAGAAGAAGGATTTGGCTCCAAAAACAGCTTAGTAAAGAAACGTTAGTCTGAGTGAATCTGCCATTCTGATGAGATTTTCAGGAGCTAATAATTTTCTTGAGACTCCTTTTGAGGAACAATGGAGACAATGATATCACACTTTTCATACCCACTCTATCTGGATGGCATGTCCGGTCATGGTCATTGGAGCCTGGAAGATCACCAGACAGACAGAAAAATGTGAAAACAATAGTAATAAATTTTGTAAAAATGGAACTTAATTGTTTTTTAGAACCAGATTATTTTCAAACCAGAGAAAACTAGGATTTAATTTTGTGCCAGAAGTGAGTTGTCTGTAAGTTTTATTTCTTAATTTAGCATGAATGAGGAGGTCCCACTTGGAATGTAGAGCATTGTGATATTCTTACATTAAATTGGAGTGGAGGTTTCTCCCCCTTAAAGTTTCAAGCACAAACATATACAGTATGTAGTGTTTTATGTATAGTATTGTAAATTGTATTGGGTTTGACTCTGTGTTTGGGTTTGTGCATATTTGTCCTGTGATTGACATGCACCTTGTCCTGCTTTGTGTTGTTTGCTTTCTGCGACAGGCTGCAGCTGCCCCGTGACCCTGCCCTGGAAAAGCTTAAGAAGCTTAGGTTTGGATGAGGAATGGATTGATAAATGAAGGGAAGGATGTTATGGTAATGTGAGGTCCCACTCACATAGTAACTGTGAGCTCTTAACCTATGAAAAGAGTAGACAAAAGCTTCAGTTAACAGAAGTGAACAGGATTCATGGATAAAATAAACCTATTGGGATTCCATGATTGGTTATGTTAGGGGAAATACGCCGTAGATTACAAATACAAATGAATCCAAAAATGAATGTTCTTGTGTTACTTTGTACTTTAAAAAATGGTGCCACTTTGTGGTTTTGTTTAGTGCAGCATGGCAGACTCACTTGTCTGAAAAGAGCAGCCTCTTTTACAAGTTGGGTTCATTTACATTGCACAGCTATAAACATTTTCATTACACTAATCAACGAACAGATGAATGATATGGTCTTCAAACAGAACTATCTCTTGAGGATTATCTCAAAGTTACAAATAGTTATACAGAATAAAACTCTGGTAAATATCTGGTTAATAGAATAAGACTTCTTATTTGTTAACTAGCTCTATTTTGTAGCTTTGCCTGGGATGTTTGATAGAGTGGGTGTTAGTTGTAGTGTTGTTAATCAGATGTATTAGAAGTGCTGTGTAAATAAGAACTTTTATGTATACAATGTTTGTAGATTTTGTTTTTTATTTTTACCATTAGTCAAGTATTATTGTTTCTGCGCCTACTTTTCTCTTCCTCCCTTTTTTCCTTCAAGTAAAAAATGTCTACACTCACAAATACAGCACCTGGCACCATCCTCGGAGCTTTACAGTGAGTACTAACCTTTGATCTTTGTGTCTTCCTTGAGCTTCCCTGAACTTTGTCCTTCCATTTCACACCCCACTGTACATGCCAATCATGATCCTGTCTCTTTATTCCTGTCAGGAGCACCGCCTGCTTCTTAGTTTTCATTCCAAACAATTGGCTAGTGATGCTGTTTAAGTGGCCTATCCATCCCTTCATTTACATGGATAGGCCCATTCGAGCACCGTACCAAGCATGTACATTAACACCATAATAATAAATATTAAAATAAAAATGACATTTGAGTTTAAGAGGTGGAATCTGCATGTTCACGCTTAGTGTTCATTGGTGAAATTTAACAAAACATTTTTAGAATGAATATGCAGCATTTTCCGGAGACCTTGTTATTTGAATATATTCCTAGAAATGCATCGTGCAGCCGGTTTAGGCAAACAGTTTTTTCTAAGCGTTCTTGGTGTAGTTGATGGCAGTTGTGTTATGAGAATACCTCAATGATGGGTCATTAGTGAGAACAAATGCCACTTGCTATTGGTTTGGCAGATATTGTACTAGAAAATTGTGCAGTAGTTCTAGTGGTAAAGAGGGACAATTACACACCTCAATAATGAAAAGCGTTCAAGCTCATTATTATTTTTATAATAGTACATATAGCTTTGTTTTTTTCACTAACTATGATCTGTTTTGTAATTGAGGATTTGCCTGTAAAATAAAAATAGGGAGGTGTGGTCTGGTACTGGCAGAGATGACTTTCATACAGATGGCTCTGGTTACATAAAATGCATAGCAAATCACATTGATGGTGAGAGCCCTGTAGGATTGTGCATGGTCTGCCCATTTCTTGAAAATCCTTGATGAACCTTCGACTGTCCTTCAGAAATATTGTTACAGTCATGGAAAATCCCAGTAGAAATGGCGTGGAGTAATGACAGGTATACGACAGGTAAGGTCGTTTTCTATTTACGAAAAATTTGTCAGTCGTGGATGGGAATTGAACTTACACTTCCTGGTTGAGGGATGTGTATCATACCCACTACACTACCATACCAGGCCTGTGTTACTGTCTCATTTGATACTGTGGTATTTGAACGAAGACCAAGAACAGATTGAGGTGGACAGCAATTGTTGAACTTTACCTCATATTTGTGTTTAGTTCTTACTCAACTCTCTTTCATTCTGTTTGCGGGCAGATGGAGGCTTTTCTGTGTTTGACAAAAAATAGAAATGTGTGAAATATCCCACCCCAAACCAGCATAGAGATATGGTGTAGTTGGTAGAATACCTGTCCTTAAAGTAGTGGTAATGGGGTCGATTCCTACCCATGATGTTAAAACTTGTTTTGTTTAAGAAGTTTTCATGATTATCTATATTATAAGTGAGTAAGGCCATGTTCTATCAGGAATTGCATATTGTTATTTGTGGAGCAGCTATGACTTTTCATCATATCATTGTAATCTTTTGATTCTCATTGATTCATACAATCCCATCCCACAGGTTCCAATCCAGGAGGAGTCACTCCTTGAGGCCTGGAAGAGCAGAGGAGCTAAGCAGAGACAAGAGACTCACTCCACAGTTGTGTTTGACAATGAAAGTTTTATTTAATAGGTTGTACCATCAGAGCATGTATGTGTATATATATATATATATATATATATATATATATATATATATATATATATATATATATATATATATATATATATATATATATACAAAATATATATATATATATATATACAGTATATATATATATAATGCGGCAAAGGCACACAATGGATGAAATAAACATGCTTGTCAATGTAAGGTTTCATGGGTCTAATTCTGTGGCCAAACAGGCACTAAACGCTGCATAACATTTAACTTAAAATGTGTTTCTTTTTTATGTAAACTGTACATATATTTTTTCTTAATTTGCTGGATGTCTCTGTATGGCTGTAGCTGTTTCCTGAACTGTTTGTTTGGATGTTGCAGTTGTTCTTATTTGCACACTCACTGGTACTGCATATTGGTACACAATTGTCAATAGTTAGAGCTCAATGGTCTGTTTCCTAAGCCAGTGACACAAAACCCTTAACGCACATCCAGCAGTTTGATCTCTGCGCTAATCCCTTAAATACCTCCTGCTCAATGCATCACATAGTGTTCACTTTCTAAGCACAAATTTCATGATCAGCTCTCATATTATATTTTCATAATGTCAAGTTAGATAATGCTTACACTTGGAAATCAGCAAACTTAACTCATGCAGATCTTTTCTCCACACTTCCCTACCAATGCTATCCAATGTGAAAATTGTATCATATTTACGTTAGAGGCATGAGACTTAAAGAAAAATATATGTTAAGGTGACGAGAGGAGGGATTGAACCCATGACCTCCAGGCTTACAATGTACTACCCATCCAAATACTGACAGTGATGTGACTGCTAAGCTACCACTAGCACACTACACACTATAGATTGTACCATCAGAGTATACAAACATCATATATATGGGGGATGGACAAATTAGACACGTTTTTCAATGTAACTTTTCATGGGGCGGCAGATGTTGAGGTTTGATTTCTGGAACACCCAACTTTCTCTGTTGTAGACGTTCCACCATATTCTCCCTTTCTGGACTTCACTGAGGAGTTCTTTTCCTTATATCAAACAAATACAGTAAGAGGCATTAGACTGAAGTAAAAAAAAATAGTTGACCATAAAGTGTCAGAAGATGGGATTGAACCAATGACTTCCAGGATCATAATGTACATGGCCAACTATTGACAGTAACTTGACCACTAGGCTATAGTGACTGCTGCTACAAGCCCACTGTCGCAACAGATTGTACATTTGGAGTATACATATACAGTATAAGGGGAAAAGGCACATAATGGATGAATTAGACACGCGTGTCAATGTAATTTTTTATGAGGCGACAGACATTGAGGTTTGTTCCCTGGAACACCCAACCTTCTCTGTTGTTGACATTCCACCATATTCTTCCTTTCTGAACCTCATTGAGGAGTTCTTTTCCTGATGTCAATCAAATACAGTCAGAGGCATTACACTGAAATAAAGAATTAGCCATCAAGTGTCAGAAGAGGGGTTTGAACCCATGACTTCCAGGGTCACAATGTACATGGCCAACCATTTTTACAGTATTTTGAGCACTAGGCTACAGGAACTACTGCTGCAACCCCACTATCACAACAGAGTGTACATTTACAGTATAAGGGGAAAAGGCACACAATGGATGAAATAGACATGCTTGTTGGATGGGGTTCAACCAATAAGTTTCCACATTGATACTCCACTTGAGCAGTCAACTGAATATAAAGGAAACTGAAGAGGCTTCTTCATATTTGGTTGACTGCTACACAATGGAGCACCATTGAGGCAACCAACGGTGTCAGAGAGAAAGGGGAGAGGAGAGAGGCAGAGAGAAAAAGGAAAGGATATTTTGGTAACAGCAGGATTTTGAAATCCATTCAGGGGTGAGATTCAAATACTGGTTGTGGAGTTTACATGTTTTCCCTGTGTCGGTTTTCTCCAGATTCTCTGATTTGTTCTCACAGTCCATAGACATACAGTTCTGTTGAACTGTTGATGCTAAATTGTTCTTTGATGTGTGTGTCCTTATTGGGAATGGCTGGTGCCTTGTTCAGTGATTGTTGCTTGTTCCCATTACTTGTGTAGATAAACTTCATCTTCTCTGAATCTCTGTTTCTGGATAAGTAGGGTTAAAAGAAGGATTTCTAATTTATGATAATTATATTAAACTGTAAACCCTTTCGAGTTCTACTGTAGTACATCAATGACCCCATCAGCTTCATACTTAATATCTCAAGTACTCCATCTGCACATATTGTGGTCTACTCTGCTTTTTGAACTATAAGAGCTATTAGATTGGAATTGAACTCACGCTTTCTGGTAGATAACCATTTATGCCAACCACTACACAACCATAACTTGCCTAGGTTTCTATCTGAGTTGATACAGTACATCAGACTATAGGAGGAGGAGGAAGAATAAGAAAAATAAAACAAAAAAAAGAGTGGTAAGACTGTGGTAAGACCCCCATATGGTGTCACTTCCGGTTCCCCGATGACATCTCTTCCTGCACAGACTCCCCATATGAGTCACTTCTGGTTCCCCCTGATGATGTCACTTCCTACCCCAACCCCATATGATATCACTTCCGGTTCCCCCAATGATGCCACTTCCAGCTCCCACCGATGATGTCATTTCCTGCCCCAACCCCATATGACGTCACTTTTTTCGGTCCCCGATGATGTCACTTCCGGTTCCTTCGATAACATCACTTCATGTGCTGACCCCATATGATGTCACTTCTGGTTTCTGGCGATAACATCACTGCTTGCCTCGACCCATATGACGTCACTTCTGGTTCCCCCAATGATGTCACCTCCTGCCCAATCCCCATACAACATCACTTCCTGCCCCGTCCTTATACAGTATAACGTCACTTCTGGCTTTTCCCTGATGACGTCAGTTCCTGCCCCGACCTCATATGACGTCACTTCCATTTCCCCTGATGATGCCATTTTTGGTCCCCCCGAAGATGTCATTTCCTGCCCCGACCCCATATGATAGCACTTCAATTTTCCCCTGATGACATCGCTTCCGGTCCCCCCGATGTCGCCACTTCCTGCCCCAACCCCATATGATGTCTCTTCCGTTTCCCCTGATGACGTCACTTCCGGTCTCAAGTCTGCCCTGACCACCCATCTGTTTGTAGCGGGCTGCGGGGAATCCAGGGGGCATGAGAGCCTCAGGTCTCCAAGTTGGGCAGCACTGGCCCCTTCGGGCAACTTACTACTTAGGGTTTGTATATCAGTAAAGGTTTGCCTGTGGATATCCATTCTAGAGGTGTTATAGGAGTCAAATGGCACATTTAAAATTAGTGTAACCAACTTGAAAGAACAGCTCTTCGCTTTCACTTCAGAATTGAAATCTCCAGGTAGTCAGATCTATTCTCTCTAGATAGTGTCATCTTACAGTGAATGCATCCACAAGGTGCTGTAAAAAATAGTTGCATTTTAGTCTGACAGGAACAATATTACGAGGAACTGTCTGAAGCGAGTTAAGAAAACTGAGACCGAGGTAGAAAACCGACAGACGCTTGGACGGGTTTGAGGATAACAAGGACCATAAAACACACGTTTTGTTGGTGTAACTTTATACATTTCAACTACTTTTACTTCTAAGCGCATTTGTTCTGTTATACTTGTACCTTTTGTGAAAATGCTTATTTGATATTTGGACTTCAGTCTTCACACGTTATACTCTTCATGTCAAAATTTTGTTGTTAGTACTAAATCATGAAAAACGTTTGTATTTTAGATATATGTTCAACATTTCTGTCATGCTACACATCTTTGTTGACATGGAACACAGATGAAATACATGTGTTCCAAATAACAATATATTTTTTAGCCTATATAGCTCTAAGATAAACAAGGCTTCAGTTGGGAGAGGTATTTGCAGTTTCTGCAACGGTGGGAGGATGGGATAGCTCCTTAGGCTTATCAACACTTTCACAAGACAAAAGACACCGCATGGAGACGTGCGAGAGGATTTAAGGTGGGACGGATTTACGAGTGTTTTCATAAGCTTTGGTAATTCTAGTGCTAAAACCTTTCTGACAAGTGTTGAATTTGAATTCCTGCCAATGAATTTATGCTTATTGTTTTTTGAGTCTGAAATTTGTTTCACATATTTATTGGCTCAATCTATTTGTTTTTTGGCACTTTAGTAGTTCACTGCCTTTGTTTCATTGGATCCATCCTGCTGTTAAAAATGCCTGCCTGAGGCAGCTCAGTGTGTTTCATATCTTTTTTTAAATTTATTAGCTTAAATGTGTAGACTATGGGAAGAGTATAAAAAAGTGTCACTGTTTTCAAAGTCTTTTCATTTAACTTCCATAATTGTTTACTATAAAAAGACATTAATAAAACAATCAACTAATGAAAATACAAACTGTCAGGACTATGTTAGCTTACAAATCTTGTTTTACACATTATTCTACTTTAATATCAGTGATTCTTTTGACAGCAGACATTCTTATGTTGGCAAGTACAGTATCAACTCATTTCTGTAACGTGAACCTTCAAAAAGATGCCATAATATTGTACAAATCACATTAGGCATCAGTGGTAAATTCAGCAACCATCTTATGTGCACAATGGAATTTTATCTTTTCTAAAAAGATTATGCTGACTGTGGAGACTTATGAAGCCTTGAAAGATTATACTTACATATTGATCAACATATTCTAACAGCATGAATATCAGCTTAAGGTATCGCTATTTAATGCTCAAATGCACAAAAGCAGATACCATTCCTATATTAACATCTAGTGGTTTATAACTAAGTCATTGATCTATGTTAGTAGTTACTGAAATATGTCTTTATCAATTTTAGGTTAAAGCTATTACTCCAAATTATGAACAAATTGTACAGTATATTTAACAACTATCAAATTTTATTTTAACAATTAAAAATAGGAACATGTTTAGAAATCAGTTTTACCAAACAATCATGTGTGATTTGCAACATAATGTGTACTGTACAGTACAATAGTTACTCAAAGCAGGGTTCCAGTGATTTTCATTCATAGATGTTCATTTGCTTAACGAGTTGGTTGCAGTTGTGGCGTATTGCCTTTGATCGTCAGTTGTGTAGTTCAACATGCTCAGCAACTCAGTCAGATTGGTCTTCAACACGTACTGACAAAATCGAACAGATATGATTTTGCCTTAAGTTGTTGGATTGTGCTAATGCAAGTGTGAAAGCTGACAACCAATGAGTGCACCACTTGAAGTGTAATGCATACAATACATCTGAAAAAAAAAAAACGGAAAGCGACTTTCCAAACAAAAGTGAGGTTTGTCTTTATAATATCTTTTGTTCTTCATACCATGACAGAATTAAAAAAGAAAAAAAGGCCAAGATTGTGAATGCACTCACTATACCTGTAATTTATTAGCACTAGTAAAGGCCCCACCATGCAGCACATTAATTGGCTGTTAGCATGAGATAAGCACATAATAAATAACCTTTAAAATTTAAAACTGTGCTGAAAAGTCATCTAATTTATCATTCCAAGACTTATAGTCATGTAATTCACATTCTCAAGGCATTGAGATCCAGCATCTGCAGTCATACTGTTTGACATGCTCTCTAACTGGAAATCATATACAGTAAATTCCCACTAATCACAAATTCTCCCACTGGCTATTACAAAAGTATAACCCATTTCGCAACACTCATAATCTACTCCTGCCTATTTACGGTCATGCACAGTTGAAAAAAAAATTCCGAGACGCGTACTGAGGTTAAGAGCATTGCAGACCTGTTATTGCTCACATGTCTGGGGCTGCACACTGAACAGATTAATGTGTGTCTATCCAGCACAGAGAGGCTTGGTTAAGCCATTGAACACTATACATGATGGGAATCCATGCTTGCAATTGTTCCCATGAATTTCAAGTTAGTGTGGGTCATATGATGGCAATGATGGAATCCCTGCCCTTTGTACACACCACTCGTCGCTAATACTAGCTGGATGGTTTAGTGACGTCCTTGGATTAGTCAATCATGGCCTCTGGTGAAGCCCCTAGAAGATGACTGAACTCTTCTATAAAGGAAATAAAAGTTGTAACAAGGTTTCCATAGATAAACCTGCAGACAGATCACAACTAAACCTTGAGGTACAACATTAGGATCAATGCTTCAGTATCTGTAGTTTCTGTACCTTTGGGGTATGAGGACCGATTCTACTTGCTACTTAAATAGATCACCCTCTGCTTTTCATAAAAACAGTAAACAAGTTCATCAGTAAATTCTGTATATGTGCAACTCTGATATCAACTTCATTTTGGTTTCAGCACTGCTTAGATTAATTTCATCACTCACTTAAATTCTTAATTGTATGTTAATTTTATCTATTGAACTTGTTAAATGCATTGGTCTTATTGTAAAGAAGTACCAAATATGTTTTTAGTGATACTGTATTAGAAATCGTAAGCTCAATGCATTATACAGCACTGATAATAATTTGCTAAGCTGCTGTGTAATGTGTATGTGGGAGGGTGAGGTTGTGGAGGCACAAGTATTTTTGAGACTGATTACTGAGATGGTTATAATCAATACCTTCACTTTAGGTAATGCGGACAAAACATGCTTTATTCATTTAATGACAAGGAATACTTCTCTTTTTGTTGTTTTAACACAACAAATTAAACTTTTTTATTGTGTATACTTATTTTTCTCGTAGATGACCTCCCCATACAGAGGTAAGTCTGTGTCATTACATAGTCTGCATATAAAATTTTGTAAGAATTTTTTCACTCTGTCTTGAGACAAAATAGTATGTTAAAAATAAAAAAAAGCAATTGAACCACGAAAATGTATTAAAATATGTAAAGATACTAAAGATAAAAAGATCTCCAAATTTAATTTTTGATTTGTTTTATAATCTGGCCTTCCATTAATTTTCCTAACTTGCTTATCCACAGCAGCATCACAGAGCAGTGCAAGCTTATCCTAGCAAGCATTAGGTGCAAGGCCAGAAAAACACCTCTACAGAACATTTTTACAATATACAGTATTTTCAATAAAACTTAAATTTGTAATTTTCAATTTAATTTGCACTGGCACCATGCATTTCTACAAAGCTAGTTTAATTAACAGTGTCAATACACCCTTAATATAATTCAATTAAATGGATTATTTCTGTGTGGTGAAGTAGAAATCACTGATGTCTCAGAAGCCAACAGTTCTGATTTTGAACCTCGCACAAGGTTAGTTTGTACAGAACTTACTTATTCTTCTCGTCCCTACATGTATGCTTCTCTAGGTATTCTGTTTTTCCCCCACTCCAAAAGACGTGTTTTAAACAAACTGCCAATTGTAAATTAGCCAACTGTACATATACATAGCCATTGTGATGGATTAATGCCCCATCCACGATCGCTTTGGCCCACCGAAACCCTGGGCTGGAGAAGGGTGTGTGTCATCCAATCAGTCGTTTCCGACCTTCAGCGATTCTATAAGCTAGCTCTCTCCATGCTTTTCGATCTTGCACAGCTTCTTTGAGCTGTGTTATGCTCATGCCTGTGTCTGCTTTGATGGTGTTAAGTCAACGAGTCCGCTGGTGGCCGGGTCTTCTTTTGCCGCTTTCCATCCCTAGCATGACCAATTTTTCTAGTGAATTTGATCGCATTATATGGCCGAAATAGGTCTGTTTGAGTCTAGTGATTTTCCCGTCTAACAAGATGTCCGGCTTTATGCGCTCTAGCACTTCTTTGTTCGTTACTCTCGCTATCCATGGAATGCGGAGTAGCTTTCTCCAGCACCAAAGTTCAAAACTGTATATCTTCCTTCTGTCGTTTTTTTTTAGGGTCCAACTTTCACATCCATATATGGTTATTAGAAAAATAATTGCACAGACTAGCCTGCATTTAGTGGCGAGGCTGATATCTCTGCTTTTCCAAATTTTTTCCATGTTTAGCATTGTACTTCAGCCGAGCGCTATTCTTCTTTTTACCTCTGAGTAAAGTCCTCTGCCCCGGTCAATGTTTGAGCCTAGGAAAGTAAATTTCTGAACACATTCTATTTCCTCATCACCGATTTTTATTTTGATGTTGTTGACTGCGTTCGTCATTATTTTCGTCTTTTTTAAGTTCAAGTCGCTTTTTCATTTCAGCCAACAAAGTAGTGTCGTCAGCGTATCGGAGATTATTGATGTTTCTTTTGCCGATTTTTACTCAAATTTCTGACTCCTCCAGTCCTGCCTTCCGCGTGATGACTTCTGCATACAGATTAAACAGAATGGGGGAGAGGATGCAACCTTGTCGCACTCCTTTTCTACAGTGGAACCATTCAGTGTCTCCGCATTGTGTCCGAACTGTGGCTTCCTGCTCGGAATATAACATTCTGATCAACTTAACCAGATACGGTGGTACATCCAACTCTTCTAAGGCTTTCCACAGTTTCATATGGTCAACGCAATTAAATGCCTTTGTGTAGTCTATGAAGCACAGGTAGATCTTCTTTTGATATTCCCGACATTTTTCAATGATCCAACGCAGGTTTGCGATGTGGTCGTGAGTGCCGCGTCCCCGCCTGAAACCTGCTTGTACATCAGGCAATTCTGTCTCCATTGTTGACCTCAGCCGCTCCTGTATGATCTTTAGGAGCACTTTGCTCGCATGTGGGATCAGAGCTATTGTGTGATAATTCGAGCAATCTCGGATGTCACCTTTTTTCGGTAACGGGATAAATATGGATCTTTTCCAGTCCCTTGGCCATTTGCCAAATTCCCAGATCTTTTAACACAGGGTCGTGATGACTGCCAATGGTACAGGGCGCAATAATTCCACTGGGATGTTATCTATGCCCGGAGCTTTGTTCTTAGCAAGCTGCTTGATGGCCCATGCAACTTCTGCTTCCAAGATCGGTGCTTCTAATTCTAGTGCATCATCGTTCTGCGAAGTCCCAGGTTCATTTTTGCATGCGTACAGCTCTTCAGTGTATTCTTTCCACAAGTGCCTTATACCTTGCTGGTTGTATGCTACGGTTCCATCCTTGTTTTTGATTGTTCCTTTTTTGAGCGGAGAAAGGCATTTGGATGTTCTTCACCTGAGCGAATAGATGCCTAGTGTGATCTTTCAAGCAATTCTCCTCGAGCTTTTTGCAGCGCTCATTCCAGTACGCTTCCTTATCTTTCCTGGTGGCTCTTTGAAATTCTGCGTTCAGCCTCCTCACCTTATTTCTGTCTCCTGCAGCCAGTTTTAGCCGTTCTCCTTTCATGGGCAATCCTGAGAGTTTCTTCCGTTAACCATTTGCCTTTCTTTTCTAGCTTCTTATTTGGTACATACCTCTTCGCTATTTCCGTGATTGTTGAATTGATATCGTCCCATAATTCTTTTGGTGGTTTCTCAGCCGCATCAAGTAATTCAAATTGATTTTTTACCTCGATGGCGTATGAAGCTGGTATTTTCAATATATCGAATTTTTTCGGTGGTGCGTGATTTTTTTTTTGTTATTTTTATTAATTTTATTGCAATCCATACAAATCAATCAAGTTTTTACAAAAAGAAAAATTAAGTTAAGGACAAATCAATCCCCACCCCGAGAGAGGGAGCAAGGCAAACGGCGTGAAATTTAAGGCTTGTAAACAAACCTAAATTAATAAATTCTCTGTAATTTATGAGCTTATTTTAAAATATTACTGATTAGATCCTGCCATGTTTTGAAAAAAGTCTGTACGGATCCTCTGAGTATTTGATTTTTTCCAATTTCAAATAGTATAACACATCAGTTTCCCACTGACTTAAAAGAGGAGAGTTTGGGTTCTTCCAGTTTATCAGAATAAGTCTGCGTGCCAAAAGTGTAGTGAATGCAATCACAATTTTTTGTCTTTCTCCACCTTAAACCCATCTGGAAGAACCCCAAAAACAGCTGTTAATGGGTTAGGAGGGATTGTGAGACCAAAGCAGTCTGAAAGGTAATTAAAAATGTTTGTCCAGAATAATGTTAATTTGTGAGGCTGGGACTTGGTTGCAGCGTTTGCAGGTTGGATCATGCCCTGGAAACATTTTGGAGAGTTTTAGACGAGACAGATGAGCTTGATATATAAATTTGAGTTGCTTTTCGAATATGGAGCTCGAGTGAATTCTCTGCATTGCTGCTTTCGACTCCTTTTATGATACTGTCTATTAATTGAGAGATCTTTTTCCAAGTGTCCTCTTGGATCTTTGAAAGGGAGGGATTGTAAAATGATTTTATATATTGTACAGATGGTGTCTAAATCCTTGAGATTGAGCAATATTTTTTCCAGCATGGATGAGGGTGCAAGATGAGGAAATTCTGGAAGGTTCTGTTTAACAAAGTTCCTGATTTGAAGATAGTGAAAGAAATGTGTAGCTGGAATGTTAAATTTGGAATGTAATTGTTCATAGGATGCAAAGACGTTGTCTATATAAAGATCTCTAAGCAAGTTAATTCCAAATCTTTTCCAGATATTAAAACTGCATATGTTTGCGATGGTTGAAAGAGGTGGTTCTCTTGCAGAGGTGCCACAGATAGAGGCTTCTCCGTCTTAAAATGCTTTCTACATTGGTTCAATATTCTAAGTGAGTGAAGCACCATTGGGTTATTAGTGTATTGCCGATAACGTGTGTTTATTGGAGCACAGAGCAAGGAATACAAAGAAGTACTGTAGGATTTAACTTCTATTGCGGACCAAGCCTGTGTATGTTCTTTTATTTGTGTCAAGGTTCTTAACTGAAGCTTCTGGGTTAGTATATAGTAATTTGATCCATGCACAAATGTTAGGGCCAAACCCAAACTTCTCCAATGTAGTCAAAAGGTATTTCCACATTCAAACATGTCAAATGCTTTTTCTGCATCCAATGCTAATAATATTTCTGGGGTGTTTGATTTAGTTGGTGAGTATATTACATTAAACAGGCATCGAAGATTTGAAGATAAGTGTCGGCCCCTAATAAATCCAGTTTGGTCTTGTGATATTACTGAGGGGAGCACTTTCTCCATCCTTCTAGCTATTATTTTAGAGAGTATTTTAACGTCATTATTCAGAAGTGAAATTGGTCTGTATGATGCACATTGTAATAAGTACTTATTTTGTTTTGGAAAAACTGTGATTAGTGCTTGGCGAAAAGTTTGAGGAAGAGATTGGTTATCTCTGGCTTCTGTAAATGTTGCTAATAGGAGGGGAGCTAGCTGAGTGGAGAATTTCTTGTAAAATTCTGCAGGGTAGCCAGCAGGGCCTGCTGCTTTCCCACCTTGGAGTGACTTTACAGCATCTAGTAATTCTGACAACGCCAAAGGTTTATCAAGTTGCTCCGCACTAAAAGTGTCTATTTGTGGTATTTGTAATGTATCCAGAAATGCAGAGGGGATTGGGCAGTCTAATGGTCTGGAATCCCTACAGATTTTATTTTTTTCTTCAGCCGTCTGGAGTTTTTTTTTGTTTTTTCTGTCCACCCTGGCCATCGGACCTTACTCTTATTCTATGTTAATTAATGTTGACTTATTTTATTTTTCTTACTGTGTATTTTATTTTTCTATTATTCATTATGTAAAGCACTTTGAGCTACTTTTTGTATGAAAATGTGCTATATAAATAAATGTTGTTGTTGTTGTTGCATTAGATTGTGTATTGCCTTCTTTAAACTCAATAGTATATAGGGTTTTATAGTAGTCTCTGAAAGTGTGCATTATATTTTGTGGTCGACGATTTTATCTCCATGCACGTTGGTGATTACTGAGATTGCGTTGCGCACTTTTTGCTTGTGAATTTGTTGAGCTAAAAGCTTATTAGCTTTCTCTCCATGTTCATAGTAATGATGTCTTAGCTTATAAATTAGTTGTTCAGTTTCTTTAGTTGTCAAGAGGTTTAGTTCTGAATGTAGAGCCTGCCTTTTCCTATGTAGAATCTCACTTGATAGTTTGGCATGTTCTTCATCTATTCTAGTAATTTCGCTTTTTATCTCTGCTACTTTCTTGGCTTCTAATTTATTTCTGTGGGAGAGATATGAGATAATCTGTCCTCTTAAGAAGGCCTTAAGAGTTTCCCAGAGTATTCCTGCAGAGATCTCTGAGAATGTATTTGTCTCTAGAAAGAATTTGATTTGTTTGGATATAAATTCTGTACAATTCTCGTCTGCTAATAGAAGCGGGTTGAGACGCCATCTGCGGGGTGAGTGTATGGGGCTTAATAATTTTAGCTCCAAGATCATAGGTGCGTGGTCAGAAATAAAAATAGCATCGTATTTGCAAGATTTAATCATAGGCAAGAAGTTATTGTCTATAAAGAAGTAATCAATCCTTGAGTAGCAATGATGTACTGGTGAGTAGAAAGAATATGTTCTTGAGTTTGGGTTTAAAAACCTCCAGGGGTCTGATAAGTTGTAATCAGTTATAAACTTTGTAATTATCTTTGCAGTGTTAGATGCTGTTCCCCCTGTGGAAGA
Source organism: Polypterus senegalus (assembly GCF_016835505.1). Taxonomy (NCBI): domain Eukaryota; kingdom Metazoa; phylum Chordata; class Cladistia; order Polypteriformes; family Polypteridae; genus Polypterus; species Polypterus senegalus. The sequence goes on along the minus strand of NC_053162.1, from coordinate 51,637,905 downwards.
AGTCCTATCTAAGAGTGGATTTAGAACACAATTAAAGTCCCCAGCCATTATAACTTTATGAGTGTTCAGAATATTGGAATGGATGCAAATAAATTTTGTATATATTCCTTATCATCAACATTAGGTGCATAAACATTTATCAAGATCATTTTACAGTTAGATAAGTCTCCCATGACCAATACATATCTCCCTTCAGGATCCAATACTACATCTGATGCTACAAATGATACTGTTCTATGTATGAGAATTCCCACACCTCTAGTTTTCTTTGTAAAACTAGAATGGAACATTTGGCCAGTCCAGTCTTTTTGCAGCCGGAACTGATCTTTGCTTAGTAAGTGTGTCTCCTGTAAAAATGCTATTTTAGCGTTTAGAACTGTTAGGTGAGAGAGTACTTTCTTTCTCTTTAATTTGTGATTCAGGCCTTTAACATTCCAGCTCACGAAGTTAACTGTCCCATCACGGAAATACTGATTCTGAGTTTTTGATATCATTTTATAGTCTTAACTGGAAGTGAGACAGCTTCGGCCTTAATTTCCTATTTCCCCTAGAGTTGCCATGCAGCTTATTATTATGTTGGTGGTTATAATTATAAAGATTAAAAGGATAGATTAGGTATAGATCATTCCTGCTCTCTTTCTCTCCCCCCCTTAACCTCCCACCCTCCCTTTTTGCCTCCCCACGTGAGGCTAGAACCTACTTCACACAGTCCCGGTCCTCTGACATACCCAGAGACAGAACACGTCCAAAGCAAAACAAGCCCCCACGCAGCAGCGTTTTAGGGTTAAAAAACAGAGATATCTATTACCAATATAGTCTAAAAAAAAAAAAAATTGTGCACTTAAAATATATATAATCTTCAGCAATCCTAGTGCATTAAGATAATACACCCGGATAATAAACCCAGGGAATGGTGTAAGCATAACAAGTCTTAATGCAACAATAGCAGTAACAGTATGATGTTGAACAGTCTCGTTTAGGGTAGAGAGAAAATAATTAGCTAATAAAATAAAAGGAAAAAAAAGAAAAAGTAATTAGGCACAATAAAACATAAACAGATGTCGCCCTAGTAATAATAAGTAATGATGAGAATATATGATGATAAAAACCCGTATTTTAAACAAATAGATCAGACAGTATATTATTAATCCTTGCCATATCATTAACGGCATTGACTCACTATTATGTATCAGAATAGTCCCGTGATTAGATTTCTTAATTCCTTTTCTGCATCTTCCTTGCTAGCGAACACATAGAATTGACCCTGCAATTCCACTTTCAGTTTGGCCGGATACAAGAGGTTGTATTTGACATTGGCTTGCCATAACCGCTGTTTAATGTTTTAGAAGGTTGTGCGTTTAGTAGCTGTTGCTGGAGAGAAGTCAGAAAAGATACGAATGTTGTTATTTTCATATATAATCTCTTGCTTTTTTCTGAGGATTGCCATCACCTCTAGCTTAAATGATAATCTTTCAAAGCGAATAATAAAAGATCTAGGTCTAACGGTATTTGATCTGCGTATGCGGTAAGCCGTTGCTATCTCAGAATCTGCTTTAAAATCCTCCCCGATTATTTTAGAAAAAAGTTAAGCTGCGAATTTCACTAGGTTTGGACTTTCTCGATTCTCAGGCAGACCTTCAATTCTGACATTATTCCTTCTACTTCCATCTTCCAAAGCAGCCCATCTGTCTCCGAGTTTTTTGCATTCGAAGCTGACATTTACTACTTTTTCTTCGGCACTGGAAGCTAAATTTTCGGCTATTTTAATCCGAGTTGTGAATGTCTCCTTGAGATCCTCCAGTTGATCAGTAAGTGTGCTTAGTTTAACCGAGTTTTCTGAATGTGCTCTTCAATTTTACCCAGCACCTGTCGCAACTCCAGTGGCAGCTCCTGTCACAGCCTTTCATTTGCCTGTTGCAGCTCCAGCCGCTGCATTTCGTTTGCCTGTTTCAGCTCCTGTCTCAGCCTTTCATTTGCCTGTTGCAACTCCTGTCTCAACTCTTGTCACAGTTTCTCATTTGCCTTTACCCTTGCCTTCTCATTTGCCTTCTCGCTTTTTTTTTATATCTTGCATGAGCTCAGCGAACATCACCTTCAGTTCAGACATTTCAATTGTGCTTTCTTGTACCGTAGGTGAAGCGGCAGGCTCTACTGTAGCCAGTGGAGTAATTGAAGCTGCGGACTGCAAGGCCTTTTCCAGTTTCAGGTGATCTTCTCCGATTGGCGAGCTATCCAAATCTGGACTCACGATCGTACATTTGCTCCCATTTTCGCTCTCAGCCGGCGACGATGTAGCAGACCGTGGTCCTGAGGAGTCTGTACTTTCACCCTTCTGATCCAGGTCTGTCTCTGAAAGGCCGTATCTTGAACTAGGGCTTGCTGATCTTAGCTTGGGTGCAGCTTTAGTTTTCGATTCTTTCAGACCCCCTTTCTTGTTGGCCATGTTTATATATGCTTACATATACTTTAGCAGTGCCCCTCGGGTTGAATAAAAATAACACCGGAGCTCCACTTCAGATGTCCATCTCTCGCAACGGACGAGACCAAATTCGGTGGTGCGTGTTTTTTGATGCCACAAAGTCTCACCCGGATTTTCGCGTGGTCTGAGCTGCAGTGTGCTCCAGGGAAAGTTTTCACGGCAACTACGGAGCTTCTCCAACGCTGACTGCAAAGGATATAATCAATTTGGTTTTGATTCAATCCGTTAGGTGATGTCCATGTGTATAGCAGAGGATTTGGCTGCATGAATCATGTGTTTGTGATTCTTAGTCGGTTTTCCTGGCAGAACTGAATCAAGTGTTCGCTGGATTCATTCCTCTTGCCTAGTCCAAAACTGCCAACAGTGTCAGCTTCTGCTTGCTTGCCTACTTTTGCATTGAAGTTGTCCAAAATGTAGGTGACGTCCTTCTTTGGTGTTTCATTGACAGCTTTTTGTACTTCAGAGTAAAACCGCTCAAGTTCTTCTTCTAATGCGTATGTTGTAGGAGCATATACCAGCAAAATTGTGATGTTCATTGGCTTTCCATGCAGGCGGATGAACATTATACGTTTGCTAGTTATTTTGTAACTTTCTACAGCTCACGCAATGTTTTTCTGTGCAATAAACACTACCCCATTCTTTGTGACGTTATCGTGACCAGAATAATAAACGGTGAAATCGTCCGATTGAAAATAATCTCTGCCAGTCCAGCGTAATTCGGTGACTGAGTACAGTAATCCCTCCTCGATCGCGGGGTTGCTCCAGACCCCGCGATAGGTGAAAATCCGCGAAGTAGAAACAATATGTTTGTATGGTTATTTTTATATATTTTAAGCCCTTATAAACTCTCCCACCCTGTTAACATTATTAGAGCCCTCTAGACATGAAATAACACCCTTTAGTCAAACGTTTAAACTGTGCTCCATTACAAGACAGAAATGACAGTTATTTCGCACAATTAAAAGAAAGCAAACATATCTTATCTTCAAAGGAGCGCCGTCATAAAGGAGCGGCGTCAGGAGCAGAGAATGTCAGAGAGAGCGCTTGCTAAGAAAAGCAAACAATCAAAAAATCAATACGTACTTTTAAGTATACAGAAGCACCGCGATAAAGCGGCATTTTGTAGAGGAGCGTCTGTGCCCTCTGTGCAAACAGCCCCTCTGCTCACACCCCCTCCGTCAGGCAGAGAGAGTGAGAAAGATAGAGAGAAGCAAACAAGCACCGCGCAGGAAGCATATCTTATAGCATTGAGGAGTTTTAGTTAATATGTAATACATGCTCTGATTGGGTAGCTTCTAAGCCAACCGCCAATAGCATCCCTTGTATGAAATCAAATGGGCAATCAAACTGAGGAAGCATGTAACCTAAATTAAAAGACCCATTGTCCTCAGAAAGCGGCGAACCAGCGAAAAATCTGTGATATATATTTAGATTATATTATATTATTATATTTAAAATCCGCGATAGAGTGAAGCCGCGAAAGTTGAAGCGCGATATAGCGAGGGATTACAGTATATCGATTTGGAGCCTGTCCATTTCGTTTTTTACAACATCTAATTTTCCTTGGTTCATACTTTGCACATTCCAAGTAGCAATTTTGAGCGTTTTTTTTAAGCTCAGGCTGTTCCGTTCACCTCTGACTGCATTAGCACCTGGGCTTCCAGGGGAATTTCCCCCAGGTGCATCATAATTTCCGTGGTTACTAGTGTCCGGCCTTTGCTCTTTCCCAGTAGCTTTTTGGCTATCTGCCGGCCTGGGGGTCCTACCTTTGGGCACCATATCTGAAACGTTCAAGAGCGTATCCATAGAATTTTCTTGGCATCAAATTCGCGAAGTGGGTTGCCAGGTCCTTCTCCGCTACCCTCCCCATTTGTCAGGGCTTGGGACCGGCGTATAGGGGTGAACCTACACGGTTGGGTTGGAGAATGGTACGTTATGTTATTTCTGTCTTAAAATTTTTTCCACAAAATGCTAGTTGTAGCATCACATCAGTGTAAATGTTTTCTTTTGTTGGTTTTGCTCCCAGGGATCAAACATTATGAACAACCTAACACCCATTGTTAGAATTTTAAAGTCTCCATATTCATCTTCTCTACAACAGCCCATATGACCTACAATATGTTTCTCCAGCACAGGTTATTCACAGTGTCCATAATTAAATAGAAAATAAACTATTGATGTGTACAGTAAACCCAAAGAAATTTTTCTTCCCTGTTGCCTTACATCTTTTATTTAAATTAATGCAGCTGGCAGATGCCGAAAGACATTTACTAAGAGCTCTAGACAAGGCTTTTGCAAAATGATGGATCTGAAACAAAAGCTGGGATGCAAAAATATTTTATTTTAAAGGTGCACTTTACAACACTATCATAGATTGACCTCTTTTGTTTTAAGATTGCAGGTTGAAGTATATAAGCCATCTTTCAAAGTCTTTTCCTCCCTGTTGTGAAAAAGGATTCTCCTTGTCCTTGACAATGGCATGCGGTAAGACAAGTAGAAATGTATAATACACAGTAATCCGTCTACCTTCAATCAGTCAGAACAGTAGAAATAAGATTGTAACAATAAAAGACTGAAGGTGAAAAGGTTCAGTATCTTGCAAAGACAAAGAAATATCTGCCTGATGTTTTGTTAAAACTGTGAAAGGTGAAGAAAGGATTGAATTGTTACTTTCTAATTAATGGCTCTAAGATTCTAATATTGAATCTCAATTTGTACGCTTTTAAGAGTGTATACTGTATATCTGATCATTCACACAATTTATGTAATTTTATACATTTTAATGTGGAATAAAACATCTGACAAATTCATACAGACAAAATATTACCTTTGCCTCCCATGGGATTCTTTAAGGCTTATAAACATCGAATTTCATTGCTACTTTTAAGTTCCAAGGATAACTGCAGTAACTAAAAACTAAAGAATGAAAGATGGTAATCAGTTCTTCCTCAGTTTTTATAATATTTTAATTTAAACAGATTGCATAAATGTGGCAAGTAATAGTATGATACTTGTTCAAATTGATGAAGACAAACATAGATGATTCTATAAAAAATGTCAGTAGTTGCATACACAAATCAAAGTTGAAAAGGTGGTTTCCTTAATAAATGTCATCATGACCAAGAGGGATTACCTCGGGTACACTGAAGCTTTCAAATTCTCACTATATCCAGGTGTAGGCTAAACTAGGCTAAGACTTAAAAAGTATTTCATAACTCCTAAAGTATTTGTAAAAGCAGTGGTTTCTCTGACAATCAGCTAAACAACTTTAGGTAGGCAGTGTATTTGAATGTTTAGGGTGCTGACCTTACAAGTAAGGCTGGTGGTTCTTCCTTGTGTCCCACTCACTGTGTGACTCCAAGCAAGTCACTTACCCTGACAGTGCTGAGTGTAAAAAATATTTTTAAACCCATATGTTCCATCCTTTTCCTCTTCTTTACAACAACAACAACATTTATTTATTTAGCACATTTTCATACAAAAAGTAGCTCAAAGTGCTTTACATAATGAAGAAAAGAAAAATAAAAGACAAAATAAGAAATTAAAATAAGACAACATTAGTTAACATAGAAAAAGTGTAAGGTCTGATGGCCAGGGTGGACAGAAAAAATAGAAAAAAAACTCCTGACGGCTGGAGAAAAAAAAAAAAAAATCTGCAGGGCTTCCAGGCCACGGGACTGCCCAGTCCCCTCTGGGCATTCTACCTAACATAAATGAAATAGTCCTCTTTGTAGTTAGGGTTCACACGGAGTCACTTGATGTTAATGGTCATACAGACTTCTGGCTTTTAATCCACCCATCATTGTTGGAACATCACGGTGCTTTGAGTAGATGGTGGTGGCTTGAAAAGGATACCAGAAAAGGAAACAGAAGAGAGAGTAGAGGTTAGTACGGATTTTAGAGCCACCATGAATAGTTATTATAATGAGTAGGATATACAGAGTATCAGGATTTTGATTACAGTGAAGTTATGTGAAAGCCATGTTAAAATAATGTGTTTTTAGCAGTTTTTTAAAGTGCTCCACTGTATTAGCCTGGAGAATACCCATTGGCAGGCTATTCCAGATTTTAGGTGCATAACGGCAGAAGGCTGCCTCACCACTTTTAAGTTTTGTTCTTGGAATTCTAAGGAGACACTCATTTGAGGATCTGAGGTTACAATTTGGAATATAAGGTGTCAGACATTCCGATATATAAGATGGGGCGAGATTATTTAAGGCTTTATAAACCATAAGCAGAATTTTAAAGTCAATCCTGAATGACACAGGTAACCAGTGTAGTGACATCAAAACTGGAGAAATGTATTCAGATTTTCTTTTCCTAGTTAGGATTCTAGCAGCTGCATTCTGCACTAGTTGCAAACAATTTATGTCTTTTTTGGGTAGTCCTGAGAGGAGTGCGTTACAGTAATCTAGTCGACTGAAAACAAACGCGTGAACTAATTTCTCAGCATCTTTCAGTGATATAAGAGGTCTAACTTTAGCTATGTTTCTTAAGTGAAAAATGCTGTCCTAGTGATCTGATTAATATGCGATTTAAAATTCAGATTACAGTCAACAATTACCCCTAAGCTTTTTACCTCCGTCTTGACTTTTAATCCTAATGTATCCAGTTTATTTCTAATAGCCTCATTGTATCCATTATTGCCAATCACTAAGATTTCAGTTTTCTCTTTATTTAACTTGAGAAAGTTACTATTCATCCATTCTGAGATACAAGTCAGACATTGTGTTAGTGAATCAAGAGAATCGGGGTCATCAGGTGCTATTGATAAGTACAGCTGTGTGTCATCAGCATAGCTGTGGTAGCTCACGTTGTGCCTTGAGATAATCTGACCTAACGGAAGCATGTAGATTGAGAAGAGCAGCGGACCCAGGATAGAGCCTTGTGGAACACCATATGGATATCATGTGTCTTCGAGTTGTAATTACCACAACTAACAAAGAATTTTCTCCCTGCCAGGTAGGATTCAAACCAATTTAAGACACTGCCAGAGAGGCCCACCCATTGACAAAGGGATTTCTAAGAATATTATGATCAATGGTGTCAAATGCAGCACTCAGATCTAAGAGGATGAGAACAGATAAATGGCCTCTGTCTGCATTCACCGGCAAGTCATTTACTACTTTAACGAGTGCAGTTTCTGTGCTGTGATTTGTTCTAAAACACGACTGAAATTTATCAAGAATAGCATGTTTATTGAGGTGGTCATTTAGCTGCATAATGACTGCCTTTTCCAGAATTTTACTTAAGAAAGGCAGGTTAGAGATGGGTCTAAAATTTTCAAGAGCTGAGGGGTCGAGATTATGTTTCTTAAGTAGGGGTTTAACTACAGCAGTCTTAAGACAGTCTGGGAAGACCCCCGTATCTAATGACAAATTTACTATGTCAAGAACATTATCAATTAGCATGCCCGATACTTCTTTGAAATAATTTGTTGGTATTGGGTCAAGGACGCAGGTGGAGGGTTTTAATTGAGATATTATTTTTTGTAAATCAGATAAATCTATCCTAGTGAAAGAGTTTAATTTGTTTATAACGGAATGCTGGGGTTTAGGAGGATCCTTAGTGTTAGGGAGATATACTATGTTATTTCTAATATCATTCATTTTTTGGTTGAAAAATACAGCAATAGCCTCACAGGTTTTACTGGAAGGACTTAGGAGGCATTCCTTTGAGTTACCTGGGTTTAGTAGGCGATCAATCTTAGAGAATAAGACTCTGGGATTACTAGCATTGTTATTTATAATCTTAGAGAAATAGCAGCGCCTCTCAAGACGGACTGTGTTATTGTATTCTGTTATTTTAACTTTTAATATTTCATAGTGGATAGTAAGTTTAGTCTTCCTCCATTTACGCTCAGCTCTGCGGCATGTTCTCTTTAAATCAGAAACTCTTTGGATCTTCCATGGTATAATAAAATTTTATTTTTTTTCCAGCCGTCTGGAGTTTTTTTGTTTATTATGTTAATTAATGTTGATTTATTTTGTTTTATAATTGTGTCTTTCATTTTTCTATTCTTTAATATGTAAAGCACTTTGAGCTACTGTTTGTATGAAAATGTGCTATATAAATAAATGTTGTTGTTGTTGTTGTTGTTCCATGGTATAATAATGCTAGAAGATTTTTTAACTGTCTTTTCAGGTGCAACTATGTCAAAAGCAGCTCTCACTTTAGTATTAAATCTTTCCACCTTACTATTTACATTATCCTCGCAATTATAGTTGGCAATATAAATGGACTGATTGCTTAGAATGTTTGTAAGTTTTAAAGCTGCTGCTGAGTCAGCAGGTGTTTTCTATCATTATTTCTATATTTAAAAGTAGAAGAAAATGGTCTGATAGACCAATATCAATGATCTGCTTTATATCAACGTTTAGTCCTTTAGTTATCACTAAGTCTAAAGTATGACCTGCTTTATGTGAAGGCTGATTAATGAGCTGTCTCAAATCAAAAGAGCCTAGGAGGTTCATAAATTCTTTTACTTTTAGGTCACACAGATTATCTATATGAAAATTAAAGTCACCAACTTTTAGGAGTGTGTCATAGTTCGTAATTAAAATTGACATTAAGTCAGAGAATTCCTCAAAAAAAACGCGTTGAATTTTGGAGATCTATACATGGATAATACTAGAACTTGAGAATCTCCATGGATAATAACGGCGAGATACTCAAAGGACTTGAACTTACCAAAACTGACATCTTTACATTTTAACCGGCTCGAGTAAATGTTTGCCAAGCCCCTGCCTCTTTTTCCTTGGCTATGTGCACGAGTAAAATTGCAATCTGGAGGCGCAGATTCGATTAAAACAGATGCGCCATTTGAGTTAAGCCACGTTTCACTTAGTGCAATAAAATCTATTTTTTTTATCATTAATTAAATCGTTGATAAAAACCGTCTTGTTAGTTAAAGCTCTAACATTTAATAGTGCCATATTTAATGTTTCAGATGGGCAGAGATGAATACTATATGCGTTATTGATATTTGGAACAGGAACTAAATTATTTTTATTAGCGCTGCTCTGTGTGTATTTTTTGTTTAATCTGTGATCTGTTTTTATAGTTTTAATACATTGTTCCTCTAAAATATTAATTTTAATTAGATTATTGGTGTTTATGCCGTATTGCCTAGATTTTCTACGTGCATTGAGATTGCTTATTACAGTATTAATGGTGTGCACTTTAACGGAAGATTCTATTAAACACTTATCATGTCCTAGCACAACAGTATCATTTCGGAAGGGGTTAAGAGCAGAGATGGATAGTCAAGATAAACAAATTACCTTAGATATGTTTTCGGAGAGGTCCCGGGCGCCGAAACTGTTCGGATGCAGGCCATCTTGCTTGAAGAAACGCGGCCTTTCCAAAAAGAGGTTCCAATTGTTGATGAACCCTATGTCTTGGTTCTTGCAGAAACCCTATAGCCAGTTGTTTAATCCTAGCAGACGACTGTAGTACTCATTGGATCATCTGACAAGAGGTAGTGGACCCAAAATGAAGATCTTTGCTGATGGGGTCCTCTCCTTCGTGTCTTTAATCAAAGCTGTGAAGTCAGCTTTGAAGATTTCCGATTGTCGGTGCCTTATATCATTTACACTGGCATGCAAAACAACCACTCCAACTGTCCTGTTCTTGTGCTTCTCATGGATTGCCGGCGCACGTCTCATTACATCTCAGACACGAGCACCGGGAAAACAAGACACAAGCGATTTTCCATTAGGGCATGCGATATTAAGGTTTCTAACAATAGAGTCACCTACCACTATTACATCACCAGGGGCTGAAGGCAAACTGAGGACGTGGAGAGGGTCGAACCGGTTCTGAGTTAGAATGCTCACCTGTGCCGATGGAGGTGCTCTGGCCTTGAGCCCCCGCCTGCATAGCTGAAATCCGCCAAGGTCATCAGCGGTGTCGCTCCTACGAGACCCTGAGGTGATGTCAGCACAACGCGGGGTTGATGTTACGCCTATTACAAATGGCGAGGACGATTTATCCAGTAGCTGGGCCTTCAGATCTCTAAGGTATCTTCGTCGGGACAGGAGTTTCTGAATCTGTTCGTCGAGTTCCTGGAGTTCTTCTACTACGACTGCAACGCGATTTACCTCACTGTCGGTCATTGTCTGCTTCTGCTTCCACTTCTGCTTCGTGCCCTAGGAAGAATGAGAGAGAGAGGTTAGAACGACCACCGATACCTAAGGGTATCTTAAGGGTATCTTATAAGAGTATCTAGTAATATTATAAGTTATATATTGTGGTCCCCGGCCGGGACACCCAGGAGGAGGAGAGGAGGGCTTGTGCCTCCTCCAGACCGCGAGGGGGCATCCGTCCTGGTTATGTTGGGGGCCTCGGGTACAGGGCTTGGAAGCCCAGCCCTGTAGGGACCCGTGGTCACCACCAGGCGGCGCCCCGATGCCGGTTTATCCCGTGTGGTCTTTGGCCAGGGATGGAGCCCGGCGGGGACGCCTTGGAGGACTAGAGGAGGGCGTGTGCCTCCTCCAGACCGAGAGGGGGCGTCCGTCCTGGTTATGCAGGAGGCCTCGGGTAGGGGGCTTGGAAGCCCAGCCCTGTAGGGACCCATGGCCACCGCCAGGCGGCATCCCAGTGCCTATTGATCCCGGGAGCCTGGCACTTCCGCCACACAATAGGAAGTGCCGGGGGGAAGACGACAGGGGATACACGGACGGCTTCCGGGTGCGCAGCCGGCACTTCCGCCACACAGGGGTGTGGCCAAGACTAATTGCCGGGGAGCAGCTGGAGCCCATCCGGGTTCCTATAAGAGGGGCCGCCTCCCTCCAGTCAGTGGTGGAAGTCGGGAGGTAGAAGGACGGAGCTGGAGAGAGGACAGGAGGCGGCCAGAGGAAAGGCACAGAGACTGTGGGCCCTGGACTTGGGGATTCAGTGCAAGAGGCACTGGGGTTGTGAGTGCACGTGACTTTTGGACTGTGTAAATATTGTATATAATAAACAGTGTGTTGGGTGCAAAATATAATGTCCGTCTGTCTGTGTCGGGGCCAGCGTTCACAATATATAATACACTATAAGGGTATCTACTGTGGTACCCAGATGGAGGTGGTACCCAGCCAGGATGCCCGAGAAGACAGGAGGAGGGCTTGTGCCTCCTCCAGACCTCAAAGGGGCGACCACCCTGGGGGCCGCGGGTAAAGAGCTGGGAAACGACCCTGTAGGGTTCCGGGGTTACCGCCAGGAGGACCACAATACCTGGAAGACCCTGGACCTCAGCACTTCTGCCACACCAGGAAGTGCTGGGGGGAAGAGTAACAGGGACACCCAGAGTGCCTCCGGGGAGACAGCCGGCACTTCTGCCACACTGGGGCATGTCGATGGGAGATTGCCGGGAACACACCTGGAGCACATCTGGGTGCTTATTTTAAAGGGGCCGCCTCCCTTCAGAGGGGGACAAGAGTCAGGTGGAAGATTGGACAAGGTCTCTGGAGGAGACAGGAAGTGGCCTGAAGAAGAGAAGAGAGAGAGAGAAGGCACTGGATTGGCTTGGACTGAGAGTTATTGGGGGGCTTGTGAGTACGGAACTGTGACCAATAATGAAAAATAAACGTATGCTGGGTGACATGAGTGTGTCTGCCTGTCTGTGTCCAGGGCAATGCTCACACTACTTTACTTAAGGGTATCAGGCAGATATAATAATAATAATAATAATTAATAATAATAATGTCATATGTAAATATGTACTGTGAGAAACCAAATTTAAACAGAATTATTTACAGATAAATGTAAATCGAGCAGTAGTTACAGCCTGTCATATTTTGTGAAAAATGTATCATTAATTGTAGACCAAAAAAATAGATTATAATTTAGCAAGTTGATGAATGGGTTTAGGATTAAGTTTAACCTGAATAACCAAACATTTCTTTCTTTCTGTTATGTCTCATGTTTTGCCACAGAAGGAAAGCAGTCATGATGTCTGATGGGATTTTGATGTTGATTGATAGAGTGCGGTTGTTTAGAAGAATTCTGTTCTCTCAGAACCCTAAAGGGACCTTTTGTCTTGATTAAACAGATTAAAGTGCCTTTGTAGTCAATTCAGCTTAACGAAATTTTACAGAGAAGTGTGTAATGCTCCTAAAAAGAACTGTGGGACAGATTTCAATCAGCTGCAAGATCTGAAGCATTCAGAAACACTTAACAGTCATCTTTAAAATTATCCACTTCCAAAAACAGGTGATTTAATTCTAATGTATGGTTGAGGAACTAATGTATGGTTGGTAAAGAAGCCACACACCTATAAACAACAATTGAACTGAGTTATGCTCTAATTAGTTATGTAATTGTTTAAATGTTTTAATTGTATCTGAAGAACGTGAATGTATTAGCGGTGTACTTCCACCTAGGGGTAGAATAAAGACTGTAAAAACTATTTTCTAACCAGAGTTAATTGCTCTGTGCAAACTTATATCATAGTTAAGAAAAATCTGTTCTGTTTTTCTTTCATGCTATTACATTTTCTGTACTTGTTATTTTACATTGAAAATAAGGAAAATATTTTTTTCACTTTGCAATACTATTAATTATTTATATACATAAATATATATACACATGTGCAACAGTAAGTTACTGAGACTCATAATTTCAGTGGACACCTCTACCTGTTCCAATAACAGGAACCATTCTCTGTTAACATTGCTTACTCAATGCTGAAAACAAGGAGTAAGGTTACCTGAACTGGCAATGACTACAAAGTTGAAGAACCTTTAACAAATAATCAAAAATTATACTCCTTAAAGTGACTTCAGTAGAATCCTTCTAGCTCAGCCATGGAATTGTTAGAATGGCAATGTCCTTTACTGACACATCCTTTGGGAATGCGAAAGGAAAAGCCAGAGAATCAGGAACAGAATCCATGTAATACAAATTGAACACAGTGATCAGAGACGAGTTCTAACACAGAAAGCTGAATCCATTAAGAGAGCAGGGCTAACTACGGTGCCACCTAAACAATGATACAGCAATATTTAAATATATTATAATATAATATAATCATCTACAGTATATTTCACAGAAAGCACTAAGAAAGATGTTATATTTTGGTTAGATAGTACAGTACAGTTAAATTATATATATATATATATATTAGGGGCTCCGCCCTTCTCGCTTCGCTTGCCCACCCCCGTGTTTGGTTTACCGGATATACAATACAATACAATTTATTTTTTGTATAGCCCAAAATCACACAAGAAGTGCTGCAATGGGCTTTAACAGGCCCTGCCTTGACCCTCTAAGAAGACCAGAAAAAACTCCCAAAAAAAAATCGAAGAAACCTTGGGAAAGGCAGTTCAAAGAGAGACCCCTTTCCAGGTAGGTTGGGCGTGCAATGGGGGTCAATACAATACAGTACAATACACAGAACAGAACACAAGTAATCCTCAATACAGTATAAAAAAAAAATTATAGAAGTAAGGAGTAGAATTTCACATTAGATGATATCACATAATATGATTTGGATTTGTTTTAAGTCCTGGAGACCTCTTTCATTAAGCTGCCTCCCCCATTTCGCCATTCCACATCTGAAATAGCGCTAATCCGATGAAAGCATTCCCTTTCCCACGATTCCTGCGATCCTTCATTAGGGGTTACTTTACCTTTGGCAGGTAATATAAAATTTAAAGTGATTATTATTTTCTTGGGAATTGTTACATATGCATTATTTTCACTTTTACTTTAAAAACCTTTGTAAAAACAAAACTTGTCCTTTATTTCCGGCCCCATGCGTACATCTCTTTCTTGCCAGACATATAATGCTGCTTGTGTTGTGAAGGGGGGAGCAGCTGAACGCACGCTAAGGATATGTGCTTGCGAGCTGCCTCTTCTGCCTGTCGCATGTTGTTGTTTTAAGAGCTGGGAGCACATGGTGTTTGTCTGCCAAATGCAATCGAACTACTGCTAGGTTAGATGTCTGTGGACTTGTTTTAAATGATGGCTCACTGCCTGGTCTCACGTGACGTTGTAAAAACAATATTTGCGTTTGCATTCTCAGAGGGAGGGGGTGGTGTGCGCTGCGCACATTCTTGGAGGGGGGAAAGGCGAGTGCTGCTGTCGTGCTGCCCTTCAATCTTTTTAAAGCATGATTAATTTCCTTTTTTTTTTTTGAACTAATGCAATCTTTTACTCGTCGACGTTTCATTTATAGCGTATTGTCCTTTATATGCTTTATATGCACTGAGACACCTGTATCTGTGTGTGCTGCTTCCCTTTACACTGCTGATTTTTTTTTGCCCATTCTCTTTCATCTTGCGGTTCTTTTGTTTGTCTTAGTGTGAAGATCACGTATGGTCTCCTAGTCATTCATTACACAGGATTTTTTTTTATAATAGAGAGATATATACATATATTGTCAAATGAGGCTTGGGGGTCAGACCCAGCCGGGATGCCTGGAAGGACCGGGAGGTGGTCTATATGTCTCCCGGGCCACGAGGGGGCAAACGCCCTGGATGTTGAGGTGACCATGGGGAAGGAGCAAGGAGGCTCCACCCCATTGGGGCCTGTGGCCACCACCAGGGGACACCCCGGGCGTCATGGAACCCGGGAGATCGATACTTCCACCAAACCTGGGAAGGTGGAGGAAGGACCTTCCAGGGACACCCGGAGTGCTTCCGGGTGCAAGGGCAGCACTTCTACCATACCAAGAAATGGTGCCGGGAGAGCATCATCAGGCACCTGGAGCACATCCATGAGGAGAGGAAAGGTGGCCCACTGACACTGGAAGAAAGACCCGAGGAGAGTGTGATTGGTGCTGGGGGCGCTGTATGCTGTGTGGGACTTATTTGTGTTAATAAACATGTGTTTTTGGTAAAGTGCTAGTATTAGTGTGATGGTGTTCGGACCTGGGCTCACTATATCTATACTAATAAAAGGCAAAGCCCTCACTGACTCACTCACTCATCACTAATTCTCCAACTTCCCATGTAGGTAGAAGGCTGAAATTTGGCAGGCTCATTCCTTACAGCTTACTTACAAAAGTTGGGCAGGTTTCACTTCGAAATTCTATGTGTAATGGTCATAATTGGAACCTATTTTTCTCCATATACTGTAATGGACTTTAGCTCGATGGCCGTGGGTGGCGGAGTTGCGTGTCAGATCATCACGCCTCTCACTTAATCATGTGAACTGACTGTGAGCGCAGTACGTAGAAAACAAGGAAGAGCTCCAAACAGCACTGAAGAAAAACACATACAAGCTTATTCATAAGTGCAGCTACTGCGGAAACAAAACACGGTGTAAACCGTAAGTTAAATTAAGTTTATGGACACGCTCCCGCTGCCGTTTGTCATGCCTTCGTCGAATACTTTATTCGCGAGATACAAGTTTAATGAGAAGACACGAGGTATAAATGAGACTTTGGATCACTTTGTAACAGAGTTAAAATTGCTGTAGCAAGAAACTTTTAAGTGTCAGGTCTTAGCTAACATTAAATAAAGCCGCGAACATCGCAACATCACACAAAAGAGCAGCTCACGTGAACTGACTGAACGCAGTACGAGTGATCACTCCGATGCATCAAACCTGTTCAAAAAACGCATTACACAGTTGACAAGGTAGGAAAAGAATATGCTCTGAGCTGAGCTCCACAGCTATTGCGGTCTTGTGGAAGCAACTTCGGCACGCTGCCACCAAATACTCACAGAAAAATCCACAAGTTAATACACGCGCTGTCTCTAGAGTTTCTCCACACTCAATGTATTCCTCGCATCACCGTTATACCCTCTGATCTCCCATTTCAATTCAAATGCCTCAAATTTTCAGTAAGGCTCTGCTTCGCGATGACAATTAATAAGTCTCAGGGACAGACCCTACAAAAGGTTGCCATTGATTTGAGGCAACATTGCTTTTCTCCTGGACAACTATATGTTGCATTCTCAACAGTAAGCTAGCACAGCTTGGTCATATTACAACCGGAGTGCTGAACTGACAATGTGGTATACAAAGAAGTCCTTAACAAATAGTTATTGGTATATTTTCCCTCAGTTTAAAAAGGTTTTCTTTTCTTCTTAATAAAAATTTAAAACCAGTACTTCATCGCTGCGAAACGCGGGGATTTTGCTATATACAGTATATATATGTAGATATGTGTAAATATATATATATATGTATGTATGTTTGTATGTATGTATGTGTATATATATATACTGTATGTATGTATGTATGTATGTATGCATGTGTATATATATGTAGATCTGTATATATATGTATATATATGTGTCTGTGTGTATATATATATATGTATGTTTATATATATGTATATATATATATGTGGATGTGTATATGTATATATATAGATATGTGTATATGTATATATGTTTATATATGCAACACTCATAACAGTGACAAAACAATTACATTGACAATCATGTTACGTTATTTTTAAAATGTTTCCTTTTCTTTTTCTTAACTTCTTTAACACACTACTTCTCCGCTGCAAAGTATACAGTATATATATATTTATATTGTCACAGGAGGCTGGGGAAAAGACCCAGCCAGGATGCCTGGAAGGACCGGTAGGTGGTGTGTACGTCTTCCGGGCCACAAGGGGGCAACCGCCCTGGATCTGGAGAAGACCACGGGAGAGGAGCAAGGAGGCTTAAGCCCGTTGGGGCCCATGGCCACCACCAGGGGGCGCCCGAGCCTCATGGAACCAGGGAAACATTCACTTCCGCCACACCTGGGAAACAGGTGTGAAAGATTCTTCCAGGATCGCTCGGAGTGCTTCCTGGTGTGGCGGAAGTGCTGCTGGAAGAGTATCATCAGGCACCTGGAGCACTTCTGGGTGGGAATAAAAGGAGCCACCTTCCTACAGTCGGGGAGCTACAGTCGGGAGTGGAAGCAGGACGAAGCTCCTGTGGAAAGAGGAAAAGGCGGTCCACGGACAGTAAGAAACACTGTGTGCTGTGCAAGAACTGTGTTAATAAAGCGTGTGTATTTTATAAAGAAGTGGTGTATGTCTGGTGGTGTCCGGACCCGCGTCTCACAATATATATATGTGTGTGTGTGTGTGTGTTGTGTATATGTATATATGTGTTGCAACTGATAAAAAGATAGGTGTTCAGTTCAAATCAATTACAGTAAATTTAGTTTACTAGCACAGAGCACTTACACAAATTCAGAAATACCAAAGATGAAAAAAAACACATAACCAATGTAACAATAGTTACATATTTAAGTGAACACTTTATTTAAAAACGAATGAATTTCTTTATTGAATAGTGCTGACATTTGGGCTAACCTTGATCAGTCATGAAAAAACCTAAAAGATCTATTCAAACTTGCTTTTGTACTTTAAAATGTAAAGCATATAAACAAGATGTTAGCAGATGGGCATCTCTTAATCTCACTTTACCTATAAAGTAAGATAAAATTGTAAATCCATTCATTTGAAATACCAAAAAGCTAATGCTTTAAAACACTACTATATTAAGATCTAAAGTGCAGGGGAGGTGATGTGGCACTGTGTATCCTCCAGTTTAATCACTGAAATTTTGAAGGGAATATCTCAAAACTGCATCTGCTTGGTCAGCCATGTAAAGGATACCTTGATTAAACCCTTCTCTGTTCACTTTGTGCTGTACTCCAGTCATTGTTAACTTTCTCCAATTTACTAGCACTCCATCAGTAAATTATTCCCTCAAAGTATGCATTAGTACCAATATAACAGTTTGCTATACTTATCTACACCCATGCATGATCTCATATACAATATTTCATTCATTGATGTCACTGCAAATTAGGACTTTGAGAGTCTTCTATATAGACACAGATGTGCATGTGTTCATTAAAAAGCTACACTTGAAAAGTAACTTTCCAGTAACACATTCATGTTTTCTTGTGTGCAGTACTTTGAAACTTTGTTGAAAGAAACCAACTTCCCTAATTTTCAGTGTCTTTGCCTGAAACTATATTAGTTAGTAATAATGAAGACATATAGGCTGCATTTCCATACTCTGTCAATTTTTTGCAAAAAATGCACGCCTAGATGAGCCAAGGCAGTGATGGGAATTTGGACCCTTCCATTAGAATCTTAGATAAGGAATGGGATTCAGCTTCTGACGAGATTCATTCTCCTACTGGCTATGCATAATTCATCTTAAAACTGAACATCAAACACCAATTTTGACTCAGATAATCTAAAATCAATCTAGAACAAGATCCAAACTGAGAAAGATGTCAATGAGATTGTGCCTGTCTTAGCCGTATGCAGTGGAAATCATTTGGCATCACTTGAAGGAAATAAACTTACCTATCTCTAATATATCCTTATAATTATAACTTCCAACATAACAATAGGTTGTAAAATGGCAATAGCTCGTGGGAAAATTAGAAATTAAGGATTAAGCTGTCTCACTTCCAGTTAAGACTACAAAATCACATCAAAAATTCAGAATCAATGTCTCCATGATGGAACAGTTAACTTTGTGAGCTGGAATGTTAAAGACCTGAATCATAAATTAAAGAGAATGAAACTATTCTCTCACCTAACAGGTCTAAACGCTAAAATAGTATTTTTACAGGAGACCCACTTATTAAGCAAGGATCAGTTCCAGCTGCAAAAAGACTGGATTGGCCAAATGTTCCATTCCAGCTTTACAAAGAAAACTAGAGGAGTGGGAATTCTTATACATAGAACAGTCTCATTTGTAGCATCAGATGTAGTATCTGATCCTGAAGGGAGATATGTGATTGTCATGGGCAACTTATTTAACTGTTAAGTGATTTTAATGAATGTTTATGCACCCAATGTCAATGATAGGGAATTCATGCAAAATGTACTTGCATCCATTCCCAATGTGAAGACTCATAAAATTACAATGGCTGGGGACTTTAATTGTGTTTCAGTTACACTCTTAGATAGGTCTTCTGTCACAAGGGGGATGACATCTAACACTGCAAAGACAATTACACAGTTTTTAACTGACCACAACTTATCAGACCTCTAGAGGTTTCTAAACCCAAACTCAAGAACATATTCCTTCTACTCACCAGTGCATCATTGCTACTCAAGAATTGATTATTTCTTTATAGATAATAATTTCTTGCCTACAATTAAATCTTGCAAGTACGATGCTATCATTTATTTCTGACCATGCCCCTCTGATCTTAGAACTAAAATCATTATGTCCCACATACTCATCTCACAGATGCCGTCTTAACTCACTTCTATTAGCAGACGAGAACTGTACAGAATTTATATCAAAACAAATCAGTTTCTTCCTAGAGACAAATACATCTTCAGAGGTCTCTGCAGGAATACTCTGGTAAACTCTAAAGGCCTTCTTAAGAGGACAGATTATTGCATATCTTTCCCAAAGAAATACATTAAAAACCTGGCAGGATCTAATCAATAATATTTTAGAATAATATTCTCTTCCCATTTCTTTTTCTTCTCCATTTATCTTTATCCACCTATTAAACTCATCAATTTATTTATTTTTACTAGCTTTAAGTTTTATTCTGTTGGCCATGCTCTCTTTCTCAGGGGTGGAAGTTGATTTGTTTTCAATCCTATTTTTTATAAAAAAGGATCTATTTCTATGGAATGATTACAATAAAATCAATTAAAAAAAAAAACAAACTTGTGTCATCCTACACTACAATGCTCAGATATCGACTTGTCTAATTTGGAAAAAGTCCCCAAAAACCCCCCGTAAATGAAAGGGAAAACAATGACTTAAATGATCTAATACTTGAAAAGAAATCTCTTTTGTTATGTTTAAAGAATTCATTAATGCTGTTCTGAATGCTGAAGTTTCAATACACATGATGGCCTACCTGATGCCTGAACTTCTGTTCACAAAGACAGAAGACAAGTGTGTACTCGTGTGTGTACTGTATGTGTGTGTTCACCTTGAAATGAGGTCCAGTATTTGTTCCTACCTGCAGCTGTTGCTCGGTGGGATAGGCTCCAGATGCTCCACAACCCTGCTCAGGATAACCGGGTTTAGCAGATGAATTGATGAATGGTTACTTTCCTCAGTTGGATGGGGTGTTGGAAGGTATTACGTTTTATTTAATTTAATTTAAACATACATGTCTAGAATGTAGTGCTGATTGTACTTTTAACTGAATTGTGTTTTCCTTATTGTACGTTAATTTTACAAAAGGATAGAGGGATAGAGAGATACATGGATGAGTGGGTGGATAGATAGAGGTTTTGCCTGATATATCAAACCACAGAATTGAAAGAGCATATACTTAAATTTTAAATATGACTTAATTTAATTTTGAAAGATACACATATGCATTTCAATGTGACATTTGTATCTTGTTTAATATAAAATGCAAGATTTCATAGAGCTATAATTACACTATTTTGCTTTTGGCAAAAGTGTGTATTGAAGTCTGTTAGGAGATAGCAATGATGTTTAGGGACATAGTGCTGTAAGTGTATTTTTCATTAAAAGTATAGTACTTTAAAATAGTATTTGCAAGGATATTTCAAATATTTATGTATTCAAATATTTATTTGACACATAGTCAAGATTAGTTAATGTTTCTTCTGTCGTCCTGTTGACATATTTAAAAAGTCCCTGAGGTCCTAACCCCTTTGAATTCTGACTGTAAAATGTACAGGGCCAGCCCAAGGATACATGGTGCCCCTAGGCAATGGTGGGTGGATGTGTCCCCTTTGAGACTGAAACATGTTCATATATGTAAATGACTTTGAAAAACATTGGAGGGAATTGGAGATCTGATAGAAAAGCAGGTTGGGGGTGTCACCTATGAAGCACATACATATGCATATTTGAGGTGACAATCGAAAGAAGAGCAGAGTGTGGCTTGGATGAGTCTTGGTGCCCTTAGGCCAGTGCCTATTTGGCCTTAGCTTACAGCCAGCCCTAAAAATGTGCATATTAAAGTCTTCTTATAGTGTGCAATTTTTTCTGTTAAATACAACATTTGGCTAAATCTCCTGTGTATGTGTGATTTTCATCTACAGAGAAATACAAAATCCAAACCTTTTTTTTCCTTGTCCATTATACATAGGTGGGCCCAAAACTTCCTGGATTTGTTAAAAAACCTTCATTATAAAACTTTCAGAAAATTATTTTTATCCAGCTTCAGGATACTCTCCTTGAAATGCATTGCACATGTCCCAGCACTTCTCCCATGCCTGCTAATATTTCCCAAACTGATCCTTTTTGCCATATCTACAGTCTCAGGAAGTTTTCTTCTGTATTTCTTCCACATTGGCAAACATTCTTCCCTTCAGTCTCAGTTTTAATTTTGGAAACAAAAAGATATCACATGGAGTGAGATCTAGCAAATATACGGGGTGTGAATCAACCACCATATTCTCTTTGATTAAAAACTCTGAAAACACATAGTGTATAGTTATGTTGTGATGTACACTTTAGCATGGGCCTCTGCTCTAGATATTTTATTTCTTGATGCTTTCCTATAGACACCTCAGCACACCAGTGTAATGTAATTGGTTAAAATTCTATTCACAGGGAACATTTATGAGCAAGTCCGCCAATGTTGAAAAATGAAATCATCATGTCTGGAAAATCTGCCCCATGGCTTGGAGGAAAAGAAAAATCGCCAAAGTCACCTGCATGATTGTATAATAAACACCAGACATAATGTGATGCAATTTGGTGAACTGATTTACCAAACTTGTAGGCACACAACACCTATGCTGTTCTCCTGTGCTATTAACTGATTCCGGGTATTTTTGGAACCCCATCATATATAATTCATCTTTTTTTTAAAACATTCAAGGTGCCAGAGCACAACAAAGCAGGATTTAGAATCCTACCTTAAATCACACAGGACTAAATTAGAGTCACCAGAAACCTAAAATTAGTTTTCCATTAAAATCAAGGAGATCAAACAGAAAGATACACATCCATACTATATAAATTCTTTTTGAAAATTAGAAAAATAACCTAATCTTCCAAGTGATAACAAGACTGAATAGTCACAAAAAATAAAGGGACTGATTTTATACTGTAATGTATAAAATGTTCCCCCCTTTTTAGACAAAAAAGTAAAATAAGCTTCCAGTACTTTTATAGCAACAGTTGGTGATGTTATATTATTTTTTTGAATTGAATGAGCTCCAGTATCATTAATAGTTACACACTCACATACAGACCCACACAAACAATGTATGTAAGCATTACTTCTAAACCTTGAGCAATGCTTAAAGCATTATTGGGTTTGTGTTGCCAATAAAGATGCAACCTTTTTCCACTTGAACATCTTTTCATAAATTAGTTCCAATAGCTATCAGCTCATGGATTTTTGAACAGGGCAAATAGCTCAATAAATGAGAATCTTGCAGTTCAAACAACAAAGGTAAAGAGGCTTTAATTTAAATAGCAGTTCATACAGAAGAGCGCTTTTTGAAGCTTCTCTTTTTTGAGACAAACGTTTGAACAGCAGAATTTTGAATTTTTTCAAAGGTTTAATAATACTGAATGCTCTCTGAGGATTTTAGAAAGCATACTGACAGAAAGGAAATGGGAATGGTAAAGAAAGAGAGGCAGTGTGGCATAGTGGTGGGGATCATTCATAGTTAAGACATCTTTCATTTAGGCAGAAGAAGCACTGCAACTAAAAAGTAATGAAGGCGATTTTCCAGGGAAAGCATAATGAAATTTCAGTTTTGTAGAAGAGAAGAAGTCATGGCTAAAAACTGAAGAAACATCAGCTAACGCAGAGAAAACAGAAGAACAAGATTTGCTGCAGGAAGAGTCCTCAAGCTGAAGTATATAAATCTTTGTGTGAAATTTAACCCTAACAAATTTCTATCTACTGTATGTATTGTTAAAGAACCATCCATACATTTTCCAACCCACTGAATCCAAACACAGGGTCACAGGGGTCTGCTGGAGCCAATCCCAGGGCACAAGGAGGGAACCAATCCTGGGCAGGGTGCCAACCCACTGCAGGACACACACAAACATACCCACACACTAGGGCCAATTTAGAATCGCCAATCCACCTAACCTGCATGTCTTTGGACTGTGGGAGGAAACCCAAGCAGACACAGGGAGAACATGCAAACTCCACGCAGGGAGGACCCGGGAAGTGAACCCAGGTCTCCTAACTGCGAGGCAGCAGCGCTAACACCGTGCCACCCGTTAAAGAACCAGCGTTAAATTAACATTCTGTCTGTTTTCGGTTAGAGTAAACACGTTCTTAACACACAAAATGCAGATGATTATAAACATAATTTCTCTATGTAAAGATCTTTTGAAATGTAAAATGCAGGAGAAACACTGAAGAAATGGGTAAGTCAGTTAATCAAAAATCATTTACAGTATATAACCAATGGTTTGTTAGCATTTTCTAGTAATAGAAATGAAAGGAAGCAAAAGCTATCCTTTAGAGTAACTGCATCAACTGCAGTGATTTTTGTAACCATTATTTGAATGATATGGTAACAAAGCATCTGCCACACCCTGCTGCTAAATTTTTGTTGTAATGGTTTAATATCTAAATGTTTTCTGCTAGAATTAGGACAATTTCTCTGAAACAAGTCACTGGCTGATCCACAGTAGTCCTGATAACTGTTGCAGTGTTCATTGTGACTCTGGTAACTTTCTCTGGTGTTTTATATAATTCATGTTTCAGTATTTCTAAGCATGATTACAATAATAAATTCCAATTCCCTGGAAACAATTCAAACAGTTTTAATGTATTTTAGGGGCATTGTCCCTGGTTATGCCATGTCCAGTAAAAGATTAGTTCAGCTTTTCCAGTGGAACAGAAAAATAAGATGAATTAGAAAATTACTGAATATGAACTGTTCCTACAATCTGCCATGGTCCGTCATGAACGTTTTGTCTTATGGTAGGTTGTTTGATGCTTAAGGGGCAGTTCTCAAGACAAGTGGAAAACCATTTGACCATTTCCTCAAACTTCTTACAAATAACAGGATCTTTGTTTATGCATTACCATGCTTAAGTGACTGGCATAAATATTTGACAACAGCTCTGCTCTGAGAAGGTGGGAATGATGATTTTCATACCTCTGAAAATTATGCCGTTTACCTGTGACAACTTGTCTCTGTGATTGTACAATTCTGTTATGCTCTGAGGGCACTGTCTACTCTCCTCGCATCATTTTTCTTGCTTGGTTTCTCTAGTTTTTGCGAGCTATCTGTCATTCTCAGTCTCTGATCTTTCTACATTGTGTCACTCACTGCCAGGCTCTTGTGTATAGTGTGTACCTGTAGGTCCATATTTCAGGTTTTTACTCTGTTTAAAATAGAAACTGACTATATTTTGTTTAAAATATTTATTTTTGAGCATGTCAGTTTTATTTGTAATCTACCAACATTGAAAAACTTTTCAAGGTCTGAATACTTTCCAAGGCACTGTATATATATATTTATATATATATATATATATATATATATATATATATATATATATATATATATATTGTAACAAATGCGCTATATTGTGCCAGACATGACACAGATTGGACATGGGAGGCACATATAAAAATAAACTGTTTATTTTCTTCAGTTGGATGGCACATCTTCCCCGTATCCCCCAGCCACAACACAGTCCCAAAACAGAAACTACAACACCAAAACACTCCTCTCTCTTTCTCTTTCACTACCACTCTTCCACGAGCTTTGTCCTCCCATCCAACTCTAGCCCCTGAGTGGTGGTTGCTGGCTCCTTTTATGGCCCACCCGGAAGTACTCCAGGTGCTTGATTACCTGTTTTCCGGTTGCACCCCTGGGTGGGGCTGAAGATTCGTCCAGCTGGGCTCAGGGACACATGCCGTGCCCCCTTTCGGCCACCCTAGATCCCAACAGGGCTGGGGAGAACTCCATCTCCCATTAAGCCCTGTGAGAGACTGAGGCACCACTTCAACCCAGGCGGGTGGCCATCCAGCATCCAGGGGGAGGTACTGCACTGTCCAGGGCTGCTCTCCCTGAATCCCCATCGAAGGGGCGTCCAGCTGGGCATAGGACCCAGCCATCTGCCACAATATATATATATATATATATATATATATATATATATATATATATATATATATATTGTCACACACATGCACATGGGAGGCAGCTAAAAGGGCTTGAGTAAAGGCAGTTCCAACACATACCGAGATGTGGCAGAGTGCACTGACTCTTTTTCTCCCTTGCCTGCAGACCATTCCCGGGAGATTCCACCTGGTCCTCTTGACATCACTTCCGTGACCGAGCCAATGGAAGGAGACCTTGCCGGCTCCGGCCCCTGTGATGTCCCGTCCGGGCTTGCACCAATGGCAGAAGACCTACATGATCCCGACCCCTTTGACTTCACTTCCTGTCTTCCCCTTTAAAAGCCTCCACCTTTTCCTTATTCCCTCAGTTCTGTTTTGGACTCGGTTTTGCGCACGTCAGTGCTGCATCTATCAAAAGCTACTTTGCAGCCTGGAAACCAGATTATACGGGTGGCTGCCCCAAACATTTATATGTCTCTGTCTAGTGTTTGTGACAATATATTATGAAGACTGGCCTCAACCACTAACAGACACCAAGAGAGCTTCAACAAAAACACACTTTTTTATTGTTCTTCTTCCAGTGCAGCACAAATCACTCACAGTCCTTATTATTTTCTTCTCCTGCCACTTCCACTCCTCTCTCACAAAGCTCCATCACACTACCTCCCAACTCCGGCTCCTTGAGTGGTGGCTGCAGGCTCCTCTTATAGCCCACACAGCAGTGCTTCAAGTGGTAATTAGCCTAATTAGGCTGCACCCATTTGTGGCTGCATCACAGCCCAACCGGGCTCGTTAAGTCGTTCAGCTCCCCCTGGCAGTGGCCATGGAGCCCAAAAGGCATGAGCTCTGGTGTTCCACGATTGTGGCCCCAATACTGACCAGGGGGGCTGCCACCAAGTGTTCCGGGGAACATAATGAGCCTCCCATGGCAGCTTCCGCGGATTCAGTGCCAAAGGTGTGTCCCGGCAGGGCATGGGTCTCAGCCATCCGCCACTGTGCCCTTCCCTCAGAGCGGCACTGGTGGTCTTCTTCAGAATGGGTTTTCGTCGTCGTCCTGTCCATGGCTCTGTCTTGTGACAACACAACTAACAGGTCTGGAGGTGTTGCCCAGATATCCACGCACTCCGGACGTCCTCCGTGGACAACACCGCCAGCCATGGGCACAGCAGCCGCGTTCATAACAACACCACTTCCCTCCAGTTCGATTCCTGCGGGAACGGAAGCAGGATGGGAACTCCTGTCCCGACGTCTACCCAGCTGAGGGCACCTGGTGACTCCACCCCTTCACAGTGCAGCCCTCCACTGCCTCAAAGCAGATGGGCTCACGGTGTGGACTGTTAGGATTCCCTGTTTTCCTTTTCTGGGTTCTCCTCTTATTCTGGGGTGTATTGGCAGCCTGGGTCCCCTCATGGGAAGAAGAGGGACCCTGTGCCATCTGCATCCCTTTGGACGCCCGTGAGACCGATGCTGGCATGCGGGCTGACTCGGTTTGACAGCCGGCATCCACCAGTCAGCTGCCTGCACGCTCCTCTGTCATCCCCACCCCAGCCCCAGTCATCACAGTGGCATCTTGTGCTGGAGGTGTGGTTACTTGGCCCACAGAACCAATCAATACCACAGCCCCTTTGCTCACTATTCCCTTTTTTTGTATGGTACAGACAACACTCACCTGCACCGCGGCATCCCTCCGGCTGGAGAATACAGCATCACACCTCCGCAGCCAATCCTGGATCTCTCTCATTGGTATGCCCGCCTTCTCATCCAGCTGCTCAATCATGATCCGGAGGGTGCCTAAAACCTGTACAGGCGACTGTATAGGTGGGAGCATCTCCTCCTGCCTATTTACAGCCACAACAAGGTTCTCAGAACCAGCTGGAGGCAGACTCGCGAAGTGATTGTCCTTACCTTCCGGCTGGGAACCGCAGATGCTCTCTATAGGCTAAGTTGGGACCTTGTGAGGCTTAGGATGGACGTTTGTGAGCTCCGCATGCAACCAATCAGCTATGGGGACACCACATACACTATCCAATCTCTTGCTCGCTCCGGGAATGGTCATGCAATCCTCACAGCTCCCCTCCTCCAGCGAGAAGCTTGGGCTGAGGGAGGAGTCCAGGCGCTCATCCTTCTGTGGCCCTCCTCTGTGAAGCGGCTACTGCCATTTTTCATCTCCGTTTTGCTCCACCATTGACTCATTCTTGCTCCACAGGTCGGTGTGCTTCGGCCAGAGACGCGAATCTGGACAGTCCCTTTCTAGGAAGCACAAACAGGGGACAGCAAAGTAATCCGCACAGGGCCGACCACCACTGGGACTCCGACTTACCTCCATGATTCCGTCTCCCGTTGTTTCTCTTCCCCGGGTGACCTCTCCAAAGGCTACGCTGACCCGGATGTCTTCGGCGACAGTGCGAGCCTGGGAAACCGCCGCTCTCTGAATCTGCCTGGTCTTTTTCCTCCCCATTACTG
Organism: Polypterus senegalus; assembly: GCF_016835505.1. Taxonomy (NCBI): domain Eukaryota; kingdom Metazoa; phylum Chordata; class Cladistia; order Polypteriformes; family Polypteridae; genus Polypterus; species Polypterus senegalus. The sequence continues at coordinate 51,609,986 of NC_053162.1, read as the reverse complement.
CAGGTAAGGACTTTAGTGTGCGCGAGTGCACTGTGGTGACGCAGGTGTGCCTGTTGCTGTTGCGTCAGGCCATTCACAAAATTATTTTTTAACTATGGGTCCCTGCCTTGTATCAGGCAGAGAGTCCCATCTGGGATGCCATTGTGAAGACCGGCCTTGACAACGAACAGACACCAAGAGAGCTTCGACAAAAACACACTCTTTTATTGTTCTTCTTCCAGTAAAGCACAAATCACTCACAGTCTTTATTACTTTCTTCTCCTGCTGCCTCCACTCCTCTCTCACAAAGCTCTGTCACATTACCTCCCAACTCCGGCTCCTTGAGTGGTGGCTGCAGGCTCCTCTTATAGCCCACTCCGGAAGAGCTTCTGGTGGTAATTAGCCTAATTAGGCTGCAATTCTGGGTGTGGCTGCATCACAACCCAAGCGGGTTCGTTAAGTCGTTCAGCTCCCCCTGGCAGTGGCCATGGAGCCCAAAAGGCATGAGCTCTGGTGCTCCATGATTGTGGCCTCGATACCGCCCAGGTGGGCTGCCACCAAGTGTTCTGGGGAACATAATGAGCCTCTCATAACAGCTTCCCCATATTCAGTGCCAAAGGAGCATCCCGGCCAGGCATGGGTCCCTGCCATCCGCCAATATATATATATATATATATATATATATATATATATATATATATATATATATTTCATTACTGATGCCATCTCAAACATCTTTATATTTTGAATGAGCAAACTGATTACTGTGCCTTCATTGAAAATTCAGCCACATTAAAAGACTTTTTAAAAGTAATTCACTAAGAGAGATGCCCTGGCACCCCAGCCAGTGTTAGTTCTTGATGTTTCTGGGATGAGCTGCTGTTCACAAATAGATGGATGGATAACACAAGTCTCTCATGTTCTGACTTATTTACCTTAAAACAGAGAATAAGGTCAACATAACATTTAGTAGAATGGTGACATTTTTTGACGATTAAACAAGTAAACCCTGGCTACAACCTCACACAAGTGGCTAATAAACACAAATTTGTAAAGAAATTTAGGTACTTACATGTTATGTTTGTGCCCAATATTACAATAATTTTCTTTACAGTTCCCAACTCTACACCCTTACTTGAATAAAATCCATTCACAATGTAAGTCTGGAGACAGATAAACAATACAGAAGCATTTCACAAAATAATGAGATTTAAATGGATTAAAATATAAATTGTTGAAGATATCAAATCAGGAAAAAGCCAAGAAGAGAAACAGAAACAAATAATGATTTTTTAATTTTATCAAAATCATGGTTTTGCATAGTAAAATCTGTACAAAAACTTTATAACCATATACCCAATTTATTAATCCATAACTTGATATTATCAGTATACATAGAAGTAGCCTGCATTGATTCAAGTAATTTAAGCAAAACAACAAATCTGCAATAGTTATTCTCCCTGCAGCTTTAATATCCACTTTTTCCTTTAACACAGAGATAGAGACCTCATCAGATAACCTACACTGATATTGCTGTTGGCTAAACACAGCACGAAGGACACTCATAACGTCAGCCAGAATAAAACAGATACATACTGATCAAAGCAGAAACTAGCAACAACAAATCATTAGACACTCCAGTATATGCAACTACTGCATTGATTTATAGCTTTTGTTAATAAAATGATCAACTTTGCAGCTGCAAACAGTTTGAAAGTAGTGTTGAAATACTTCATAATTTGGTATCCCTGATACATTCCCCTCCAAGATCATTGAATAGAAATATGTGTAAATATACAGTAACAGAGGACGAATTTGGAGAATGACATGAGGTGAGTTTTACGGAAACAGGAAGATGCATCTTCTAACTGATTTTCACTGCAACAGCAGTATCAGTTTACCCAAATTTTTTTGTGCAAAAAGTGGTGCAAGGAATTTTCATGTGAAAACCCTGTTAGAATCTCTTTCTGTGTGACTTCTATTTATATTGTTGCTGAAAGCACTGTGTTTAACCTTCAATACAGCACAGGAAAAATGGGCTTCAAGCCTACATTTATATTAATGGCAGTCTCTTAAATTATCCCTAGCATACAATATGGGTTATCGGTTGTTATAATGTAGCATTCCTGAAATGTGAAGAAGAAAAGGACGCAATTATGTTGTTAGAAATGTCTTACAGCTCACTGTTTCAATTTTTTCATGTACAAGGCGTGAAATAGTATTGCATGGTGAAAAAATAAGAAAAATCAATAAAGTTATATTTAATGAAATCTCTTGTCTTCATGACTTTAAATGTCTTTTGAAGTGTGAAGTGCAGCATTACAATAAGCTGGCAACGTTTTGAGCCAAAACATTTACTTAACTGATTTACACAAAAGAAGGCTAAACTATACAATGAATTAAATGCAATTGCTTTGGATTATAAACAGTTTTCTTTTATTTGTCCAAACTTCACCATATGATAGTGTTTTTAAAACCTTGTCTAATCCACTTATACAATGGATTCAGAAAGTATTCAGATCCCTTCACTTTTTTTACATTTGGTTATGTTGCAGCCTTATGCTAAAATCATTTAATTTTTTTTTCCTTGCATTATTACCCCAGAATGAGAAAGCAAAAACATGATTTTAAAATTTTTTGCAAATTTTTAAAAATAAGAAACTGCACTATCACATTGACATAAGTATTCAGTCTATTTGCATCATTGAGATGTTTCTAAAACTTGTTTTCAAATCCATCTGTAGTCAGTTCAATTGATTGGACAAGATCAGGAAAGTACCTGCAGAGCTTAGAGACAGGATTGTGTCAAGGCACAGGTCTGGGGAAGGCTACAAAAATATTTCTGCAGTACTGAAGTTTACTAAGAACACAGTTGCCTTCATAATTCTTAAATGGAAGAAGTTAATCTGGCTGCCTGGCGATCATGGGAGAAGGGCCATGGTCAGAGGGGGGACCAAAACTAGATGGTAACTCTGACTTAACTCTAAGGAACTGTGTTGAGTTGGGAGAAACTTCCAGAAGGACAAATGTTATTCCACACTCTACTGATCTGGGCTTAATGGTAAAATGACTGGACAAAAGCCTCCCCTCAAAAAAGTCACATAGAAGCCTGTCTGCATTATTGAAAATGGCACCTAAAGGTCTGTCAGACTATGGGAAACAAGATTCCCCTGTCTGATAAAACCCAGATGAGCATCGTGTCAGGATGAAACCAAGCACCTGGCACCGTTCATCACCTGTGCAATACCGTTCCAATGGTGGAGCTTTGAGGTGGCAGCATCATGCTGTGATGTTGTTTGTGAGATGCAGGGACAGAGTATGTGGCCTAGAAGTGCAAAGAGGCTACATGCTTATAATAGAACATACTCACTGTCCACGGCAATAATTCAAAGACTGAGTTGTAGCAAACCTAAGAGAAGAGAAGGAGTGTGTGTAAAATTCAGAAAGGATGAGAACTTTGAAAAACATAGACGAACAGAATTTAGAAGAGAGCATAGTATTTTTCAGAAAATGTCTCGGAAAAAAAAAAATTGTGCCTGTAAAAAATCCATCCATCCATCCATTATCCAACCTGCTATATCCTAATTACAGGGTCACGAGGGTCTGCTAGAGCCAATCCCAGCCAACACAGGGTGAAAGGCAGGAAATAAACCCTGGGCAGGGCGCCAGCCCACCACACCTGTAAAAAATGCCATAGTAAATTATTTTTTACTGTGATTTTGTGTTTCGAGATGAAACCACGAGCCAAAGGTTGTTGCAGAGGAAGCCGGGACCTCATTTATAAAATTTGTGTACACAAAAAGAGGCCTGAAATATGCATACATAACTTCTCACTTAACACTGGAATTACCAGAGCCTACGAAAAAAACTCGTAGATCCGTCCCACCTTAAAATGCTTTGCACCTCTCCGTCAGCGTCTTTTGTCCTTTAAATGTGTTGATAAGCAGCTAACAGCAAGCAGCCTGCTATCACATCTCCCCACCCTGCACAGTTTTCTCAGCTCAACTCTGTTTACCTGCATGTCAGTTGCTTAGAGTAGTATAGAGTGAGAAGTCAAGCAAAATGGCACATTTTATAAATACTGTATCATTATTTGGAACACTTGCATTTCATGTGTGTTCTGTGTCTACAATGATCTATGTACAGTAAACACATTGTTAAAACAGAAATGTTTTTCATGTTTTAGTAATAATTGACAAAATGTAGACATGAAGTGCATAATGTGTGAAGCCTGAATTCCAAATATGAAAGTGACACTTTCACAATAGGTACAAATATAACAGAACAAATCCACTTCCATTCAAAAATATAACTGCAGAAAAAGAACCTGCGTTAGGGTGCGACATTGACATGCATTTGCTATGACAGCTTCGGTGGTGCAACGGTATCAACTGTTGACTGGAAATTAAAGCTTCATGCAAATCATGTCTACATTTTGTCAATTATTATTAAAACATGAAAAAGTTTCTGGTTTAACGTTGTGGTTACATAGATCGTTGTAGACATGGAACACATATGAAATTTAAGTGTTCCAAATAATGATATAGTATTTATAAAAGGTGTCATTTTGCTTGACTTCTCACTCTATACAACTCTAAGTAACTGACACACAGGTAAACAGACTTGAGCTGAGAAAACTGTGCGGGGTGAGTGATGTGATAAGCATGCTGCTTGCTGCTTATCAACACATTTAAAGGAGAAAAGACACTGACTGAGAGGTGCAAAGCGTTTTAAGATGGGAGGGATCTACGAGTTTTTTCGTAGGCTCTGGTAATTCTAGTATTAAATTTCAGGATTTATAAAAGAAAACTTTATTGGAAATGTGTGGACACAGCAATTCTGACCCATGTGTACGCAACATTTCAGAGAAACTGAAAAACTGCAATATCCTTGATCAAGTAAGGAAATGCAGGGAAAGCAGCTAAATGATAACTTGCAAGCATAATTATGCATATCACTGAGCTGTTATTATAATGGACGCAGATATGACAAAGATACGGAAGCTTGTATGTGTAAAATATGATGCATAGGCTATTTTAAGTCCATGTTATGAGGACCAATGCTGCATATTCACAATGAAAAACTTTTTTTTTTTTATCGTCAGTTAAGACTACTTGTCACTGCTCAGGAAACTCTCCGGCAGGTCAGGAATATCTCATCGAAGCTTTACTCCATCATGCCCACTATCCTGGAAGCCTGTAATGAACCAATAAAGTGTTATATCCAATTTTCATATAGTTTAAATGTATATACTGTGACAGATAGGGGGCAGTATTGCTCCCTTGAACCCCTGTCCAAGACTCCAGACACCAGGTAAAAGTCCAAATGTTGACTTTATTCGATTGCCACAGTGCACCAAGCACCCTCTCCTCCACTATACCCATAAATAAACTAATCACAATAACAATAAACAATCCCCCACTCCCAGACGCGTTGCCATCCTTCCACCCAGCTCAGCTCGCTGTCTGGGAGCTCCCACAATTCTTTTATTGTCCCTGACCCGGAGGTGTTCCAATCCCCAGTCCATGTGATCTCCTATCACTTTCGAGTCAGATAAAAAATCCTTTTCTTCACCCCGGAAGCACGTCATTCCCCTTGTCCATGTGACTCAGACATACTTCTGGGGCGTATGGTAAATAATCGTTGTTCCTCCCTGCAGCGTCACCTAGTGGCCCCCATGGCATCCTGCAGGGCGGTGTATAAAAACTGCAATGTCCATGATGCCCTGCTGGTCTTCGGGGAACCTCCATACTGCAGGAAGGGCTCCACCTGGCGGCTTTGAGGTATTGGCCGGCATACACCACAATACATATAACATGTTGTTACCTACATAAAAAGGCAATTTGCAGCAGTGTCTGATTTTTTTAACATAATCACGGCACTTTAACACACTCATATTGCAATTAAGGCACCTAGTGAAAATGAAGCAGCTTTTGTTAACCTTAAGCAGTGACAGTCCATTAATGCATAAGTAATCTGTAATGCCAAGATGAGTCACGACTGCTCTGGCATAATGTTGCATGCTATGTAATGGCATCTCCAATAAAAGATGCAGATCAAAAACAGAAAGTGTAGATGTGTTTTTCCTACTACCGTTACACACACTTAATGTTGGTGACTACAGATTTGCTTTGTTGCCAGAGATCTGACCTTTTTTTCTTTTATTTCAGGCATTGTGCAGCTGGAGTTCATGTCATCTACAGCAGCAGTAACATGTTGCCATTCAGCATATTTGTGCTTGTTGATGACACACGCATTTAGGACACCAAATGAAGATGTTTTACTTGCCTCTAATTTAAAGACGAGAACTTCTGCCTCACATTACTGGGTGTGTCATGCACCATGTGTCATTGTCACTGCCAGCTAATGAAGGTCCTCAAGATCATGATTGCATATGTATGAGGTTGATTAGTATGGTTCATATATGGTTGTTTCTGGGTGGAATGAGGCAGGGTTTGAGGTGTGTTCACGAATGTACATTTACAAGATGATTGTGATTTATGAAGAGTAAATTGCATAGAAATGTGCCTACTTCAGGTTTTATAAATCTGATATTTTTGCCATGCTCAAAATCATGCAAAGGTCTTCTTTTAAAATGGCAGAGTCTCATGATATTGCTGTTTTTTTGTTCTGTAATGTATACATTATGTTACAATATGTGTGTAATTTCAAGATGCAGATCAATGCTCGATAACTTTCTTCACTTGAAAAATTGATGTGTTCAATAATTATTTTTTATTTGGTCCAGTCAAGCCATAAGTCCTATTATAAAACACCAAAACAGGCTTTGTACTTTTTTTATAAAATGTACAGAAAAATCTTCTTTAGCACACAATTTTGCATAGCAAATACATATATACCATGTTTGCAAAGAAATAATTTGACTTGAAAAATACCATACAAACCTGCCATGCAGCTTTCTATCACCTTATTTGTTTTTACGTAGTTGCTGTGTAATGATTTGTTAATGATCTTGAGTTTTATGTCCTTTTTTGCTATTGTGATAAGAAAGACAAGGGTACATCTAAAAAGGTTAGGGGCAGCCACCCATATATTGTGCCCTGGCTGCAAAAGGTTAAATTTTGATGAGATGTGTTCAGATTGGTCCAAAACAAAACGGATTTTGGTTTGACAAGATGGTGGCTTTAATGGCCATGACAGGAAGTTACGTCATCTGGCCAGGAGCCGAAAGTGCTGTCTTTGGGACCGGACGTGACATCATCTATGCCCCAGAACTGGAAGTAACATTATATGTGGGCCCAGAACCGAAGTGAAGTCATCTATGGGGCCGGCACCTAGTGGGATTTCACGGAGATAGTCTGCAAAGGATGGAGAGACAAAGTTAGTGCAGCTCGCCACCCCCTGGTCTGGCATGGTACTACTATTATTTAGGTCCTCTTGCTGCCTCCCAATCGCACGTGTGTGACACTATGTATATTAATTTAAGAAACATTTAGACACAACTCACAAAGACCTGATTCATCTCTTGTCTGCCTTAAGCAAGCAAAAACTGTCTTTTGTCATGTTTTCCCCTGTATAGCAGAATACTCCCAACAGTAGGCTCCTGCTGTTTTTGTCTAACAAGTTAGCCAGCCACACATAAGTGTTAGCTGTCCTAAGCATTTCCAACTTGCTAGCTTTTCTTTGCTGCTAAAATAAATTTTGTGTTCTGTCATCCAATTTACTGTACAAGGTAAATGCAAATTCCTTATGATAACACCATTTACATCACTATTAAGATTAGCACACATGATATGCAGTTTATCGGGGGTCAGCATTCAGTTACTTTGTCTTTCTCAGATGTATAAGAAGTCATGTAGGCTGATGTGTGTCATTGGCTTCACAGCATAAGACATTTGCATTCTACATATTTTGGGGGAGTTCCATTAAGAAATACTAATGTCCTCTTGCTGTTAATATTGTCATATGACTTCCATTTCTTAATTAATATGGTGGCCTAGTTTTTTATCAACATTATTCAGAGCCTGCTGTCTTGCTTGGGTAAGAATTTATGGCTTCTATATTGGCATTTCTGATTATGATTTTGTTTAATGCTTAGGTACTTGGCATTTCTCTCACAAATGTGTGATCCAGTGGGTACAAATTGGTGTATTTGTTGATTTGGTTTGTTTTCCCTTCATGACAAATTACAATCCATCAAATACATATCCATCCAAAATTAAACTTACGCTTACCCAATTTACATTTACCTGTCAACATGATCACTTCCCTTTCAACTGTGAGAAGAAAATTGCATCCAAGGAGAAAAGCTATGCAAATAGGTTGAGAATATGCAAATTCCTTGCTGAAGGGTTTTAGAGTGGTATATCAGCTTGAAAATAACACCAGTAACCTCTGTGTCTACTTAGTTATATTTATTAAATGTAACTATATGCATTATACTACATTTATAAAAAATATTTCAAAATGATCAACATAAATGAAAAAGTTACAAAGTTGGTAGGTATAGAAAAATAATTTTAGTTCCCTGGCTGCATCAATTCTGACAGATCATCTGACAGGTTTTAACCACAGTGTTCAAAAATCTCATCTTCGGGGTCATTTTAGAAATTCCATGGCATCAGGCAGAATATGAATGTGATCGTAAGTGCTATTATTTTCACTTCACTCTCTAGTATCTTGTAAGATCATCTGCCAATGTTATTTTCAGTAAGGCATATACTGCACAATATATTCTGATTTAGCCTTCTTTTTAAAGTTTTCCCAAGGAGGTTCTCAGATGTAAATGAAATCAATATGCCTGCCTGACAAGTATTTCACACCAGCCACACAACACTAATTCATGCTGGTTTGCCTACTCTTTATGTAAAATTCAGATACTTCAGCTTACATTGTGATTGCGCCAGTGGTCTGGTGGCCATATGAAATTCAGATTTTTAAGAATGTTGACTGATTTAGGTGTATTTTATATTAAAAAAATAAAAATATAAGTTAAAAGAAAATCATCATATGTATCTGTCCTGACACTTATTCTCAATACTGACCTGAATTATTTACCAGCACACCATTTTTATGGCATTGGTTTAATCTAGAGTTAATATCTGTATCTTTGTCACAGCTAGAAAATATAATTTCCACAAAAGACATTGTGGGAAAGTTAAAGAAAATTGATTGCTGCAAAGCTACTAACTTTCATAAATACTGTTGGTAAAAAGAAATAGAACAGTAATTATTGGTCTAAGATTTCAGTGTAAATTGATAAGATAATATTAAACAAATCTGAGCAATGTAAAATAAAGCATTACAACAACAAAATTAGCAGTAAGAGGATAAAACTGTTAACATTAACAACAGTTGTCTTGTATTCCTTCACTATCTTGTGTGGCCACCTCTTGCAGTGACCAGTGCTTAACCCTTCTGACGTATAGTCAATGACCCTGAATATGCAGTTGTGGGATGTTATCCCATTCCTACATAAGAGCCTGACAAAGTTGATGGTCATTAGCAAATCCAAAATTAACTTAGCTGATATAAAATTACTTCCATATAATGCTCTCCAGGGCATCCTAACAGGTGCTTATGGGATAAGGCCAGGAGAGCACCTTAACACCAGCATTTTCCAGGGCAGTTGTGACCAGAGCAGTAAAATGATCAGGCATTGTTTCACCTGGTTGGGTAAAAAAGCTAAAAATGTTGTTGTGTTTGTTACATTTCAATGCCTTTCTGTACAACTGGAATGTTTCTCAGGAGATAAAAAATAAGTTGACAACTTTTTGTAAAAGCACATGAGCTATAACTATATTTTCTTATTCCAGTGTAGAACAAAAATGAGTTGATGAAAGATTGCATTGAAAGATAGATAGATAGATAGATAGATAGATAGATAGATAGATAGATAGATAGATAGATAGATAGATAGATAGATAGATAGATAGATAGATAGATAGATAGATACTTTATTAATCCCAATGGGGAAATTCACATAATCCAGCAGCAGTATACTGATACAAAGAAACAATATTAAATTAAATAGTAATAAAAATGGAAAAATGAAAAAGCAGACAATAACTGTGAGTAATATGCAAATTGAATTGAAATTGAAAGCACATTCATTCAAAGATGTAGATATATTCTCAATATACAAATCTCTTAAGCAATATTATGTACTTTAGGAATGGTGGAAATTAAGGCTTGTAGTTGTGCAATTGACAGTACCATTTCAATGGCCATTTGTTTTTTGCACAGATATCATATTCAGAGTGAATGCTATCATATTTCAGCATGGCTGGTTGTAACTAAACATGATTAATGCTCCTCAACAACTTTTGTTATAACTTTTGTTTAACTGATTTTGTAATAAGCATATCTTATATACTGTATCTTTTCAGAATGTGCATTATTAGACTTGAAAATATATATACAGTACATTCATGATGAAAGTCATCATTAATGGAAAAATAATCACAGGCAATTTTAATGGATAAATAAAAAAATGTACGAATCATATATCAATTAAAGTCAAAACACTCTTTAAACATATTTTTATGTATGTCAGAGACAAGGGCACATGTTAGTGCAGTTTGAGGCAGTGGGGACCAATAAATAGAAAACACTATAATGTGGACCCACTACTTTCAGTATAATAGTAGCCATAAATATTGCCAAAGAACAGAGAATAAAAGACTTTGCCAATGTTTTACTACCTTATTTTATAGGGCTGCAATCCATCTGCTGCCATTGGCAGATAATTGAGAGAACATAATGTACAACAAACTTCAGTGTATCAGCTATTTTACATTTGCAAACCTTCAAACACGTATTTTATACAAATAGGCAGTAAGTAAACATGTCAACTTGGTGCAAGGTCAGAAATATGACAGGAGGAGAACTTTGAAATTTCAAGGTAAAAAATGACCCTTTAGTTATACAGCTGTGACAAACACAAAAGCTTATCATCAAATGGCAAGGAATTCCACATAAGAAAAAGTGAAAAGGACATTTAGCAATACAGACATCTGAGAAGAGACAAATATTATACAAACGATTCCAAAAAACTACTGTAAAATAAAACTTTTATAAAAAGCCTAAAGTGAAACATACATTTTAGTTTTGTTTCAGTGCAAATGTATTTATAGTTTTAATTATTCTAGCCTCTAAGATTAACATACCTTGTTGTGTTATTCACTGTTTTCCTTGCATATTAAAAACAGAGATTTCAGAGATAATGCAGCTTGGTTTAATTATCCCATTATTAACTCTATTAAGAAGTATTGCAAATATAATTATTTAATGAGTCTTAAAACGGCCCACAAATTACAAGTAATAAAGCCAACTGAATCCATTTGAATCCAGCAGCTAGAATCATGAAGTACATACTGACTTCAAATCTGGGTTGAAAATATTGATTACTTTTAGGGAATTACACCTCTTCTTTGGGAGTTGAAAACAGTTATTAATAGCCATCGTATGCCCACTGGGATGAGGCCAACCAGTCAGGCTAAATCTTTTGTTTTAATTGATCAGGAAATTAAATGTTTAAGAGACAGTTTACAAGCAAGAAAATGATCATGATGAAACTGCAGAGAAAGAGACAGGGGATGATTAGGAGGCCAGAATGACGAGGCCTTGGAGGGCAATTTAGCCTGGACATCAGGATATACCCTGCTCTTTATGAAGGACGCCCAGGGATCTTTTATGACCACAGAGAGTCTTGACGTTGGTTTTTCATCTCTGAACGGCGGTGCCATTTTTACAGCACAGTGTCCTTCTCACTGCACTGTGGCATTGGGGATCTACATGATGAGTGGCCCTGCTGGCCTCTCCAACATATCTTCCACGAGCAACCCAGGCTTTTCCTAGATGGTCTCCTGTCTACTGTAAGTACTGGCCAGGCCTGAACATGCTTAGCTTCAGGTGGCTAACCTTCTCTGAAGTGCATGTGTTATGGCTACTGGATAAAAAACAAAAGTTTAGACGATAAAATGTACAGTTCTTGGTTTATGACAAGAAAAAAAAAACATTGTTTCATCTGGTCTGCAGGTTAAACAGAAAATCTTTTACAATAATTATAGTGAAAAGTCAAGCATATTGTAATCTTCTAGTTAGTCAATAAAAGGTGTCATTTTGCTTGACTTTTCACTACATTCATAATGGCTAACATGGTACAACACCGTAGTACTACAATAATTATACAACATTACACAACACTAGATTTTTTTCAAAATTGGAAACCTACATTTCAACTTTTTCGCATATCAAAAATTGAATGAATAAATAGTGTATTTTAATATCACTTATACCATACATGACCCTGCTTCAAGTTCCAAACATTCATTATAACCCTGTGATGATCCAGTGGGAGACAAAAAGAAACTTTCATATAAATTTAAGGCAACTGTTTCTTTTAAGCAGCAGAGGTCAAATACCTAAGCAGGTTTGTTTATCTCCAAATAAAAGATAATGGAAGCATATGATGTTATAGGAAAATTACATCAATTTCATTCAATAAGAAAATACGTAAATGGCTAGAACATAAAAAGGAGTCAAATTTTAAAAAGCAAATAAAAAAAGCAATAATTAATGTCACATACAAAGATACTTGCTATATTCCTTTAAAAGTTTAGCAAACCCATTTTGCAATTTCTGGATTGACACATAAAAAGTTAAAAACTGGGAAGTAACAGCTTTTATTAAAAAGACGGGAGTCCAGTTAACAGCAAAATGTGGCTGAGATGAACATCTGCAATTAAGGTGGTCAGCAGGGCTGAACTTCAGGACCACCTAGCTAAACCTTTTATTAAAAATTAACACACAAATGTAGCGCCACTGCTTTATTTAGCATTCAGTGCCATTTATACCTGTGTCTGCTCTAAATTTCAGTATTCTGATATAATTCAGGGAGTAAACTCCACAAGAAAAGATGAATTAAAAAGAATATGATAAAAGAAAGTTAACATTTAAAAAAATGGCAAAAATGCAAATCTCTGAATTTTGTTTACATGTAAATTCACTTGGACATATTTGTGAATGCAAAGTAAGAGAATAAAAAGACTAATTAAACAATTATAACATGTAAAAGTAAGACCTAACCATTTATTTTGCTAACCGGTTGCAATGAAAACCTGCAGCCACAGTGGTACCCTAAGACTGAACCTGCTGTACTGTATTTGGAGTGAGCTTCACCCCAATCAGAGAAAATGTTTCTCGTTTTATATTTTGAGTATGCTTAATGTCGTTCACTGAAAATTTTACTGTCAACACGGAAATGTATTTACCAGATTATCTGAGGAGTTACGGTGTATTTAAAAATATTTGTAGTGTGCGTCCATCCCTTTGTATTGTATTTGTCTGATTTTATTTGTTTTGTTTAGTGATTTGGTCTGCCTTTATTCTTTTGTTGATCTTTAGTGGTCCTGAGCAAGAATTTTACAAGGATTGCCAACTATGCTTCACAGTGTCTTTCTGCCCTTTAACTATACCTCACACTCTAAATACAATAAATTAGCTTCTTTGTGTAGTTGTGTATGCTTTAAGGAAAGTATTGGTTGAAAAGTTGTAATTAGTTTTATTACCCTGTGCCCATAGGTGGTCACATTTTAGTCTGGTTAATCTGTGGTTTCCTGTAGGAGTGAACTGGTATAGTTACAAAGCTTAAATAAATACAAAATCAACATTAAATTAAGTCAAATGCATTTTTCCCACTGTCAAAACTGTGGAAATCTTTTAAAGAACAGAAATAAATCTAAAAAAAAAACCTGACAACTTATTAACAAAAAGTCTCATTCATATACTTTATAGTGTCATCATAAAATCAGTTCTATTTTACTGCAAGATGAACCTATCAGGCAAGAGGAAGCTCAAAGTGTCCTGGTTTCTCATTTTCAAATAATGATGATAAATGATGAGGCTGAACAAAATGTTACACACAGTGTACTGTACTATTCTTATCCTTTTTCTGGTAATGGATTTAACAAAAAATACTCTAAATTCTTTCATCATAAAGACAATCATTTTATCATCTTTAACCATGTCCATGACAAAACATTTTTGTGAACTCTATATGGCTGAAATATTCAAATTATTAAAGGTTGCATGATGTTGGTGTGTGTGAAGATTTTTTAACCCTTTTAAAGGCTATTTAAAACAGGGGTTAAAATTGAACAACTGAACAGTTTGATATAGTGCTTCAAAGGGCATCGACTGCACCCACGTACAGTTTTAATTGCAATTTATTCTTATATAATGCACTTCAAAGCAAGGTCAAACTGTTTATATAGGTTTACAAACAGATTGTTAACTCAACAGAAAACAGACCCAGTAAAAGTGTATGGGTGTCCGATAAACAACAGTAGCAATTAATTTAGTGTACATTTTACACTGATAACCACAAAAAATGAACACCTGGCAAAATCTACACCCCTCTTTTATTAAAATTAAACCAAAGTAAAAGCAGGGACACCCATTTCTTTAAGGGAGCAATTGTTCAATTAAATATAAAAAAAACATATTTATATAGGTATAAGAACACATATTCATATATAGTAAGTAACAAATAAAAACAAAAACATCTAGATATTTAGGCTCAATTGTTACTTAATGAGGAGTTTATTAAACATCATTTTGTAAAATTAAATGAAATTAGGACAATAAAAGAAATTAAGATAACAATCAAAGATGGCCAGATGGAGAGTAACACAGAAGAAATAAATTTAAAACTCAGGGTAACAGTGTTGCTGGAAACACTTGGTAATCCTTGGGAATGTGTAACATTGACGTCTGGCTGACCTACACCAAATGAATGTCCTCTTCCATGCAAGGATCTTGCAGTATGGTACGGCATCAAATGTATATTAATCATGTGTAACTGTGTGGTGCTCTAATGCTGAGATTGTCACTTCTGATGTCAAAGGTCTCAGAAACACTGAAGTTAGCAGGTCACTGAGAATAAATAAAACATGCAGGATAGAGAAGTAATATGTTGAATATAACAATCTTATTTTAAATAAATAAGTAACAAACTTTTTAACAGAATGAGCAGACAAAGCACCAGCTCTAGTACAGGTATGCTAGGCTAAAGTAATGGCTGTTCAACTGCGAATTTAAGAATATAGGAAATCTTTTACAGTGGAACACTCCAAAGTTAGTTCTTCCCTTAACCATAGACTTACTTTATCTTAGAGCTGTAGGAAGGTTTAAGTCTTGTGATTTTATTGTGCACTCTGGTGTGTAGGCAACAATAAGTTAAGGTAGGTGAAGGGAACAGCAGCAACTGACAAGTTTTTAATCACTATGACTATAGTCATGTAATTTAAACAAATGACTTTAATTTCTGAGTCAGTGTGAATTACACATTGTCACACATGTGAGAATCAGAGATAGCTAGAGGAAGCAATCAAAGGTAATTTCATGTCAGGTCAGGGGGCAGCGGGGTGCCCTAATCTTTCCTCTAATATTCCTGCAGATTGAACATGGGAAATTCTGCCTGAGTCCAATGTTGTCACTTCTGGTTCGGGCCCCAAGAACTCACTTCCGGTCCCGGCCCCCAGATGACATCACTTCTGCTGACCTACTTTAAAAGCAAGACAACTTCTCCTTGTATTCAATTCTGTTTTGGACTCAAACTTGTTCAAAACTCTGGATTTATTTGCCCTTTTTGTAGCCAGGGATTAAGTATACGGGTGGCCGCCCTAAACCTTTTAGTGTGTTAAGGCTAATTATTTCTGCAACATATTTTTAGTAATCTACATTATTTAGGTATAATCAGCTTTAAGAACCATTTAAAAATGTTTTCAAGATTATTTCTAGTATTATCAAGCATAATGTTTTGTAAAAGAGATGGACTGCACCTTAAGGTCAGCTTTGTTACTTCTGTAGATACAGGTCTCTAGCTACTTTCTGGTAATCTGTTCATTAAAGTATTGCTGTGAACTTGGCTGCTTTTCATTGAGTAACTATTATCCTGGGATCCTTCACCATCAATAATGTACACTCTGCATTTATTCTGTTTGTGTTAGTTTGGCCGAAGGTGGGGGAGCATCATAATGTGGGAGGTAATAGTGTGTAAAGGATGGACAGTCAGTCACGCCCCCAGCCAGCTGTGAGGAAATTACACAGTTTCATTGTTTATAGAAGTTGGGAACAAATGAAGAACATTTCTAGTTATTTCAATAAATGTTTAAAATCCTGCGCTGAAGATCTGCCTCCTATTTATTCTTCAGATTGGTAAAGGGCCATACTATTTACACAATATCTGGATTATGTAAATCAGAAGAGCAACAACTAGCAAGTTATTCATTCTTTTTTGAGTGATCTTATACTATTAGTGGGTCATGGGAAATCTTCAGATTATCCCAGGAGCATTAGACAAGAGACAGAAACCATCCATCTCAGTGCACCTTTATGCAGAAATCCACACTCAAAGTGTACCAAATTAGATACACCAATTAACCTAACATGTAAGCCTTCTGAATGAGGGATGAAACTGGATAACTAGACTACTCAGAGACAACCCATGCAAACATAGTTAAACCCTGCAAATTTCACACTGACTTGACTGTGGTTAAGGTGGAATTCAAACTCATGTAGGTCTCTACAGTTGTGTGCCATCACATAAATAAAGGAGAAGTTACTTAAAATATACTTGCTTAGATGACACGTACCATATACATTTGGTTTAAATTTTCAGAGGAAATTATCACAACTTTCTCAAAACTGCTTAATCCAGTTCGAGGAATGATATAATTCAGTTGTAATTTTTTTTTATTGTTGTATAGAAAGTGAGTGATATACAATATATATTGCAAAGCATGACTAGTTATCTGACTTGTTTAAACTGTACATATTTGGTATAAATACTCGTGGAATTAATCCCCTATGAATGTCCACCACAGTTTTTACTGTACCAAGCTAAAGATGAAGCTTAGCAAAGTATTATAGGTTGCAAATTCATGACATTCTTCCTTCATAGGTTTGGGACCGGAAGTGACATCAGAAGGGCCGGAACCAGAAGTGATGTCATCAGGGACAGGCGGAATTTCCCGTGAACGGTCTGCAGGAAGATGAGAAAAAAGGTCAGCGCACTCCTCCACCCACTGGTCTGGCGTGGAATTACTCTCATTTAGACCCTTTATCTACTTCCCATGTGCACGTGTGTGACAACAGTAAAATATTCCTAGAACATATTCATACATATACTAAACAGATTGTGTTGCATAGCTCTATCAATAATTAACAGGCATTAAAAGCAAGAAGTGCTGTGGTCCAGGGCTCCAGAATTGTCTAAGTGCCCCCTGGAGGTGACCACAGGTCCCAATAGGGTTGAGCTTCTAAGCTCCAAGCCTGTGGTCCCTATACAATCCAGGGGGGTCTCCCGCTCATGTTTCGGGTGAGGTATTGTTCCCAATATGTCCTCTCCCTCTGTCCTTTCTTCACAGGGGCATCCTGGTTGGATAAGGTCCCCAGCCATCTGCCACTATACATGTACAAAATTTTATGCAATTCCTTGAACATAGCAAATGCCTGACCATATTTTTGCATTCTGACATATTTCTGTACTGGTGTGGCAATACAGAGAGTTTAGGAAAGACATCTTGTATGTTACGAGATTTGCTGGGGTTCCTTAATATTTTGCACTGTTCATCATTGCATTTGTGCACTTAGGGAAGCCTTTTTGGAAGTTGTTGTGAGTAAACTTATGTAAAATACATGCATCCTTCATACAATGGGCTTATTAGAAGCTGATTTTGTAAATGACAAATCATACCACTGCATCAGTGTATTGGTAAGTGCTTTTTAAATGGCATTGATGTGTATGTACAGTTGAGTAGTGCCATCAGTCATTCTGAACCAGGGCAGACTCCTCAGCAGGAGTGAGGTTTGAAGTTCAAGGCTTCCCACCAGCAGCACCAGCAGCAGCAGTTTTCCTTTTGGTTGCTTAAAAATTCCATCTTGCATGTAAATGTATATTCTAGTCATTCTAGAGTTTATTTTCATATTTAATTTTCACTTGTTGCCAAGTCCACTTCCACCCACTCGTGCTGATATTGAATATAACGGGTATCCCAAAAAAAATGTATACACGCTTTGAATGATTATTAGGATACGTCTAAGTGTTATAATTCAAATTAAAGAAGGGAAATGTAGAACCAGTTATCACAAGTGTTCGAACTACTGGCTGCTCTTGTCCAGGCAGTGCTGATAACACAGACAAATGGATTTGTAAACATCACAGATCTTTCATTTGGTATTTGGGTGCATTCTCTTTCATTGACTCTTTTCAAATTATCGATTATTGCGTTATCTTTGGCATGACCCCATTAAAAAAAAAATCCATTACCATGAATGAAGTCTGGTGAACACGAGGGCTACCTTTTTGCCCAATTCATTTGTATGACAGATTTGTGTTAAGATAGGCCCTCACTTTGTAATGGTAATGGGGAGGTGCTCCATCCTGCTGGAAATAAAACTGCTCCTCATCCCCAAACTTCTTTTGAATGCATGGAATGACAGATTCCTGCAGCACGTTCAAATAAACAGCAAATTGCAGTGTTGGCTTACTAAACATTGTATTTATAATCTTTCAAAGTGTGTAAACATTTTTGGGACACCCTGTCTAACATCAACAATACTTTAAATATGGTATTCACAGACTAGAAAGTTTGCCATTAAACTGGGCAACTCAAAAGAAACTTTTTAATTTGAATTATCCCAATTATTTTTCAATTACATCATCCAGATATTCAGAACTGTTATACACTTAGGTATTAATTAGTCTGCTGCAGACTGCCTTGCAGCCTCTCTTTTCCCTAAAAGCAGACATATTTCATTTTTGTTTTATTACACGTTTACATAATTCAAGCAAATGAAGTACTACTTCCTGTTAAGTCTTGCTGAAAATACCACCCCTTTCTCAATTATTTGTTCTCCTGTTTTATACCAATTAAATAAAACTCCAAACAACCATTACTTTTGCAAGCTATACCATAATAAACCATGCAACCTATCAGTTTTACGCTTAAAGTCTCAGGCATTCAGTCTGTAGATGGTACACTATCTTCTGTGTTTTTTGAGGCTTTCTGAGGCATAACAGATGTTTGATCCTCATTCCTTGGGGCTATTTAAATATGACAACAGCATGCATAATGGAGTGGATTGCTTCAGCCCATCTTGAGTTAATGAAAAACACTTTGTGTTTGTGGAACCAATTGATCTCCAATTATAAGTCTAGGCTTCAAGCAAAGTCTAGGTTCCATATGCATGTTTTGAAGAATAACTCCCAAAGAATGTGAAAGTTTTTAAGTTTGCTTGAGTGTGTCCTGTGAAAGATAGCTATCTTTTTCAGGGTTAGTTCATGTCTTGCAGTGAGAGTAGGCTCCAACTCTTCATGATTTTAGGTTCTGCCCAGCTCCCAAAACTCAGAAATGTAGTTTCACCTTCAAAATTAGGTCTCAAAGATCCACTGAGGCCTAGAAATATATGGCAGCTCTTGACAAGCAAAGTAAACATAGCCTTCAACTTGAGAAGCAGGCTGCATAGGTCAAAAGGAGAGGAGAGTCCTTGTCATAGACTTTAGCAGGAACTTGGGGACATGAAGTATCGGGACTGAGAGTCAGTGGGACAATAAAGGAGGCAGACACAGGTGATGTAACAAATAAAAAGGTGTATTTATTGAAGAAAAAAAGCCCATAGAGAAATTATAAAAGAAACAGAAAAACTACAATGATAAATTAAGATGAAAAACAAACAGTTTGAAAAAATATTCATTCATCACAATGCATGTACCTAAAAACAATCTTCCAATAGAAAAAAAAGCATCAACTCCTGTTTTAATAAGTTCTGCAGAGTCAGCTCTCCAGTAAAAAGTATGCTTAGCCTGCTTTCTCCCCCTATCCAAAAATTCAGGGTTAAAAGTGACTTGCTCTGGCAAATCAGAATACCAGTCTGTTCCATGCCTGTGCATCACCCTTCAGCTTCCCCAATTTCTCTCATATTGAGCTTCTCCTGGTCTGAGCTGAACTTGTTCTGGTGAACAGGCTGGCTTTTATTCTGTGTCAGCCATCACTTGACCCGAGTCTAACATCCTTCGCTCTCCCTAGTCATGCACCTGGCCTAAAAAATAACTCTGCCAACTGCACCACACATACCTTCTTTGCCAACACTCCACAGTACCATGCACAATTTCTGTCTTGGATGCTCGTGACCAGCATCTGCGATGCGCCTGACTGTTGCTTTGCAGCGCAGCAACTTCCAAACATCAAGGTAGCCCAGAAGAACATTGGGACAAAGCATGACAGGCAGCAGGCAGACGTTTTCACCGAGGGCCCTTCGAATGGAAACACATGACACTACATCCACTCCTAGCCAGACAACACAAGGCCACTCCACGTCTTGACCCCGGGAACAAACCAGTTAGTGAGCAAGTGCCTTTTTACTTTCTTATACACAGAATATAGAGAAATTATAGGAATTGTGAAAAAAATTCGACCTTGAGATTTTAATGAACCTGAATGTTTTAGAAGTTCTTGAGTCTGAAAATACCATTTTTGAAATTATGTCTGTCTGTGTGTCTGTGTATAAACACAATAACTCAAAAATGCTTTGACCTAGGTCAATGAGATTTTGTACACCTGCTTTATATCAAAAATAAGGAATCCTATCAACTTTTGGGTCACTTCTGGCAAGTGGTAATTTCACTGAATACTTTCACAAATTTTCAAGTAAACTGTAGTTATAATTACAGATAGATTTTGTATAGATATTTATAATGATAAAAAGAAAACAGATATGAACTTTGAGAAAAATTACTCAACCAGAAGTAGTATTTTGTTAAAACATATTCTTTCAATAACTGTTATTAATTTTATTATAATTTATACAGCATCAGTTTAACAATAATGTGTAAACATTGAATATGCCATGTAAATATAAAGTTGTAATGGGAAAAATAAGCTGCTATGTCCCCGTCATGTTCCTGGTAATACATTTAATTTTATGATTTTTTTTTTTTAATACTGCCATCATTATCATAATTAAATATAGCTAAATTACACCAAATATATAATACTATCACTTTTTCTGTGTTTTTAGGTGACTTTTTACTTCTAGGTAATCTAGGTAATGCATATGTATGTATTCATGAAAAAATACCACCACCGTTTTTGACTTCCCTAATATAAAGTTTGAATATAAATAGAGATTAATGATTGTGTATCGATATTATCAATTAGTTATGATGAGAAAAAAAGACATATGATATTTGAGAAAAATTGCGCAACTGTAAGTGGTTCTAATGACCTTTTCCTCCATTTCAGTATACGAGAAAGTCGAGGGGAGCACAGTCCTGATTTTTTCTTTTATTATAAGGGCTGTACCTGCAAGGAATTAAAAAAAAAAACATCTTGGTAAGCATTTCCCCACAAAAAGCAGTACTGATAATATGTGCAAGAAACAGAGGGTGTAATTATGAAAACTGCTGGCCAACATTTGCAAAAAGTGATTCTTTATATATAAAGAGTTTAATTAAAAAAACAACAAACAAAGATTAAAAATACATTTAAACAGTTAAAGTAAAACTAGAAGTCAAACCTAAGCATACAATATGAAGTCCATAATCCAGCCATCTTAATCCTTTAAATGAAGTTATTGTCTATAAACCAGAAGATATGAAAAAGGTACATATGACACAAAAACCACAAGTTCAAAAGAAGAGAAGTTTAAATGAAAAATGCAGCGAGGAACTCAAGCTTCTCTCTCAGGCCAAAAAGGCTTAAAGACAGTCCCTCAGATGCAATGTTGGGGGGGGGGCATCCCCTAATGAACCACTTGAGGTGGACAGGGCACATAACATGCACAATAAATATTAACATAAGACAATATTTTAAAGAATATATTCAATAAGAAATACATAGGCCAATATTTTAAAGAAAATATTCATGAAGAAATATATAATAAAGAAAACAAAAACATAATCAGTAACAGTATTTATAAAATAATATAGAAATAGAAAATCAAAAAATCAAAGAAAAAAAAACTTCATCCAGGGATGAGTCCTTGGCTGTGACATAACACCATAATCACATAAAGCTGGTTTAAGCAGGAAAAGAAAGTGGATAAATGGAGTTCTTAATGATGTGAGATGAATAAATTTATATTTTATATTCTTTCCCACAATTTATAATTTTCAGATTAGACAGTTTGGGCAGATAATGAACTCAGCCTCTTTCTATATATTTGATTACCGAAGGTCTCTCACTGAGGATCCTACTGCATGATATATTGGCAGACTGACAAATACTGTACCAAAGCATTAACCATGTTATCCCTGAGTTAACCCAACAAAATTGATTTTCTTCCTATTCTTAATTGATACGATCACATATTTATATTGATATACAGTGGAACCTCAGTTCACGACCATAATTCGTTCCAGAACTTTGGTCGTAAACCGAGTTGGTCGTGAACTGAAGCAATTTCCCCCATAGGATTGTATGTAAATACAATTAATCCGTTCCAGACCGTACGAACTGTATGTAAATATGTAAATATATGTAAAGATTAACCACAAATATAGTTAATTACACCATAGAATGCACAGTGTAATAGTAAACTAATGTAAAAACATTGAATAACACTGACACAAAACACCCAGGTTCCCTGCTCAGCTGCACGAGCTGGCTCACTCGCGCTCTCTCTCTCTCTCTGTAGCACACACACACACACACACCACCCCCTCCTCTCCCCTCCCCTTCCTTCCCTTTCCTGTCAGCAGCACGTGCTCGCTCTCTCTCTCTCTGCGCTTGCTCGCTCGCGCTCTCTAATCTCTCTGTAGCACACCCCCCCCCATTTGTCAGCAGCACGTGCTCACTCTCTCTCTCCCTCTGTGCTCGCTCGTCGCACGCTCTCTCTCTATCTCTCTCTGAACAGAGGGGAACATTTGAACAAATCCGAACTTTAATTTAAAAACCAGCCACAAGCAACCAAAAAAGTAATTTTGCAGGAGTTCATGCTAATAACCTTACAGCCCGATTGCTGTAAACACTTTTTTTTAAATGAGTTTTAAACACAGCTGAAAAAAAGAACATTAGAACAAATCCGAAATTTACTTAAAAACCAACCAGAAGCAACCAAAAAAGTAACAAGATCACGCTATTTTAGCCTTACAGCCCAATCGCTGTAAACACTTTTTTTAAAATGAGTTGTAAGCACAGTGGAAAAAAAGGAACATTTGAAAAAACAGAAAAGTAACAATGCAACTAATCACGCTATGAACAACTCCATCTGTAAACACTTTAATGAGTTTTAAGCACAGGGAAAAAAGCGAACATTTGAAAAAAGAGAAAAGTAACAATTCACGCTAAGAACTGAAAAGTTAACTTTTGAAAAATCCGTAATACAAAAGCCACCAAGAAAACTAACCTTGCATGAGTCGAGTTCTGGCATGAAGTGAGGAGGAAGAGTCTGGCTCCACAATGGAGGGATGTTTTCCTTCAGGTGTTTTCTCTCTTGTGATTTGTTGGGTTTCTGGTGTTTTTAGCTGTTTAGCTGGTGGGAGCGAAAGCCTCATGCAGCCATTCCAAAAACAAAGTCCTTATGACCCAACCCTTCGTGTTTGCCCTCCACATTACTGGCAGTCTGGCTTTGTTTACATTGTGCTGCTTGAAAGCACGAGGGTTCTCAAATTGGTAAATGAGTAAACTGGTAAACAGTTTTTCCACCTCTTCCAGCAATTGAAGCCTCTGCCTGGTTAACGCTGTAACTCCTTTTGCAATATCACCTGCTTTAAAAGATTCTTTCTGCTTTAGAATAGTCGAAATCGTAGATTTTGACTCCTTGTACTCTGCGGCAAGATCAGTAACACGAACGCCACGCTCAAACTTTTCAATAATTTCTTTCTTTACTTCGATTTCAATTTTCTTCAAAACTTTCTTCTCACCACTCTTCACTTGCTTAGAAGCCATAGATAACTGCAAAAGCACACAAGATACTGTAGAGCACAAAGAGAGCTCAAGTAAAGCATGCATGTCTGACTGAGAACAATGAACAGGGAGCGGCTCTGCTTAAATGAACCAGCCAGGGAGGCAGGCACACGGCTCCTCTCTCTCTGCTGTACCCCCCACTCCCCTGTCAGTAGCAGGCAGGCACGTACGTGCATGCAAACCTCTCCTCCCCCCTGTCAGTAGCAGGCAGGCAGGCACGTGGCTAGCTCTATTTCTCTCTCTCTCTTAGCAGCAGGCAGGCACTGACTGTCTGACTGAGAACAATGCAACACGTGCGGAAATCATAGGCGCGCACAAACCAAAAGGGAAACTGGCTTTGTTCGTATACCGAGTGTGTGGTCGTGAACCAAGGCAAATGTTTGGCGAACTTTTTGGTCGTGAACCGAGACGTTCGTGAACCGAGGTTCCACTGTATATTTATTTGATCTTTAAAGCACAATTGTGTGTAGTCCAAAAAAATTACATTTAGTGACTATATGGCTAAGGAGGTATCTGGAAGGTTGGTGGTTCAAATACTGTTACTGCCAGAAGTAATCTTATTTCGTTCGGCCCTTGACCTATGGCCCTTAACCTGAAAATTTCACCAAATGCATTGTACAAGGGTTGAGCTCACACTCTGATCCCTAAAGGTCATGAGAAAAGACAATTTCCCCTCTGGCATTAACAAAGTACATCAAAATCAAAAATAGATTTCAGATTTATCACTCCATTCTGTTTATCGTGTCATCATGAAAAATGAATAGCTGTGCAAATCTGGTTTGTGTTGTTTTGATCGGGTGTTGGTGGCACAGAACCGGAAAAAGAACAGCAGAGAAAGTAGGGGTTAGTACGGATAGCAGAGCCGTGATAAAAACGATAATTAAAAGCATATACAGAATATCAGGGTTACACTAAAATGAAGCTATTAGAAATTCATATTAAAATATGTTTTTAGCAATTTTTTAAAGGACTGTACTGTAAAGATAAGGTGAGAAGCTCAGTCATCCGGTAGGGGCTCAGAGTAGAGCCACTGCTCCTCCGCATCGAGAATAGTCAGATGAGGTGGCCTGGGCATTTGATCAGGATGCCTCCTGGACGCCACCCTGGGACGTCCAACCGGGAGGAGGCCCTGGGGAAGACCCAGGACACACTGGGGGGACTATGTCTCCTGGATGGCCTGAGAACACCTCGGGATTCCCCCGGAAGAGCTAGAAGAAGGGGCAAAGGAGAGGGAAGTCTGGGCATCTTTGCTCAAGCTGCTGCCCCTGCGACCCGATCTCGGATAAGTGGAAGAGGATGGATGGATGGATGAATTACTATCGGCAGCAGACGGCTGCCTTACCACTTCTTTTAAGTTTAGTTTTTGGAATTATAAGATGACACTCCTTTGAAGAGCTAAGTTTAAGTTAAGTTTTGGTCACATGTGCATGCTTCATCAGGTAGCCCAGTGACAGTAGGACTGTGCATGACTGGAGACTTCCTGTTTTCCTATTTTGTCCCAGATGCTGCCAAGTTGAGCTGTTGCTATTAATTGACCATGTCTTGGACTGAGCAGGAATTAAATACATAGCTTACATAGAATTAGAAATAATGAAATATGGTTACATTGTTATAAATTAAGCAGAAGAGAAGTTATGATAACTTACAAGTTCATTAAAATTTTCTAAAACTTTAAAAATACAAATTACAGAAACATCAAAATGAATGCATTAAAATAATCCATTGGTTGTTTTTTTCATTTAACATGGCTCAGTGAAATCTGTGTAATACAAAGAATCATACAACACAAAAAGAGTTTTTTCCAGCGTGTTTGCCAGATATTCTGATTTGCAATATATGTTTCTATTCTCGCAGCAAAGGTACTTCATGTTGTTCTTGGATCAATGCAGTTAAATTAACATTTCTTAGCCATAACAGATTTTTTTTTTCCTGCAGATTGTCATTAACTTTAAAAATGCATTATTGCTGTTGTGGTGTTCAAAACAATGGATATTAACAGTGGTGTTGAATATTTTGGATATTTTGTTACTTAAAATTTGTGATACTGCATGAACATTAATATGCATAGAAATTATGTGAAGCAAGGTATTTTCTGGATCAAATGTTAATGTTTTAGATTAGTGCCAATTAAATATCAGGGGTATTTATATGCATAATAATTGATTTTACAAAATTTATCAAAAAATAACCCCCACACACATAGGAGCAATTGAGTCCTAGGAGGTTAAACAAAAGAAAAGGGCAGTAGGTTTCATCTCCTCCAGCTGGTAGGTTTCCCCACAGAGAACCAAGCCAAAGTGTCTGAGATCTGCAGGGCAGAAAGATGGCTCCAGCAGATGTTGGTAATGAAGACTGTCAGTCATCATCAGGTCTGCTCTGCCAGAGAGAGATTGGAAGCCGACAGAAGCTGATAGGTGTGATAAAAACTGTGCATGATAATTTGTTGAGGACAATATTGGTGATTGAAAACAGTTTTGTGCATGCAGTGTGCTGATTTTAATTCACAGATTAAATAAATAGTTAAATCCACAGAACTTGGAGATGCTGAGGTGATGCAATAAAAAATTGTGTCTGCTTCCTCAGAGTCTTTTATTTATATTGCTATTAATGGTATTACAGTATAAATAGTATGGATTTGTCTTTAGCAACTATTTTTGCAAGTTATACATAGACAATGTTAGTTACACTCTGTCACTCAAGTCCTGCGTCCTCCCATAAGACCTCTGAGTCATATAATATTCAGATTGTTATTCAAGGCACTTACAAGCTTAGTTTGCATTTCAACTTTACTTGAAGAACGTAAAAGTATTTTACCTTTTATATGTGAGCTTCATTTACAATGTCATGTTTTTCTTCCTCATAGTAATATTTACCTTTGATTGTTAATCGATTACAGTCTGTTTGCAATGATATTTGCATCAGTATTATGAAGGAGTAAGTGGCACAATTATTATCATTCCGGTCCATGTTTTCTCTCAGACATTTTTAACAAAGAAACATGCTAACAAAGATGCAGATTGCCATGGGGCTTTCCCAGCTTTCATTTGGTTACTTCACTTCTAAAAGATGCAGCAGTCATTGGAATGCCCTTGCTAACTTCTTATGCTTAGTTGATGAACCCTGAAATAGTCCTAAATGGCAATATATTGAAGATTTTTTTTGTTTTTGTCTTATCTTTATAAAATTGTGATGTGCATAATATAGAATTACAACTGTCAGAGGGAGGTGAAATATATAGGTCTACTTGAAGCAGGAGACAAGATTACCGAATGCAAGATACGTATTTTGTGTTATGAAAATAAGGCATCAGGTGATAACTAAAAATAATTAAGGGATCTGGATGAAATATTGAGACAGCTTAGCTATTAGCTAAGCAAATGGGTCTGAGTGACTGAATGGTCTCCCCTCATTTGTCGATTTCTTACGTTCTTATGATCTTTTCTTTATAGTATGGCAAAAGTACTAAAATACTGTTAACATTTTTATAGTTTTTTTGCTATATTAAAAAAATTCTAGTACTGAATCTGAAACAAACTGCTGTTTTAAGTACAAAGAGCTCAAAGATGATGTATATCTAAGGAAAAAAACATTTAGAGTATGGATGAACTAAAACAGCACTTTGGCACCAATATATGCATCCTTTATTAGTATAATTTGAGTGTATCTAATAAAGATCAGTATCATTTTGTCAAATCTAATTACCACAAATTAAATATCGATTGGTAATACTCGGTTTTGATATATGTATCCATTTGTAGGATTCTAATTTCAACACCATATGACATCAATCATGAATCACAAAAATGACAGCCATACTCATCATTTTTGGCAGCCGCATTGTATATTGTACATGTCCCATCATCTTAGTGGAAAAAAACTGATTCTTGAATGTTGTGAGGGTCCAGCCATCATTCATGCATTTACTGAAAATAACCTACCCTAACCTATCCTACTCCTAACACTGAGCACAAAACTGGAATCAACCTTAGATGGAAAGCCATTTCTTTACTGCACATAAACTCATAAAGAGATTAGAGTTGTCAGTTTACCAAAAACTGCATTAATATTTGAAGAAAGGTGATCAGCCCCCAAGGCACCACTTCCATGAATTTGTGGGCAGTAATTGCATACTGTCACTTTCATTTTAGGCTACCTCATTGCTTACAATTCATTACAAATAAAGTCAGAATTCTACTGTTTAATCATAAATATGCCATTTAACATTTTCATCTAAATGTATGATACACAACATGTTCCTGTCACTTCTTGCTCCTATTTACACCCATTTTCCCACAGTACATACTGGGTTATATCCATACAGTATATATTGTAATACTTACTTAACATGACAAAAGCGACTTAGTGTAAACACACTACAGTACACAGATTTGTATTTAAAACGCAATTAATATTGGCTGTAAATACACTGATGTCAAATCAGAATTAGACATTTGATTTCTCAGCATAACCAGTCTAAACACAGCCTAAGCATACCACAAAAAAAAACAGAATCTTTAATTAAATAGCAGCTTTCCTAACATCACAATACTACCCAAAGCAATATACAGTGGTGTCACCCTTTATGTTATCCAATATGCTTATACAAGTTCATTACATAATGTTTATCTCTCTCTTAAGTCTCCACTGCAGAGCTACTGTAGTGAACAACTGCATGAAGCAAATAAATGAAAGCTCAAGACACATATGATATGGTATATTTAATTTAAAAAACATATTTTTACCTAAAAGAACTCTATGTTTACTAAACATATTCAATCTATTTATCTGTTAGGTCTGTTGCTATTTAGGAGTAGAAAAATAGATCACTTGAAATTGAATTGCAAATAATTTCCTGTATTATCAAAAAGACTGGTATTCAAAATTGTTAAAAGTAAAAAAAATGCCATGTTTTGTAAAGTGTGTATATATATATATATATATCACAAGTCTTTACACTGGCTCCCAGTTAAGCATAGGGTTGATTTCAAAATCCTTCTTTTAACTTGTAAAACCTTAATGGCTAATGCCCTGCTTACTTATCTGAGCTTATCATTTCTTACAAACCAAAGTGTACATGGAGATCTTATGATTCCAAGGATTCATAAACAGTGGGAGGTAGAGCTTTTAGTTACAGGGCCCAGAAGCTGTGGAATGATCTGCTTGCTAATATAAGGGACCCTCCCTTAGTCTCAGCTTTTAAATCCAGGCTGAAGGCTTACAACTTGAGTCTGGAATACCCTGACTAGAGATGCT
Organism: Polypterus senegalus; assembly: GCF_016835505.1. Classification (NCBI taxonomy): domain Eukaryota; kingdom Metazoa; phylum Chordata; class Cladistia; order Polypteriformes; family Polypteridae; genus Polypterus; species Polypterus senegalus. Next base: position 51,580,821 of record NC_053162.1, on the reverse strand, counting down.
GATTAGCTGTGCATACTACAGTTCTGTTTGTTCATCATTTGTACAAAAATATAAATATCACAATATTCTGTTTCTCTTTACACTATCTGGATATGGCACTTGATGCCACAACTTTAATACCCAGTTGCTCTCCCGTATATGGAAAACTTTTTTTGGTTAAAGGGGCACTGGAATCTTCAAATGGAAAAATTCTCTCATCAGATTGGATGGCCAGCTAGACTCCACTATAGAAAATCCAGGAGTGGGTAGGTGGCCAATTTGCCATTGTCTCCAAGGGCCTCATGCATAACGGCATGCGTAGAATTCACACTAAAACATGGTATACGTACAAAAGCGGAAATGTGTATATGCACAAAAAAATCCAGATGCATAAAACTGTGCAAAAGCCAGATTCCATGTTCTTCCGCTCCATAAATCCCGGTCAGCGTGAAAAGTAACGCACATGCCCCACCCGAACTCCTCCCAGAATTATGCCTCTTTGAAAATTCAAATCAATATAAATAGCCCTTAAGTTCAGCATTCTGTGAAAAGGCAATGGAAAATCACGGGGAGAAACAGAAAAATTTCAGCGAATACCAAGTGGAGGCAAGGAAAAATGTACTATTTGTTGGTTTAAACAGTGGTATAAACAACAAAAGGAATTTGATTGAGTGACACAGAGTGTCAGAGAAACTCAAAAGCTCAAGTTCGCAAAGTTGCATAGTGCCCGAAATAAAAAAGAAGTTGTAAGATATCAAAGTTGCCGTGAAACGGTGAGTCGTAGCCCACATAAGTGTCATATGAAAGTTTATTATGGTACAGAGAAAAGAAAAAAAATAGGGACACAGTGCAAAAAAAGCTTGAAATGTCAAATTTAATCTCGGAGTTTCCACTTTAGTCACGTAGCTTATTTTGTCATTAAAGTAGAACATCATAAACTTCATCTTTAAATCGTTTAATTTACTTGTTTCTCAAATACCATCGTAACTAAAGTAGCACGTTAAATGCTTTGTTTTGTATGTGTTCTTCTATGTGCTCTATGTGTGAATCACTACATGCTTCTTAAACAGGCTTTCTCTTCCTCCGACAGGACACAGAATCAAATATCACATTCGTGATATTACAGCTCTCTGAATAATTAAAATACTGAGATGTATACTTGATATCATTTTCATGATGATAGGAGTTAAAGTATGTTATTAAACATGGTAACACGGTGGCGCAGTGATAGTGACGAGCTGGCACCCTGTCCAGAGATTGCTCCTGCCTCCCGCAAGATGCTTGCTGTGCCATGCGCGACCTTTGATGAAATGAATTATTGCAGCAGTACTGACTCTTTCAAATGTACTAACTTCCAATTCCTGTCCTTCCTTTTCTTTGTCCAAGTAACCAATCCCCACACAATCAGCTCTGTAATAGATGTTAAGCCATCTGTAAGCATAGAACGGTGATTCTTTAAAACCTTTAAGGAACATTGAAATATCTTCGTAATACATGTTTAATTATTCTATCCATCCAGTATCGTGCCAGCCATAGCAAGAATACAGCGCGAGGCAGGAACAATCCCTGAACTAGCTAGCGATGCGACACCGTGTCTTTACATGTTTAATTATTAACAATATAGATTATTTAAATTATGTTAACATTTTATCTGTACACTATAATAAACATATTTTGCTGCATTTCATCTTAAAAATTATATTGTAATCATATGTAAATACACGCTTTATAAAGTGACTCAGTTTGTGCAATATTATAACTGTATCGCAAGCTTACAGTGAGGTAATTGTACTAATAAGTACAAATAGTTCTACAAGGAGCACTTGATGGACTGAATGAGCGCATTTGTAGTTCTTAGGATGAAACTGTCTCTGAACCGTGAGGTCCGTACGGGAAAGGCTCTGAAGCATTTGTCGTATGAGAGCAGTTCAAATAGCACATGGCTGAGGCAGCGTGTGCTTGATGCTGTATACCGATAATTCTCTTTCCGATCAGCTGCTGTAGAGCTGTGATTCCACACTCAGATATAGTGGGATAAATAGTCTGAGTGGTGCATTGAGAGGAACAACGCTAAAGCAGCTATGGTATTTGGAATAGTTTGGCCATTCCGTGGACCATTATATTGTTACAGGTTAATTACAATCAAATGCCTTAAACTAATAAACAATATGCGGTTAATTTCAGTGTATTTGATAAAGCTGCGTCAGGGATGTGGATCTAAAAAAGAAAGGGAAACCACACTGGAACAAAAGAACTAACGATGGGTGCCAACAGTTTGCAAAACCGAGTGGAGAACTTGCATTCACCAAGCATTTAGCTGGTGTGAAAATGTGTGCGGCTTTATGCCAAGTTTAGGTTTTATACAACATTATTTGAGCATGGAAACGGGAGTATGCAACATTTTTGTGCATACGTACCATTTATACATGAGGCCCCAGGACTGTGACTTTATTTTTGACATTCTCTTGTATGATTTTAATCTTCACCATTGTTAACTGGTCATAGATCATCAGTTAATTAATGGCCAGATTTTACTGATTTTTGTTTATGTTTAATCAGTTCTTTGTGTGCTTTAACAATTCTGGATTTATATGTGTATCAGTTCTGTGTTTAGTAATTAGTATAATCTGTACTTGCATTTTAAATGAGACATTTTCACAGTGCTGTGCATCTGCATTCAATGAAGAGTGCTATATAAAATAAATATTTTGATTGTTTATATGTTTATATATACAGGGTGTTTGTAAATCCATGTCCAGAATTGAAATATCCTATGCAAATAATTAATACAAAATAATAATGGTACAGACTTTCTCTCTTCTGCTATGAGTCAGAATGAGGACTTATTACTGAAATAACACTAGATTAATGGATGAAAGCATTAAAATTGTTTAGATGTCAGAGTAGAAGGGTTAAAGTATAATATTTGGATTGCCTGGGATGCTTAATAGTAGTATATATATTCAGACCTCTTTAATTTCTACAGCAAAAAAAAAAAAAAAAGAGGTGCAAAACATGTTCCTACTACTAGAAATGTTACTCATGTATTAATTTTCCAAATCTGTTTAATCCAATAGAATTTCATGTAATGCCAAGGGCTATCACTGCAGAAGTGGGTGCAAGGCAAAATCCAACACTAGACAGGATGCCAGTCTGTATCAAGTAAAACTACCACATTTACTCACTCCAAGCCCAATTAAACATGACATTCAAACAATAATGTATGTAATCTAGAATCTAGAAATAAAAATAAAACTTAAAAATTAAAAATTAACATCAAATCTTTGCACATGATTTTTTTAGGGAATAAGGGTCAGTAACTCTGAGTATAATTTTAAATCAACTGCTGCTGTTAATTTAAAGGGACAGCATTTCCTTTCAGCCATACCAGCCATCTTTCAAATTAATGTTCAGTTATTATAGTCATATTTAACCAATAGATTATATAATTATATGAATTTGTGAACCCTTTCCATGGCTACTTAAAAGCTGAACATTGAGTTCCTCAGTGATTCAATCAGTATTGAAGGGACTAGAAAACAATCTATAAGAAATTTGTAAAAGTTCAGAATATTTACTCTTGGACAGTGAAGAAGGAATGTCAGACAAAAACAGATACTTATTCGCTTACTCTGTTGTTTTCTGGTTCTGCCAAAGAATATACTGGAGTTGTATATTCATCCCACAGAAATGTGTATAGTTTTACCACACTTTATATTAACTTCACCTGTTTGTTGGGTGGTACAAATCTTGTAATCAATATTTAACCCACTTACTATTGTCCAAATGACTTGAAATTTTGCACACTTACTCACTTCTGATGACAATACATGAATAATCAGTTTCACTAATTGATCAATTAATCCATGTTAATTAAGAAATGAAGTTTTCATATGAATAGTTCAAGTTTTCACCAATAAATGGCACTAGTAATGGATAGAACTAAAACAAACCAAAGACTAAAAAGTTGAAAATAATATATAAAAAGATACTTTTTAAAAACCATGCTTATATTAAGTTAAAAAGTGTACTAAAAAGTAAAAAATAAGTCTCTCATTTTATATATATTTTCAAAATGAAGTTAAATCTTATTGACATATTTATGTCATTTGAATTCCTAGATGCCCACTTGGACTCAGTACTAGAGTCCCATTTCATTTAAAAACAACTTGAGCCGCCAATGGTTAAAACAGATTCTAAAGGTCAGACCTAATATATAGCATGATAGATGCCACATTTGTAAATTTTATAGATTTAGATTTTATAAAGAAAAATGTTTAGAAGATGTAAAAATAGTGATAAATAGTCGTATTTTCTGTATATGTTCTTTTACACAATTATCAGGGTGTTTTTGGCATGAACATTTTGCTGGGCCATATTAAAATTTTCTCTTATGACTGATGAGTTCTCTGATATAAATACTAATTTACTTAATTGATAATATCTGCCTGTCTTTTGCTAAAGATTAGCACTTTTCTCATCATAAAAATCAATCAAACAATGAGATGCTGATGTCTGGTCTGTTGTGATTGGCAAAACAACACTATGATACTCCCTGACATTGTCATAATTGGATACAACCATATTGATTTAAACAATATTTGAAGTTAGAGCTTCAAAACCAGCCGTTCAGGTAAATCTATTGGCTGTGAACTGACTACATTGAAACAGCAACACCTTAAGTTAGGGATCAAATGGCTCTGAGGTAAAAGAAGGACAATGCACAATAACATGGAAAGAACAGACAATATATACACTGCATGGTGCAAACAGCACATTGCATGTCTGGTAGCAACACAAACTACCACGCAGATTGGAGCTTGCTTGCCTGCACAAGACCAACGAAAACTTTGAAAAGAATGAATTCATACATATCTGTTCTTTCCTCACAGGGATTATGTGCTTCTATGAAACAGGGGCATCATACTGTGAAAAAAGGAGCATATGTAGACTTCCTAGGTGAGCTGTTTAAAATTTAGGATGGTAGGTTTAAATCAAGATACAGAATAATGCCCTGTGTGAAGTATGCATTCCTGATATTGATCTACTTATCTGCTTTCTTTCTTTTAATTACTGTGGCTATATTTAAGGGAAAAAAATTATACTGGAAGCTCAAAACAAAAAATGTTTACTATGGATGATGACCTTCAGGACCCATTGTTAAATTGAAAAGTTCAGGTTGTACATGTACTCACATACACATTCAAGTGGTAGAGACCACTGCACGGGCAATCAGCCCAGCCCCTTAGCTGGAAGCAGGCTTAGTGCACCAGACATGAAGACAATTTCACATATTAAATGAAGCAATATTATTCTAGATAAGCAATTACATTGAGCATATGACAGGAAAGTGGAAAAAGATTGCTTAAGAAGACACCGCTGAGGATTGTTATACATTTTTTTATAAGATGGAAACATATTATTTATTGTACACAACATCTGGTGGGAGTATGACCCATTGGTCCTTAATATAGAAATGGCACTAGCATTTATTAAGATGGTCATGTTAATTAACTGGGCATGGGAAAGATGCTGTATAAATAAAATGTGTTATTTATGAATTAATAAGTTTTTAATATGTTAAAGATTATTCACATTTTTTAAAGAAAGTATGCAGTTTAAAATGTGTTTTCTAAAGAACATGTCATTCAATTGTAAAAAATAATCACTACAGGAAAGTACAGTTACAGTAGATGAATTTGCAGTTTCTTTTTTAATAGATGTGTCAGATTATAACATTATCATTTTGGAATGCTTTATTTTAATATTAGATATTTTCCAGACTTCAATGGCATTAAAACAAACCTTCATTTATAAAGTAAAATGTTAATAAAATATTATAATGATGATTGTTCCAGTTTTCCATATAGTAGCTGAATGGCCACTTTCTATGAACTCTGGGGAATTATTGCTAACATTTCTTCATCATGTGGACCACTAGATAACAATATTTCAACAACAGACCTGAGATATACAGGCTGTATCTTAATTTAAATTCTGTCTTTTTGTGTATTAATGTACTCACTCAATCACAAAGGATTATGGAGATATAGTCTATAGTCATGCTTCAGGAGCTTTAATTAGAAATGTATAATCTATCTAGTCTTCATCTGATGGGATTATAATAAATAACAGAGAATTTAAACATTCTTGCATTATATTCCTTTACAAAAGCAATTAGTTTTTACTCTGTATCCTTTATCTTCAAAACTCATTGCAAGATTTTTTTCATAGTATTTTTTAACTCTTTACATTTGTTTAAAAGACTGAATATTAGATGCGTTTTATTTATATGTAAATACAGAAATCAATCACTCAAAATCACTGCAGCAAAAACTTTCTTAACAGCATAACACTACTGTATTGCTTTAAGACTGAATATGGTAAGGATGAAGATGCTGATAAAATGTTCAATATGTGTATGAATCATTTTTAAATGTAGAAATTGTTAATTGTAAAATCTGTCCTAAATGTTCTAGTTAATTCATTTTATTTAAACTTTATAGTCACATAAGAAAATTGTAAAAGAAGCTCAGTTGAAAAACTACACATTTTGAAAATGGTGTATGTGTTAATTGGTATTGTCTTATAATAGTCAACATTTTAAAATGCTAAGGCTTTTTATTTCATGAAGAAAATGGCTTTAAATCAGCATAGAGTTGTAACTGACTTATAATGACTACTGTGTTGAAAAATGAAATTGCATAGTATGATGCAGAACTGATCAGTAGACATTCTCTCGACTTTCTTATTACATTTTCACTTTTCACCAGTTGTAACTGCAGGAGTCACTGCATCCAGACTGTAAGCAATGGAAGCAAATTACTATCCACCAAAATGCAAAAGTGGAATACTTCATTTTAAAATTAAGCTAACAAGCAAGGGGAATAATTGAAACGAGGTTTGACAGTCAGAAACTGAAATATAAAAGACGAAGCAAAATCAAGTTCAGGAGATTTGATTTCTAACCAAGAAAAATTCTAGCACTAAATTTTCCCTTCAGCAAAATATCATTGTTTCTGTGCATATTATTCACAGCAGATGCCTTACCTTTATAGTTTTGTAAGAACAGACTGAATGAGTAAGCACCTACTGACTCTCATTCCACTTTCTTATGTAGACCAGCAGTGAAATGACAGGCAGATTCTGCCAATTAACCAGAGGCACATGCTAATTAGAAGCCAACATCAGCTTATACTGTAATTGTTATGAAAAAGTTCAGAGATTTGTCTAGAGATAGTTCACCTTCTGCTCCCCCATTAACCCTTAGGCAATATGCGAGTTTTGTGATTCCTACTGTCTCCTTTTAAATTCCTTGCTTTAAGCTAAGCCATTAAAATATACATTGGCCAATTGTGTTGTCATTTTATATATAATATAAATGTAAGAAACCATAGTAGTATTATTCATATTGTGTTAACAATTGTCTTTTACCCTTGTTCCTTTGTTAGGGAAATCAATTAATGCATGAATATTTTTTAATACTTGCATTTATTACATAATACTTTATACTATAAAACCTTTCGTATGAGAAGCATTTGTCCTATAACTAGAATCACAGTTGTAATGTGGTATAAGTGACAAAGTTGTGTCTAGAAAGAATAAACTAGAAAAACAAAAGAAAATAAGCATATGTATCAAAATCATAGTTGGTTTTAAATACGTTTCTTACAGATTGAAATTGACATGCCTTAACCATCTTCAGTATTCCTTCATCTATTTTCTATACCCATTTACTCCCAGTCAGGGTCATTTGGTACTGTGGCCAATTTAATCCAACAATATAAATATGATGAATGTCTGTCTATCTTAATAAAGCCTTTTTTAAAAGATAATATAATCATTTTACTCAAAGTGTGGCACAGGCAAGAAGCAATTATAGGTTCCATATTGTTCAGACCTCTACAGTGCAAGGAGTAAAACTCAGCATTGCAGAAACAAAATATTTTATCACAGATGTATTTGCATGCATATTCTTTGGGGGCTTGGGGGCGCTTGGGGACCAATTTCTAAGTGCCAAGTGCAAACGGAGTCAGTTAGACAGAAAACAAGAAAAGACTGAAGTACTTTAGGAAAAACCAGACTGATGAAAGTCCACCTTCTATTGAAGCTCTGCTATCACAAATTATTGAATGTATAATTTGCTCCGCTATATTTTGTAGGGGTCATGTGTTCCCAGAAAATTAGCTTTTTAGTATCCAACTAACATCTCACAAACATCTCAAAATAGGAGGCAAAGGGCAAAACAGTTGAACATTAGCAAATATTAGCACTTAGGTGAGCTTTTAATGCTAGGTTAACATCACACTAAAAAGCAGCTATAGAAACCAAAACCTCTGGTCTAACAGAGAAAACAAGAGGATCGATGAATTCAGCTGCGTTCGGGTCATTTGGTTTAGAAAAAAAATATGTCCAAAGGCTGTTCTGAATTGTGAAATTCAGTTTGATGGTAAAGCATAGACACTAACAGCAACAGAAAGTCGGTTAGCTCCCTGCTGTATTAATCACAAATGGTTTACAAAAATTAATACAACAAATAACAGTGCTGCTCTAAACATTTGTTTGGCCCTGTTTCTTACTGTATCTAGAAAATGTCAAGATCTTGATTATATACATAAATAGCCTTGATAGTGACCTTCAAGTTGTCTTGTAGCTTATTTAACTGTATGGTGTAATATGATTTTTTGGCATAAGCTAAATACTCTCATGTGTGAATTCAAATGCAAACTAAAACTATGTGCTAATAAATAAATAGAGTACAATCAGGGCATAAATGTCTGCACAGCCATTTGAATCATAAATTGCAGTGACATTCTGGTAATGTAATATTTGATAAAAGTTACTCTTCTTTTTATTGTTTTTATCAAATGTTAAAATAAATGAACTGGATGGGAGTTTGAAAGGTGGACCTAAGTGCTGCTGGACAACAAGAGGAGCTACTTTGTGTCAAATCCATGAAGCATGTTATATGACCTGGCAGCACTGATTGAGTGGTTTGCTCCCTGCCCATTTCAAAAGCATGTTTTAGTTCTGCTTGAAATGGAAAAATGTTAGCACTATTGTGAAAACTTTTATAAATCCATGCGGGAAAAACATGAGTGCTTAAATGGCTGGTCGGTTTTTGAAAACTCTTAGGTATGAAAGCTTTCTTGTTAAGCACCAAAATTGCCTCTATCAACAGATCAGAGCTCACTACCAGTATATAGTTAACCCAAGGGTTTTATTTATTGAATTTATCTATTGTGAATTTGCTATCCCAGCGACAGGGGATACACAAACCAGTGTGTTTCTTTGTGTTGGTCTCAAGTCCAGATGAATGAGGAGGGTTACGTCAGGAAGGGCATCCGGTGTAAAATTTTACCAGATCAATATATGGACAACAATACAGATTTCCATCCGGGATCGGTTGGGGCCAGGGATAACAACAGCTGTAACCATTACTGCTAGCCAACAAGTTGCTGGTGGAAACTGGGCTGCTGTTGGACAAAGAAGGAGGAGAAGAGGGGGAAGGTGTGTCCAGAGGCAGGAGGAGAGGAGAAAGGTAAAAAGAGTGGAAGTGATGGTAGTAACTTTGAATGCAGTCAGTATGACTGGTAAAGGTAGAGAGTTAGCTGATGTGATGAAGAAGGTTGATATATTGGGAGTGCAAGAGACTAAATCGAAAGGAAGTAAGGCAAGGTAGATCACCGGTGGGTTCAAATTGTTCTATAATGATGTGGATAGGAGGAGAAAGGGGTTAGGAGTTATCCTGAAGGAACAGTATGCAAAAAGAGTGTATTGGAGGTGAAAAGAGTGTCAGACAGAGTGATAATTATGAAGCTGAAAATTGATGGTGTGATGATGAATGTTGTTAGTGCATATGCCACACAAGTTGGGTGTGCAGTGGATGAGAAATAAGATTTCTGGAGTGAGTTGAATGAAGCGGTGGATAGTTTACCCAAGAGACAGAGATTGGTGATTGAAGCAGATTTCAATGGACAAGGGAACAGAGAAGACGAGGAGATGATGTGTATTTATGCTGTCAAAGAGAGGAATGGAGAAGGTCAAGTTGTAGTGCTTTTTCCAAAAGGATGGGCATGGCTGTAGTGAATACATATTTTAAGAAAAGGGAGGAACACAGAATGATATGCAGGAGTGGAGGAAGATGCCCACAGGTAGATTACCTGTATATCCTATGCTGGAGGGTCAGTCTAAAGGCTGCAAAGTGTTGGCAGGGGAAAGTATAGTTATGCAGCATAGGATGGTGGTCTGTAGGATGAAGCTGGAGATCAAGAAGATGAGAAGAGAGAAGGCAGAGCCAATGATCAATTGGTGGAAATAGAAAAAGGAAGACTGCAAGGTTAAGTTCATGGAGGAGGTAAGAAAGGCACAGGGTGGCAGTGAAGTTACCAGAAAGCTGGGCAACTACAGCAGAAGTAGTAAGGGTGACATATTGACAGTGGGAGGAGGAAGAGGAAATCTGGTGGTGGAATGGAGAAGTACAGGAGAGTATACAGACGAAAAGGTTGGCAAAGAACAAGCGGGTTAGTCAGCGAGATGCAGAAAGTAGACAGGAGTACAATGAGATAAGGTGTAAAGTCAAGAGAGAGGTGTCGAAGGCTAAAGAAAAGGTGTATGATGAGCTATGTGAGAGGTTGGACACTAAGGAGGGAGAAAAGGACCTGTACCAATTGACTAGACAGAGGGACTGAGCTGGGAAAGATGTGCAGCAAGTTAGGGTGATAAAGGATAAAAATGGAAACATACTCACAAGCGAGGAGAGTGTGTTGAGCAGATGGAAAGAGTACTTTGAGAGGCTGATGAATGAAGAGAACAAGAGAGAGAAGAGACTGGATAATGTGGAGATAGTGAATGGGGAAGTACAATGGATAAGCAAGGAGAAAGTAAAGACAGCTTTGAACAGAATGAAGAATGGAAAGACCATTAGTTCAGGAATACCTGTGGCAGTATGGATGTATTTAGGAGAGATGGCAGTGAACTTTTTAACCATATTGAGTGGGAAAGATTAGTGGAAGCTACATTAAGAAGGGAGGAGATGATTAGTGAGCAGCAGTATGGTTTCATGCCAGAAAAGAGCACCACAAATTCAATGTTTGCTCTGAGGGTGTTGATGGAGAAGTATAGAGAAGGCCAGAATGGGTTACATTGCATCTTTGTAGACCAGGAGAAAGCATATGACATGGTGCCTCGAAAGGAGTTGTATGTACGAATGGTACAGGATATGTACATGGAAAGTGTGACAGTGGTCACGTCTGCTATAAGAGTGACAGATGCATCCAAGGTAGTGGTGGGATTACATCAGGGATTGGCTCTGAGCCCTTTCTTATTTGCAATGGTTATGGACAGGTTGACAGACAAGATTAGACAGGAGTCCCTGTGGATTATGCTGCTTGCTAGTGACATTGTGATCTGTAGTAAGAGTAGGGAGCAGGTTGAGGAGACCCTGGAGAGGTGGAGATATGCTATAGAGAGGAGAAGAATGAAGGTCAGTAGGAACAAGACAGAATACATGTGTGAAAATGAGATGGGAGGTCAGTGGAATGGTGAGGATGCAGGGAGTAGAGTTGGTGAAAGTCGATGAGTTTAAATACCTGGGATCAACAGTACAGGGTAACGAGGAGTGTAGAATAGAGGTGAAGAAGAGACTGCAGGCAGGGTGGAGTGGGTGAAGAGTGTCAGGAGTGATTTGTGACAGACAGGTATCAGTAAGAGTGAATGGGAAGGCCTCCATGACAGTTGTGCAGCTAGCTGTGTTATATGGGATGGAGATGACAGCACTGACCAAAAAACAAGAGACAGAGTTGGAGGTGGCAGAGTTAAAGATGTTAATATTTGCATTGGGTGTGATGATGATGGATAGAATTAGAAATTAGTACATTAGAGGATCAGCTCAGGTTGGACAGTTGGGAGACAAAGTCAGAGGGGCAAGATTGCGTTGGTTTGAACATATGCAGAGGAGAGATGCTGGACATATTGGGAAAAGGATGGTAAGAATGGAACTGCCATGTAAGAGAAAAAGAGGAAGCCCTTAAAGGAGGTTTATGGATGTGGTGAGTGAAGACGTGCAGGTGGTGGGTGTAACAGAGCAAGATGCAGAGGACAGAAGGATTTGGAAAAAGATGATCCACTGTGGCGACCCCCTAATTGTAGTAGCGAAAAAAAGATCTAATTGTCAATTTGCTCACTCTGTATATTTTTTTTCTAGTTATGTATGAATTGAACCCCTGACATTTGAAATAACTAAAAATCACAATTTGTTGATTTGTTTATATGGGATTATGGTTACCTTCTCTCATGCTGCTGCAATAGTTTTTGTGTTTAACTTTAAACTAGTTAAAAAAAAGTTTATTTAACAACATTCTTGTGCATTATAATATAAAGCTTCATGTAAATAATCTTCTTATGTAATATGCTACCGTGGCTGTTCATTTGTCTGTCCAGGATTTCAAAACACCTGTAGCTCGCAAACCATTTCACCTATTGACTTGAAATTTTGTACATATATACGACATGACATCTATTATCTGCCTTCAGGTGATGATTTTTATTACTCTTTTTATTTTCATTTTATTTTATTGTAGAACCAACTCTCGGTAGCGCGCAGCATGGTGGCCGTGCGGCACATGCATATGGGTGCCGTTCTCATTCCCTACCACCTTCGCTAATCATTCTTGAGGCAGATTGAAGACTTAAGTGGCAGCTTAAGTGAAAAATTAAAAGAAAACGTATTAAGTAATTGCAACACAATGCTAACTTAATCAGTTTTAACGCGAAAAGATGCAGACGAAAGAAGAGAAGCAGCGGGCCGCTAAGGTGGAGAAAAGAAGAGCTGCTCAGGAAGTAGCAAGTGTATCAACCTCTGAGCAAATGAATGCTAAACAGAGAAAGAGGAAGAGTATGAAAACTATGAATACTCAAGACAAGTGTATTCACTGCACGTTATCGTGCAGTACGCCGTTACTGGTATATATATATATAGATATATTTTTTTTTATATATATATTTTCTTTATTTTCATGACCATTTACATTGGTAGATTCTCACTGAAGGCATCAAAACTATGAATGAACACATAAAGAGAGTAAAAAAGTAATCAAAGCAAAGAGTGGCTATTTTGAAGAAACTAGAATATAAAACATGTTTTCAGTTATTTCACCTTTTTTTGTTAAGTACATAACTCCACATGTGTTCATTCATAGTTTTGATGCCTTCAGTGAGAATCTACCAATGTAAATGGTCATGAAAATAAGAAAACACATTGAATGAGAAGGTGTGTCCAAACTTTTGGCCTGCACTGTATATATATATATATATATATATATATATATATATATATATATATATATATATATATATATTTATATATATATATATATATATATATATTACAGAATGCAGTTCTGAATTTTGAAAAGGGAATCTTGTTTAACATACCTATTCCCTCATATGCTTACTTGCTACAAAATGGGCAAGTACACCATTGAACACTGAAGCACACGAAACAGTGAGAAACATCTTTCTTTACTTTCACTCACATAATTATTTGCTTCAAAGGGGAGACAAACAGATCATCTGATAAAGAAAACAAACACACGAAAAAAATACAACAGATGTACTGTAGATGAAAACTACAATAAAGAGGTAGAGAGATGAATATATAGCAAATGATGAAAACAACAATATCATTGACTCATCACAGTTTACCAGTGCTTACAGTGCTAACTTAGTGCCCTTTAGGCTTAACACTCAAGAAAGCAATTCCTCTGATCCACTCAGGTTCTAAAATCAGACACTCTCCCCTGATGTCATAATAGCTCTTATAGACCAAAACCCTTACAATTTATTTGCATTGTGCACTGGCCCGCTAACAAGCTTGCCTCCCAAGCTCAAAGGCCTTACACTATTACTGCTGAAGATGTTTAGTGAACTGAACTAAAATATAAAGCATTTTGGTTCATTGTTACTGGTGTACATTGTGCATTATCTCTCCTGACTATATACTGTTTAGTCCAATCCTTTTGATTTGTAAAGGATGAATTTGCATAATTACTGAGGTGCTACCAGCTTCTCCAATATTAAATCAACAATTTATGCAATTTTTCAAAGCTTTGAAGGCTGAAGAATAGAACTCTGCCTATTAAGAACATCCATTACAACACAAAGGTCTTGGATTACTTTTTGTTTTTTAAGCTAAATACATATAGAAATACATTAACTTTACATTAGTTTGCTCAGAGATACTTTCAGTATTCTGAAGATGTACAGCAGGCTATGTCAGATGCAATAAGTTTTAATTTTATCTACAGTACTTGACACATTACTGTTAATTTTGAATTTTATGGCTCTAAATACAAGCTACTACAGTATTTTGTTTTGCATGTTGGTCAATGGAAGTGACAAGTTATGGAGGATCATTAGCAATAGGAACTTAGCACCTGAAAGAACTCCTTTTAATAGAACAGGAGAAAGGCCCATTAATAATACAACATTCAGAAATCTGTTGTAAATAGGTAAAGGGGGCAAAAGACAGATGCAGGAAATGCTATTATTTAAACTGAGTTTTTCATCTCTTTAAAAAAAAATATGTATGTGTAGTTCATTAAAATTGGATACCACTATACAGAAAAGCTATAAAGCTCATTTTTAGGCAGAGACATCAGTAATAAATTATCATATTTGCACACTTTATGATTTTCTCTTTTTCCAGAGTTTATAACATCAATATTATTTTTTTGCCCTTTCAGCTTTGATTAAACAAAATAAGAATGCAGTCATTACCTCCGATGATGGTTTCTATACCAACAGCCGCAAGGCACAAATTAAATCATTAATCCACATTGGGCTTCTTTTTCATATGTTCATAATAAAGTGTGATTTGTTAAAAAAAGCAATCCAACAAACAAGTCAAATGCCTTAACGAATTAGAATATTTTTTCTTCTTATAGATATGGTTGGACAGGGGAAGTAAAAGTGTAATTCTGTGACGGAACAGCTGACATAATACAACAGAATTAATAGGAATGCAAAGAAGCATAAAGTAAAAAACGACCACTGTGAGAAGAATACAAAGTGCATTAAAGCTTCAAGTATAATTCTATGTAATATATAGGAATCACCTAGTCAGCAGAAGATCGTTAACAGCAAAGGTGCTTACAAGACAAAAGATAAATTCATCAAGTGTCTTAGAAAAATAGAGCCAGTACCAGCAATTAAAGCCCACCTCTGCACATTGCTGTTGACAGTAAGAAACCTAAGTGAATTTCTTAATACTGGTAGATGGCAGCAGGAAGATTCAGTCCTGCTCTCATAAGGAATTTGCAGAATTAAATTTAATGGTTGGCTTTGATATGTGGGACACTATGTTTTTTGTGAGAATGTGAGGTTGACTAATAGTGATGGGAGGTGAATGGGAGAGAGCCTTCTAGGTAAGTGATGCCATCAGATAGGTGGGGAAAAAACTTCATTTGAAGGTAGGCAGCAGGACAGCAAGAGCTTCTGTTTTGTGTTTGTTTACTTTGTTGTTGTTTTTTTAATTCTCCCTTGCTTCATTTCTTCATTGTATGTCTTTTCAAAAATATATATATTATAGTTGTATATTGCAACAAAGCTGGCTATATTGTATTCTACTAAATAGTTAGCTTTGTCCTGAGACAGAATGATTTAACAGTAATTTAACTTAAGATATTAATTTTTATAACTATTGATATTTTTTAATTATGCATATTTATTTTTCACAAAACTCAGTTTTAGAGCTAATGGATTAAGCTGTATAAGTAATTCATATAATAATATATGTTTCTTTAGAAAAACATGTGGAAGGAGACTGAAACAAAAGCAGATGGGTGCTGAGTAACAGTCTTCCTTTTACTAACCAATTTTCTTCAACAGTATCTATTGTAGCAAGGTGAATGATGAGGCAGGGCAAAAGCCAGATGTTTGGGGTGCCAACAAGACCAAACGTTGTTTAATTCCAACAACAGAAAAAGGAAAACTATAATGAACAATCAGGAGTGTGCTTCCTTCGACATTCTCGTACACTGAGATAGAAGATTTGATCATCAGAACCATTTCCAGTTGCGCAATATTTCTCAAATATTTCTTTGTTTCTCATCAAAACTAATTAATATCAATACACAATCATTTATCACTATTTAGAATCAAACTTTATATTAAAATATTTTTGCACATAGGGAGGTAGAAAAAGGTGGAGGGTTTTAGCCAAGATTACATCTGCATTTACCTAGTAAAAACAGTTATAGTCACCTAAAAATATAGAAAAATTGTTAGTCAATCAGTCAGTCATTTTCCAACCGGCTATATCCTAACACAGGGTCACGGGGGTCAGCTGGAGTCAATCCCAGCCAGCACAAGGCGCAAGGCAGGAACAAATCCTGGGCAGGGCGCTAGCCCAACGCTGGGCACAAACACACACCCACACACCAAGTACACACTAGGGACAATTTAGGATCTGCAATGCACCTAACCTGCATGTCTTTGGACTGTGGGAGGAAACCGGAGTACCTGGAGAAACCCCTTGTAGACATGGGGAGAACATGCAAACCACAAGCAGGAGGACCCGGGAAGCGAAGGTCTTCTTATTTGTCTCCTTACTGCGAAGTGTTAGTATTATATAATATTTGTTGCAATAAGTTGCTATAGGTAAAACTGCATTTAGCTACATTTAATTATGATAATGATAGCAGAAATACGAAAAAATATATAAAATTAAATGTGTTACAAGGAACACGATGGGAGTGTAGCAGCGTATTGTTCCCATTGCATCTTTATATTTAAATAGCATGTTCAATGTTTACACATTATTGTTAAACTGATGATGTATAAATTAAAATTAATAATAGTTATTGGAAGAATATGAATTATATTGAATACATTTTTTAATATTGTGTACACATTTATATTTCCATCCATCCATTTTCTAACCTGCTGAATCCGAATACAGGGTCACGGGGGTCTGCTGGAATCCCAGCCAACACAGGGCACAAGGCAGGAACCAATCCTGGGCAGGGTGCCAACCCACCGCAGGACACACACAAACACACCCACACACCAAGGCCAATTTAGAATCGCCACTCCACCTAACCTGCATGTCTTTGGACTGTGGGAGGAAACCGGAGCGCCTGGAGGAAACCCATGCAGACACGGGGAGAACATGCAAACTCCATGCAGGGAGGACCCATGGCTTAACCGGGTCTCCTAACTGTGAGGCAGCAGCGCTACCACTGCACCACCGTGCCGCCCTTATATTTCCATGATACAAAAAATTTGTGTAGGTGTTTAATTAAAGTACCACCTCAGGTTGCACAATTTTTCTCAGATTTCATGCCTATTTTTTTCTTGTCATCGTAAATATCTATATAAACTTTCAATTAAGTAACTCTATTCAAAGCCGTAGTGTGCAATGAAAAATTTGGTTGGTTGTTTAAATAAAATACTACAACAACAACAACATTTATTTATATAGCACATTTTCATACAAACAGTAGCTTTACATATTAAAGAATAGAAAAATGAAAGACACAATTATAAAACAAAATAAATCAACATTAATTAACATCGAATAAGAGTAAGGTTCAATGGCCAGGGGGGACAGAAAAAACAAAAATAAAATACTTCCGGTTGAGTAATTTTTCTCAAATTTGTTATGTTTGTTTTTTATCATTATAAATATCTATACAAAATTTGAATCATCTATGTTTTTGTTGTGTTGTTATCCTTAAATACTGATGTATCAAAATATCCTTTCTTAGATTGATTGATTGATTGATTGATTGATTGATAGAACTTTATTTGGGTGAGAAATTGGCAAGCGGGTCACTACAGCCCTAGATGTACAATCCTGCCAAATTTTCAGATATTAACTAAATGGTAAATGGTGCTTTTATTGATGAGTGAGTGACAGAGTTGGTCAGTCAACTTTGCATTTTATGTGTACATTAAAAGTTTAACATTCTTCAACACCCCTCCTCCTTTTTCTACATTGATAATAATTTATTATCCAAGAATATAAATTCTATATTTTGTTTGTTTGATGGACAGATGTTACTCAAGAATCCAAGCTTAATAGACTTTTGTAGAGATTAAGTACAATTGAATTATTATAGCAGGAGTTCACAGTAACACAATAAAGAAAACACAAAGTACTCAATTCACTCACATGATTTAGTCTTTATGTTGTTTGATCTTGAAGAAAGAAATATGAAATAATTTTTGTAGCTATATATCAAAGAAATGTAGAAAATACAAAAAGGAATTGTAAAAATGTGATGTTAAGGATAGAGCTGCCAGGAAAAAGAAAAAAGGAAGGCCTAAAAGGAGGATTATGGATGTGGTGAGAGAAGACATGCAGGTTGTGGGTGTAATGGAGCAAGATGCAGAGGAAAGAAAGAAATGGAAAAAGATGATCCGCTGTTGCAATCCCTAACAGGAGCAGCAGAAAGAAGAAGAAGTAGTTAAACATAACTGTAGCCATTGTAATATAATACAACTATGAACTATTTAAAAAAATTAAGAAATATAAATGTTAAATATAAGAAAGTCATTGTGAAACTAGTAAGCTGTATATATTTCAAAAATGCAACACCCCAGGGTTATCTGAAAGCACGTGCGTTCTCTATCCAAACCATTGTGCATATAGAAAAGAAAATAAATAAAACAGCACAATAAATGAAAGTTGGAATCACTTCATTATCTTCAGAAATCTCAAAGAAGAAAATCTGGATAAGCTAACTTCTTAATCCAGACAGGAAATAAAATGCATTCTTATCTACACACACCTAAACAAAAATGTTGCCCACATCTGTGCTAATAAATGGAAACCATCTGAATTATTTAAACAATATCCTCAGTGTTTCTGCCTTCCTCCAACTCATGACAGCTGTATAAATACTGTGCAGAATTCAGAAAAGACTAGTTTAAGGCATATGGGAATTATACACAAAACTTAAAAAAGATTAACTCAATAGATAAATAACTAAAGCATTTTCTCTGTTCTTTAATGAAACAAAAGAATTCATTGAGCATTAACTGAAAAAATCTGCTGTTTGAAACAGCAGCATTCATTAATTCAGGTTTGGGAAATGAAAAACAAGATAGCACAGCTTATTGTTGTCACGGTTGCTTTTTCCTACAGTGCATGCATAGTGTTGATTAAATCTGAAACACTAGCACTGCTAAGTTTTCTTTTAGGACTTAGGCCATACAACCTTTATAAAGATCTATATAGAATTATAACAAATTATGTAAACATTCTATAAATAATTATTTGCTCTTTAAACTAATGCAAGAAAGAGAATATCATTGATGAAAATAAATTTAAGTACCATGTATGGTTAATTGAAAACAACTTCTGTCCACTCCTGGCTTACTTTTTGTCTATCACTTATTTGTGCGTTTCTCCCTATACTTAAAGTAACTAAGAAAATTATTGTCCGAAAATTACAAGTGGAAGTATAGTATAGAGCTGTTTAAATTAATACTTTAGGTTGAATCTCAGTGTTTAATAATGTACAGTATGTATGACAGAATGATTAAACAATATGTTAAAATATAAATAAATAAAGCATTGAAATAAAATTTCTATATATTATGCAATGAAGCAGTATTATCCCAGTGTAATTTTAGTGATCGGCAAATAAAGTACATATACATTATCATAATGTACTTTGTACACTTATTGTCTGTCATTTTGTAAAACATGTTGAAAACAATTATACAATTATACTGTTTTAAATATAGTCCTTCAATGACAATTGTCTCTTAGTGGTTAGCACTTCTGCTTCACATCATCAAGAGTAATTAATTTGAATTTCCCCGTGGGATTAAAAATGTTTGTCTAATCTAAAATAATATAATCTAATAGAACTGGTTCAGATTCTAGGCCAGCCCATTTTCCACAATTTCTACATGAAATGTTGTCTAGGTACTCCACATTGTTCTTCATTATCCCAAAGATGTTAATGCAAAGTAGATTCCCAGCTGTGGACTAGCCCATAATCCAGTATTGTTCCACAGTTGCACCTCATGCTGTTGGTGTAGTCTTTGGTTTCCAAGAACCTTACATTTAAATGTAACAGTTAAACCTATCAAATATATTAAACAAATTAAAAACAATGTGGCTAATAAACTTTAAGACAATGTGGAGGGAACAAAACGGTAATACAAATAAGTGTACATCGTAAATCTATAAGGGAGAAAGAAAACAAACAATGGAGAAGTAAATGTTTAGTCCCATTAAAGTTCGTGTGAGCATATTGCGGTGACAGACAAAAAGTTTGGAGAGTAGTCAGAAAGAAATTGGCTTTCAAAGTAAAATAAGGAAATCTACTTCTATCATATTACAATTAACCTCATCAAAAAAGTTAAAGAAGTATGCTTAATTTTAATTATTATATACAGCTAAAGTCATATTCCATGTTGAAATGATACTGCTCCAAAAGAATAAGGTAAATGTAGCGGCGTTTTTACAAAATTACCAAAGTTAAGCAGCTCTAGCTTAAAAAATGGGATTCAACAAAAGCCTGACGCGCCAAAATGATTCCACAGACAAAATAGCTTTGTTTTTGGTTTAGTTAAAAAGTAAAACAGTTCACACAAAAAAAAGAAAATTAAAATAGCACAATATCACTTCAAAACGTTTCTGAACCATTTCAAAATGATGTCTCTCAGAAAACCGTATGCATTTCCCATTTCTGAGTGAAAAAAGAGTCTTACAAATTCCTGCTTACTGGGGCCTGTTCTACACACAACTGACTCAATTATCACACTATATCTCAGTTATAGCAAGAAATTTCTATCTTTTACTAACTTATAGGGGGAATAGACTATACCATTGTCTATGACTATGGAAGAAATTTATATTCCATTCAAATCAGGTAAACATTAATATGAGTTTAACTCAAAACTTTAACTTTCTAAGATTGGCTCTTACAGTAAATATTCTTCACTTCTTGTAAGTAATCCCTAAACTGAAATATTTTATTCACCATGTTACATTACTGTCAACACTAATCTTGTGGCCAGTCTCTCAAACATCACTAAGATGTAAATATATTATCCAGCATGTGAATGGTTGTGTGTTTTAAGGTGTTTGATTTGACTACAACAGTATTCAAGGTGGCACTGCGAATATCATTAAGATGTAAATATGTATTTCAAGTCACGTATCTGTTATTTCTTCGCTGTCAGGAACTAGCTAACCCAAAAGACGACCAGTGATCTGTTTTGCTAAGCACTGGCAAACCCTCCTTGTGGTCCCACATAGTACCCCAGCTCCACAGCCCCACTATCTGGAAACCACACGAAGAATATTTATTTATGTAACTGCGCTGATAGTCACCAGTCGTGTCCCGCAGTTTGTGTAACACCAAGCCAGCACATCTCTATTAAATGGGTATTTTCCCACTTAGGACCCTAAAGCCTTGCCCGTTCTTTTGTAATGTCTTCAAAATACCTAACTGTATTCTTCTTAATTAGCAGAGGAAAGACAAAATAAACATGCATACTTATTCATTAATCTCAGTGATAATACAGTTTATACAACTTTTTTTTAATGACAGAAATTTAATGCAACAAAGTTAAAACTGTTCAGTTGCTCTACATTTTCTACCATATGTCGTCTTCATTTGGTTTACTGCCCTCCCCAAGTTGTAATATCATAGGTTACAAGAGTATCATCTGAAGATTAAAATCATAATATTGTCAAGTCTTGTTTTACTCATGATGGTACAACTGGATTTTCTTGCATAATGGTTGCCTTCAAATAGTAAGTGTTAGCTCCTAAATATGTCTGACATATTTCTGATTACCATCTCATTTTCTGAGGTTAGTTAGGTACTGAGAGGAATTCAAATGAGCCATTAGCTGCATTTAAGCTCCAAGTCAAAATGAATATAAGGTATCTGTTATGCAATGGCTACAACAAAAAAAGTATTCTATTAATTTTACATGTATTTTACTGTACCAGAATAAAATATGTTATACATTGCATCATGATGAATGTGTACCAGACGAAAAGTCTGTATTAAGGTTTGAATCAGTGATTTCTGTGGCAGTGGTACATTATACCACCATCTTTTTCCGAAATCCACAAATTATATAAACAGTATCTACCTTGTGAAATTTATTCCATATGTCATTGTTATATCCAATATAACAGTTAGTAAGCATATCTAAACTATCTCAATCCAGGTAAAGCATGTAGTATGATTAAAGAAAGATTTAACATTGAGGTCCACCAGAGTGGAAATTCACTGATCAGAACAAATACAAAAACACAGAAAGTTAGTTTTTCATAAATGTCTTACTATACCAATACACATGACCATTGTTCATTCCATCCTGTGCTTACTCTTGAAGCAAGCATGTTACACATTGCCCTTATAAACAACCAAAATACACAATCTCATTTGCTTATGTGTAACATAAGCATGTTCGCCATTGCCTTTATACCCCTTGTGCACTATGCCCTACACCTAAAATGAGCCTGCCACTCTCTGCCTTTGAGACTTACTTTAATCCAAGTGCATTATGCCAGACTCTTATATGTCAAATGTGTGTACTTTACTAAATTTTACTCAAAACGCTGCACATAATATAAACAGCACTAAAAATGTATTGTGATTTTAAATGTATTTTTTTAAAGTAAATCTTGGTAGTAAGAATATACCGGATCATCCATAGCATTTAGAATAAATAAAACACATGAATAACTTAATACAACTAAACAGATCATCCAGCAGTGAAGAAACTTATTTAATTTAAAGAAGAGACATTTGCTGTCAATTTCCTGTCAATTTCATTCTTAGATCATACTTAAAAACATAAATGGGTAACCTGATGATCATCCATGGAGAATGTTATTACAAAGGTAAAAAAAACAGAAGTGAGAAGATCAGAAAGAAAATTATTTAAAGAGAAAGACTGGCAAATAACACAAACAACAATGCAATGTAATATCGTCAGACCATATTAAATTAGCTCAGGTTCACAAAGGGCAGGAGCCTATCTCAACAAGATAGAATTCAAGTTTACTTTTATAAAGAATATAATTAGATCTCCTTTTTTCTTACAGGGAATGTATCTGCCTTTTAAGGTTTTTTCCTAATTAGTTTCTGATTGGTGGAGTGGTCACATGATTAGGATGAGATTTGCATTACAGTAATCCCTCGCTATATCGCGCTTCGACTTTCGCGGCTTCACTCTATCGCGGATTTTAAATGTAAGCACATCTAAATATATATCACGGATTTTTCGCTGGTTCGCTTTCTGGACAATGGGTCTTTTAATTTAGGTTACATGCTTCCTCAGTTTGATTGCCCAGTTGATTTCATATAAGGGACGCTATTGGCGGATGGCTTAGAAGCTACCCAATCAGGGCATGTATTACATATTAACTAAAACTCCTCAATGCTATAAGATATGCTTCCCGCGTGGCGCTTGTTTTGATTGCTTTTCTCTGTCTCTCTCACTCTCTCTGCCTGACGGAGGGGGTGTGAGCAGAGGGGGCTGTTTACACAGTGGCTGTTTGCCTAGAAGATAGGACGCTCCTCTACAAAATGCCGCTTTATCGCGGTACTTCTGTATACTTAAAAGCACGTATTGATTTTTTGATTGTTTGCTTTTCTTAGCGAGCGCTCTCTCTGACATTATCTGCTCTTCACGGTGCTCCTTTGAAGATAAGATATGTTTGCATTCTTTTAATTGTGAGAAAGAACTGCCATCTCTGTCTTGTAATGAAGCACAGTTTAAACGTTTGACTAAAGGGTGTTATTTCATGTCTAGAGGGCTCTAATAATGTTAACAGTTTGGGAGAGTTTATAAGGGCTTAAAATATATAAAAATAACCATACAAACATATGGTTTCTACTTCGCGGATTTTCACCTATCGCGGGGGGGTCTGGAACGCAACCCCCGCGATCGAGGAGGGATTACTGTATTTAGAAGGTCGTAAACAGGTTTTCTATGCTCTAACTGTGAAAATATTCGATTTATAAATAAAGAATCCTACTTCGCGGAAATTCATTTATCGCGGCAGAGTCTGGAACGGATTAACCGCGATAAACGAGGGTTGACTGTATAGGGGTCAAAAAGAGGAGTGAGGCCTCCTAAAAATCACACAAAGCAGACCAGGTATGGCCTCAAGCCAGCCACCAGCCACCACAGGCATGTTTCAGCTTGCATAGACGTCCAAATAGGCTTTGGTATAAAATATACTTTACATGTCTAAAACTAAAATCTTTCTTATAGAAAGAATAAAGAAGACACACAAATATCAAAGCATGGCAGAAAGTGCAAAAAGGATTTCCCTATAAAGGCAACCTCAAGTGAACTAGTTCCAATATGAATTCTTCTTTCCCAGAATATAAAGGCGGAGGATGGTCTTTTAGAACTGACATCATGGTGGTCCTGCTTCTTGGGGTTCTACCCACAGAATACAAGGAACATAGCCTTGAGACAAATATACATAATACGACATTACTATATATTGAAATAAAACCATATTAACAAAAAAATGACCTAAACACATGACTAATAAGGACTGAGAAATAACAATAAAAAGGATATTAAAAGTAAGCCAAGGAACAAACCCTAGCTGTAAAATAAAGGTTTTAACATCGTTTGATCAACAGATGTTGGGTTCATCATTAGAAAATTCATCTGTAAACAAATACATTCATAAATAAAGAGAGAGCTATAGACAAAGAGAGAGAATGAGGGAAAAAATCTAGTGATATCTAATGTTTAGATGAGTTGAGGAACAAAACCTGAATAAGCACAGGGAGAACATAGAGTCTTAGTCCCATAGTGGGATCCAGGTATTGCTAAGCATTAGCAGTAATAACAGCACCACCATATTATTAGTTACAAAAAGCAAAAGATCAATTAACTATTGATAGATTTCTTATTGATGCAGGTTGGCAGTTTAGCCTTGTTTGAAAATATTTCTTACCTAAAGTAACTGCCTGACCCTAAGCAACCCTCTTATGTGTATGTTGTTATAAGAATATACACAAATCAGCTACAACATTTAAAACCACTGATAGATGAAGTGAATAACATTGATTATCTCGTTACATTGGCACCTGTCAAGGGGTGGGATGAATTAGGCAGCAAGTGAACAGTCAGTTCTTGTAGGTGATGTGTCAGAAGCAGGAAAAATGGGCAAGCGTAAAGATATGAGTGACTTTGACTTGGGCAAAATTGTGATGGGTACAAGATTGGTTCAGAGAATCTCCAAAAAGGCTCATCTTGTTGGGTGTTCCTGGTAGGTAGTAGTTAGTACCTACCAAAAGTGGTCCAAGGAAGGACAACTGGTAAATCAGTGAAAGGGTTATGGGTGCAAAAGGATCACTTATGAGTGTGGGGGGGCGATAGCTAGCCTGTCTGGTCTGATCATGTAGAACAGCACAAATTGCTGAAAAACTACCCACTATGGACAACGAAGGACGATGTCTGTCAACCCTGCTTAGGACAAATGGACTTTAACAGGCACTGATCCAGGTTACATTCAAATGTCTTGCGCTGACCAGCTATCCCAAATGCTCACTTCTATTTTCAACTTGTTCCTGGCTTAGTATGTTGTCCCTACATGCACCAAGGGATTTGGTTCTCTTCCTTTACCAATGATGACCAATTCATCCTGCCTAAACAATTACCTCCCTGTAACACTGACCTCATTTGTGATTAAATGTTTCAGAAGGCTCATCAAGGACTTCATTTGTTTAACTCTGCCTCACTCATTTGACCCTCTTCAGTTTCCATTTTGACATAAGAGGTGACATAAGGTGCTACCTCTTATGGCCTTGACTTCACCCATTTTCACCTGGATACTGGTACAGAAAAACATGGAGGCTGCTGTCAATGCTATCTTTAACATCTACACATCCCAAGACTGTATCCTGGGTCCTGAGATATATTCCCTTTACACTCATGACTATATATCCACGCACCACAACTATGAAATTTTTAACTTGCACTCATATTATATTGGCCTATTACTGTGTATTGCTTTATTTATATATATTTAATCTCTCATTATACATATATTCAGTTATTTGATTTTTATCCTAGTTTGCCTGTTATGTTAATTATATATTTTTTGCACAATGACGGAGTCATTTGCTGCATTACCATTTCACTGTCAATGTACTATGCAACTTCACATGTGACAAGTAAGTTTCTTGAATCTTGAATAAACTTTGTATCAAAATTTATACATGAGGTCCTGGAGTGTTAGTGCCTACTGCAGTGCCATCAATCTCAAGACAAGAACCAGTGTGGGTAGGTAGACAGTCCATTACAAGACACACAGTAACCCACACACAAACATTCCGCACCCACTACATGACGAAACAACTCGGGATCCCAGTTGGCAACCCCCCCAGACACACGATCTAGTCCTATCCTCCGGAAATGATCCTCTATCTGCCACAGCCAGGTGTTACGTGGGTGACCCCTTGGCCTGGTCCAGCCACCTGGGTCCCCAACAATGAGGATCTTATGTGCTGGATCACCCAGTGGAAATCCGCCACATGGCTGGAGTGCCATAACTGACGCTCCCTCACAATGCAGGTTATGTGCCTCATTCTGGACTCCATGAGCAACCGTTCATTTGACACAAAGGCAAACCAATGATACTCAAGGATTTTCCGGAAAGACACAGTACCAAAGGAGTCCATTCTTCATCTCAGGTCACTGGATGGTGTCCATGTCTCAGAATCATAAAACAAGACAGTAAGCACCAGGACTCTAAAGACTTGGACCTTTGTCCTTTTGCATAGATATCTGGAGTGGCACACACCCCTTTCTAGCAACCTCTTCACCCTCCATGCTCTCCCAATCCGTCTACTGACTTCATAGGAAGAGTCACCAGACACATGAATGTCACTGCCAAGGTAAGTACCATGTAAACCTCTTGACAATGTCGACACTCTCTCCACCAACAGACACACTGCTGATGGCTGTGCCCAAGAGCTCATTAAAGGCCTGGATCTTGGTTTTTATCCAGGATGCTCACAAGCTCAAACACTCAGACTCCTCGCTCAGTCTCTTGAGTGCCCCAATCAGAGCCTACATTGACTGTGCGAAGATCACAACATCGTCAGCAAAGTCAAGATCTGTGAATCTTTCTTCACCAACAGATGCCCCACAGCCGCTGGACCCCACGACCTTGCCCAACACCCAGTCCATACAAGCATTGAACAGAGTAGGAGCAAGAACACACCTCTGATGAACCCCAGAATCAACTGGGAAAAACGCAGTCACTTGTCAACACAACAAAATTTAGTCAACTTGTTAACATGTTAAATTTGGTAGGAATGCGGAGAACTTGGACAAAACCCACACATAAAGTCCATAAGAAGAACAAACTTGTCAATTCTTGTCTCAAAACTTTTCAAAAATTCTGATGGAGGTTAATGAGGATAATGTTTTTTTTCCAGTGCCTTCAATACAATGCAACTATCCCTGTTAAGTGGTAAACTCAAATATTTGCAGGTAGATGAGCCTATGGTATCCTGGATAATGGACTGCCTTTCAGGCAGACCATAGTTTGTGAGATTGGATCACCACAAGGAACAGTCCTGTCTCCTTTTCTTTTCAAATTGTACAACTACATATATAACACCAGGTCATGTCATTGCCGAAATTCTCAGATGATTTTGCACTTATGGGGTGTATTGATAAGGGGGAATGAGTCAGAGGAGAGGAATCAGGTGGAGAAGTTTGTTTCTTAATGCAAAGAGAATTGTCTGCATCTTAACATCAGCAAAACCAAGGAACTGGTTGTTGACTTTCACCCCACCAAAGAGCCTCTATGTCCAGTTAATATTCAAGGAGCAAGATGTAGAGGTGGTCCACTCCTACAAGTACTTGGGGGTCTACATTTGTGACAGGTTGGACTGGTCTCGGAATATAGAGAAACTATATTAAAAAGGGCAGAGCAGGTTCTTTTGCCTTAAGGGAAGTGACATTCTTCACATTTTCTATAACCCTGTTTTGGCCAGTGTGATTTTATATGCTATATAAAATCTATATGCTTTTATATGAGGTGTGCTGTGCTGATAACATCACTTCAAGAAAGGCCCACTGAATCAACAAGTTAATTAAAGGAGCAGGCAAGGTTATGGGAATCTGGACCCTCTGGAGGTAGTAGCAAAGGAGAGAGTTAAAACAAAAGTAAGTGCCATTATGAACAATTCTGCACATCCTCTCTCTGACACACTAACACTGAAGACTTTCAGTTAATTAATCATTCATCAGAAGTGTGTCAAGAAACACTACTGGGGCTCCTTTATACCAAC
The DNA here is from genome assembly GCF_016835505.1 of Polypterus senegalus. Lineage (NCBI taxonomy): Eukaryota > Metazoa > Chordata > Cladistia > Polypteriformes > Polypteridae > Polypterus > Polypterus senegalus. The sequence goes on along the minus strand of NC_053162.1, from coordinate 51,552,523 downwards.
AACAATATATCACCATAATCCCTCATTGTGACTGTGACAGGACTTTTCATTCTTTTTCATTTTCCTGCTTATCTACCTATTTATCTATTTATTTATTTAAAGAGCTTCTGTAAAAAAAACAAATTACCCCTGAGGACAAATAAAATTCTATCTAAACTAATCTAATGCTTTGTATGGCAATTTTTGTCTTGTATGTTAAAAAAAACCAGAAGTGAAATCTGGGTGGAAGCCTGGTTTCAGACAAGCACAAATCCTCTTGGACTGCTGTACAATGACACAATGAAACTGAAGTATTACATATGTTTAATATACAGTATGTAAACCTCTGAAATAGTTTTATTAATGTTATTCTTCATAGAAACCTTCTTATTAGATATTATATCTATTCATATATACTGAATACTGTATGTATTCCCCGCCTTGAAATATTCAAATAACAGATGGATGGGTGGATTCATATTCAAAGTTTAGCTGATATTAAAGTCGGTTTTAATGTATAGCTGAATTGTTAATATAAGATATCTTCATTAGATTATTTTAAAATGCAATTATTAACAAGACTATGTCTCATGAATAAAATCGAAATATATTTGTGCCTACTATATATCAAAAACATTTGTATTTGCTATTCTATTATACCAAGAATTTCTTCATCAACAGAAAGACTGTTGTTAACCACTTATTTCAACAAACAATACAAAACCACTTAAGGGCTAAACCTATGTATAATAATAATAATATGTTAACAATGTCACCTGCTACATGTTGTTTCATGCATGAATCATGAAAACAGACAACAGGTCCCATGACTTTTTTACTAAATAGATGAAATACTTTTACTATGCTAGCTGCATTGTTAATAGGTTTATTGCAGTCTCATAGAACCAATAAAGTGCACGCCAGCAGGCTGCCAAAATCGCTGCTGGCAGAGGAATAAGCTGCATTAAAACAAGAGAAAAAATGTTTAGACTAATATGAATGCAAATGCAATGCATTTTCAGATATCTTTGTACACTTTAAAGAATTTAATAGATTGTTGTTGAAACGTGTTATTGACACCTGGGGCCAAATAACACAAACCTCTCATTTTGACATTTCATCGTCATGTCAAGATGCTTCTCTTTTGTAAGTTGTTTATGTACAGAATTCTGCCAGTGATTTATTTTCAGTTTCTTTTCACATTTTTCAGATATGGAGTATCGTACAACCCAGCTTCTTAATTAATTGTTTTTGCCATGTTAGAAATAATGGATGAAAGAATTGGTTAATTTATTCTTGATTAATAATAGACCTGCAATATTTTTGCACTTAGACCACAGTATGTTTAAAACTCATGCAGCTTTCTTACTAGTTTTTGCTTGTTCTCTTCGGACCTCATCTTAAACAAATGTTATTTGTCCGACATCTCTAAACTAGCCTACTGTAGTCCATGTGGATTTATAACCTCCTCTTATCAAATCCATAGATGTGCAGTTGGATAATATGTTTGTTGAGTGAGAGAATTTAAAACCAGGCAATGCTTAGATTAAGAAATGTCTCTTTAAATATTTTAGAAAGAGCTTCAAGCAAAAGAATAACCCAAACTAGATTAGCATTTAAGCAATTAGCATTTATCATGTTGTCTTTATTTTCTTGTGATCTCCTCCATAATGTCAGTCATTGGTTTGTTGGTTATTTAACCATCCGGAAATCTGCTAAGCTTGTTGCACCCACTGAGACATTCAAAGTTGGCTTTTTCAAGTTATACTGAAATACAGATTGCGTATTGTCTTTAAATGGTTACATAAACTCACATTTTCATGGTTACGCAAAGCTGCTGAAAAGAGTGGCTGTGTGGGTGCTGCATCATAAACTAAAATATAGGACTAAGATTCTGTTGGTACATGAAAACTGAAATGACTTGAAGAAAATAAGCATATTTAGTTCACTGGATACATTATGGTGTAGAAATTGAAAACTTTTATCTAATGTTATTATTTTTATTTCATGCTAGTTTGTTTGTATGCACATTAGACAGCAGAAATGGATCAATCTTTATTTCTCAAAAGGGAATGCACAAGTGAATATCTTTCACTATATTATTCTACTTTTTGTCTGATGGTGCTATTTGAGTTTTCTTGGGTATCATGGTGGTGCAGTGTTTTACACTATACATTCATAGCTCTGGTAGACTGGGTTTGAATCCCAGCATGGTAAACATGTAGGTGGAGTTTGCTTTTTCTCTTTGGAGTGGATTACATATATCACTTCTGATGAAGATGTGGGTGCATTTTTCTGTGAATAGATTCATTATTCTAGATGTATTAACTAGATGTATGGGTTCTTAAAAACAAGCATTTTATGTAGTTGCATGTAGGGAAATGACCCATCACTAATTAATGAGCAAAAACATAATATTGGGAATGTGTCTGTTAAATATCTGGTAATAAGTGATTTTGTGATGATGGGTTACAGTGGAGCACTTAAGGTGCTGAGTGTTTGAAACTGTCTCACATTCAAGCAGAGGTGACGATTACAATAAGCACTTTAGAACATTAAGACATTAGAACAGTTGTGATGTGAACAGGCAGTTCAGCCCAACACACATATTCATCCTATACACCTAAATATCAAATCGAGATCTGATCGTCCCTAAAGTCTTACTCTCCACCACACTTCTTGGAAACCTTTTCCATGTGTCTATGGTTCTTTATATGAAGAAATACTTTTGAAAATCTGTAACATTTGGGATCCACTGTACTAATTCCATTTATAATTTTAAAAAACTTCAATTATGTCACTGCTTAATCTCTGTTTGCTTGAACTGAAAAGGTTCAATTTAGTCTCTCCTCATAGCTCATACTTCTGAGTTCTGGAATCAGCATAGTTACTCTTCTTTGGACTTTCTCAGCATTGCTATGTCTTTTTTGTAATATAGGGGCCAAAACTGCACACAGTTCTCCAGGTGAGGCCTCACTAGTGTTGTTACATAACTTAAGCATGACCTCCCTTGACTTGTACTCCACATATCATGCTATATAACTAAACATTCTTATTAGCCTTTTTAATCGCTTCTGTACTCTGTCTTGATGTAAATAGTGACGAGTCAATTGTGACTCCTGTATCCTTTTTAAAGTTTAACACCTTTCACTGTGTATTCAAATTTAACATTTCTACCTCCTATACATAACACCTTACATGTATTTGTATTACATTTCGTCTGCTTGTATGCTGTCCATGTCCCTCTGTAGCAGTTTAACTGATTCGATATTATTATTATTACGAGGGACATTCAAAAAGTTACCGCACTTTTATAATTTCATTCAAAATGCTGAAGGCAGGAGGAGTAGTAATTGGGCAGTAAAAAGTTGGTATGATGCTAAGCAATTGCATCACAAACGAAGGTGACAATGTAGAAAAGTAAAATTCTTAATAAATAGAGTTTTAAAAAAGTGCAGAAACTTTTATACATATACAGTATATATTTCAATAGTCCACATGGTTATGGCACTGAACAAAGGACTTAGGATCCTGCCATTGGACTGTAACTTTGTTACTTCTAAATGTTTGTCATCAAACCTGTTTTTAATAAACTGTTGAGGGATATTATTTGATACATATATAAGTGAATGTTTACGCTTAAGTAGTTCAGATATGTGTAAATCAAGGTTATTATAGTTTGCCTTTTTATATTAGTTTTTATTCCTATATTTTTTTCTGACCTTACTTGGAAATTCAGTTTAGTTTTAGTTTTCCTTCATCGTGTATTTTTAGTTTTAGTTTAGTTTTTACTTCACAAAAATATTTCTATTTCATTTTTATATCTATTAGTTTCAGTTTTAGTTTTAGTAATTATGGCATGGAGCTCCTACGGAGTTTAGTTTTATGTCACAATCAAACAGAACTGTACACTTAATAGATTTGGATACAAGTTTAATGTTAGTGGAAGCTTACTACACCACGTGGTTTATTATCTGGCTTTGTTTTTGGCTGATAAAAACGAGCAGAATCAAAACTAGACCCTGAACAATTTTATAATTTTTAAAATATTTTCTCATGAAAATCATGGGGGCTTAGGAAGAACAGGGCTCTTGGACTTGAATCAGTGTGCAAACCCCACCTAGCTGTATTAGGGGAAATAAAGAAAAGCAAGCATGCTGTGTGAAGGTTAGGGGCAGTGAGACTTTAATAGCCCACCATAAAGGACAGTGAACCCATAATAAGCAGAGCAAGAGCAGGTAATAGGAGTATGGACTGGCATAAAACGACAGAGACAGCAGCTGAGATTAAGAACAATATATACATTATCTAAACCTGTTTATCCAGTGGAGGATCACAGGAAACCTGGAGCCTACCCAAGCAGGTTTCGATGTAAGGCAGGAAAAATCCCTGGTATGGAATATGTATGATAAGGCTGATGTTAAGAACAAAAAGAATATGATATTTCAACTGTCTATTTTGAGAGAGAGAGAAAAACATTGAAAAAAGGGAGACAAATATTTTAAAATACAATTCTGCTAATGGATTACTTTCATAATATCAGGTATTTTGATTTGTGAATATGAAGTAAAAAAAGATAAATGAACAAATATAGAATAAATACAAAAACACATTAGTATGTTTAGTTTTTCATCACTTGGCAGACTCTCTTCGCCTACCTACCTTTGTTTGTATCGCTTCATTGTTTAATGATGTTTTTAAAGCAAAAGTGATTGGTCAGCAACAATATGCTGATCTTGTATGATGACCTAGTCAGTCTCTCGATCAGTGCCGTTTAATTTTCAAAAACCGGGAGTGGTCTCCCTTTGACTTTCTTGTACACTCAGATATAGGTATGGATTTTTGAGGAGTAAACCGCAAGACAATGATTATATTTTTATATTATGTATATTAAGGAACCAACAACAACAAATCAAATTAATAATATATTGAACAATTATTATAAAACTAAATTTGAATAAATTGGACTCTGCAGCTGCATGAATAAAAAAAAAATTGAGTATGTATTCAGATAAAAGTACCACTTCCGGGTGATGGATTTGGCCCAAAAGTTAATACAGATCTACAATTGTGGTGTAACAACCACATCCCGAATTTCATCCATCTATCTAGCTGTGTTTTTGAGTTAACATATTTACACACATACACACACACGTGCGCATACACACAATTCCAAAATACGGTATTTTTGGACACTGGGAGGTCTATAACATCAAGATTCATCAAAATATCAAGGTTGAATTTTTTCTTGATTACTATACTTTCTCTGCACTTTGTATATGAGAACATAAAAAATATTTCTCCTGTGCAAAGTGGCAGGTGAATTGCTGTCAACAAAAAGCAATCACCTGAGGAATAAACTGAAATGTTACTCACTCGTGATTTTTCTGTCCATATGGTAAACGTTTTGTTGACCGGAACATTCTGATTTCAGCCGTTTGAATTACTTCTTAATATACAACAAGCGCAAAGAAAGGCGGCATGTAAATCGCTTTCTATTTCACACACTTTACGCACCCGCATTCAGCTTGATCGGCCACCGCAAATGCAGTGTGAACACACGCCCTCCGTCACCAGCAGCTGTTCACTTGATGAATATATGCAGGCAGCTCGTGGTGGATGACTTTCTGTTTTAGAGTTAAAACTTACAAGGGTTAAAGACTAACGGCAAGAATATTCATTCAAAAATGAAAACTAAAAATATTTTAGTAAATTATTATTTTATTTCAGTTAGTCTTTCCAGGTACTTTAATAGTTTCGTTTAGTTTTTCATTTCGGTTTTGTATTTTATTTCAGTTTACGATGTTTTTTTTAATAATAGTTTCAGTTTTGATTTAAGTTTTCATTAACTACTGTATAATAATCTTGGTGTGAATATATATACTGTATTTATCCCTGTAGTCGATATAGCGGGTTGGGATAATGGATGGATTTGCTTATAATATTTCACTTTATATTTTCAGGCAGATGATGTTAAGATATACAGTGGAACCTCGGTTTGCGAGCATAATTCATTCCGGAAACGTGCTCGCAATCCAAAACACTCGTATATCTAAGCAAATTTCCCCATAAGAAATAATGGAAACTCAGATGATTCGTTCCACAACCCAAAACTATTCATATGAAAATGATTAATACAAAATATAATGTAAAATACATAATACAAATTAACCTGCATTTTACCTTTAAAAAGAATCATGGCTGGTGTGAGTTTCTAAACTCATGTGGGATTACACCCAACAGGACGACACGCGGAAGAGTGTCCCAAAGCAATCGCAGTCCCCCAGCGCTGTAGCAGTTCACCGTATAAGCGCATCCAAAAAGATCTATAAGCTATAAGCACCTGTCGTCAATGGGTCATACAAGGAACATTATAAAGATCCCGCTGCAATAAATAACAGCGCTATTGCTGTTTCAAACTGAATAAAGCTAGTGTTAAAGTACTGAGACTCAGCTTCGTGTTTTGGGGAGCAAGATGGGGACTCGCACTTCACAGCGCACACACACACAGTCACAATGCTGTAGTAAACAGAGAGACGCGCTGGGCGAGCGAGATAAGGAGAGCGAGATAAGGAGAGAGAGAGAGACGTGCTGTAAACAGAGAGACGCGCTGGGCGAGCAAGCAAGATAAGGAGAGAGAGAGACGCGCTGAGCAAGCGAGCGAGATAAGGAGAGAGAGAGAAGAACCATCAGCTCAGTTGTGATCACATGACGCTCAGCAGACAAAGTGTATCCATACTGCTCGTATTGCAAGACATCGCTCGTTTATCAAGTCAAAATTTATTAAAAATTTTTGCTCGTCTTGCAAAACACTCGTAAACCAAGTTACTCGTAAACCGAGGTTCCACTGTATTAGTAATTCCTGATCAAACCTGGTTTGTTTGGTCATGTAATTAAATATATACTCATTGAGTAAATTACTAAGAACCCCTGTACACCTGATTATCTATACAATTATCTAATCAACCAATCACATGGCAGCAGTATAATACATAAAATTATGCATATACAGGTCAGGAGCTTCAATAATGTTCACATCGAATACAAGAATGGAGAAAAAAGTGATCTCAGTGATTTCGACTGTGGCATCATTTTTGGTGCCAGACGGGCTGGTTTGAGTATTTCTGTGCAAGTATTTCTGCACAATAGTCTCTAGAGTTTATTCAGAATGGTGTGAAAAACAAAAAACATCCAGTGAGCAGTAGTTCTGTGGACAGAATTGCCTTCTTAACGGGAGACATTAGAGTAGAATGACCAGACTGGTTTGAATTGACAGGAAGGCCATGGTAACTCAAATAACCACACTGCCCAACTGTGGTGAACAGAAAAAAATCACAGAATGAACAACACATTGATCGTTTTGACAGCTGGGCTACAGTACCAGAAGATACATTCCACTTCTGTCAGACAAGAATAGAAAGCTGAGACTGCAGTGGGCACAGGCTCACCAAAAATGGACAGTTGAAGGCTGGGAAAATGTTGTCAGATGAATCACAATTTCTGCTGTGGCACAGAGGTGGAAGGGTCAAAATTTGGTGGCAACCGCATGAATCCATGAATGGCGTGGGCAATATTTTCTTGGTACACTTTTGGCTAATTAAGACCTACCAATCACTACCTCAATGCAACATCCTATTTGAGTATTGTTGCTGACCTTTATGGCCATAAATTACCCATATTCTAATGGCTACTTCCACCATGTCACAGAGCAAAAGTCATCGAAGGCTGGGTTTATGAACATGACAATGAGTTCAGTGCTTTTCAGTGGACCACCATGTGTGAATCCAATAGAACACCTTTCAAATGTGGTAGAACAGAAGATTTGCAGCATGAATGTGGAATTGACAAATCTGCTGAAATTGTGTGACATAATCATGTGAACATGGACCAGAATCTCAAAGGAATATTTTCAACACCTTTTGAAATTCATGCCAAGAAGAATTGAGGCTGTTTTGAGAGCAAAATGATGCCCTACCCAGTATTAACGCAGTGTCCAGAATGATTTGCTCAGTGAGTTTATATTACAAAGTAAAAGAACAATATGAAAAATGTAGAGCCCCATTTATGATTATATTATGGTTGTTGTAACCTGCAGTTTTATAAAATAAAAGTCGCAAACCTGAATTTCAATGCAGACTGCATATGAGTCAATTTAAGACTGACTGATTACCAGTGAATGAGCCTGGAATGCAAGAAAGCGTTAGAAATGTCATGTACAATTATTAGAACTGGCTACAATCCCACTAAGCTCTCAGAAATCAGAAATGACCGCTGTGTTTTCCCTTATCCAATTTTCATAATTAAAAGCTAGACTCTTTTATTAATAGAAAAGGTAACCTTATGCATTTCATGCAAGCTGTTTTCATTTAAATTTCTTCAGCTGGTGAGAGTCTCTTCAAAGGAAACTTTTTCATTTATCTTCAAAAAGCGCTATAAAAATGAAAATAATAATTATTATTATTATTTTTTTCTTGTGTAAGTTTAAAAATTCTGGTCTGTGATATCACAATTCAAAATCTTTTATAGAATATTTGAATGTTTTCCCTCATCTGTATCATACTGAGTCCAGTGATATACTAATGCAATGTTTATATTTCATAAACACCACCATCAAAAAACTTTTTTTTTTACAAGAGCTCCAGTCCACTTACATCTTGTACTTTATATCCTTGGTGTTCCACTGAAAAGTAAAAAAAAAAATATTACAGAAGACACAGTGAGCTTATGAGAACAGCTGCAGGCTTTAATCCAAAGTAACCAGTCTTAACCTTCAGTCTCCCGTGTCTTATAGTTGGCTGGTTCAGCTTGGTTAAGACACATCTGGTGACATGAACCCTGTATTTAAGATGACCACCCACTATCAGTGAGAAACACAATTCTTCCAAATTATCTCTTTTTAACCCCTATCTATTTCTGGCTGTGGTGGTTTTACCTAATGGTGGCAGTTAAATGGATGAGAAAGATACCATCTGCACACCTTATTTATATACTATTTTACCGTTGCCTAGGAGACAAGAGGGAGTTCAGCAACACAACATAAATAATTCTCAAACTGGAGCTTTTGTAACTGGACTGGTTCTTTACCAGAACAAAATGTAACAAGCAGCAAATTATATAAATGTTCATGTGCAAATTTAACATCATTTCCACATGAAAGCAAGTAAGTAAAAAAGAAAATGTTCAAAACACAGGTGATTAATCATTTATATGCAACATAAAATCATATCAGAATATTTCAAACACGTTATGATAGGAAATTTCTTCTATGTTTTATATAGAAAAAAGCCTTCATTAAATGACTGCATTTTGGAAATAATTGGAAATACGGCAGATGAAAAGCAAAAGCGAAGAATGATGCATTACAACGGACTTGAGAGTTTCCTTTTAACATGAAAGTGATATCTATTAGTAGTAACGTTGCCATCTGTATGAAATGATTTTTTTTCCCACAAAAAAATCTGTGAAGCATAAACGTAGAAAGGACAGATGGCATAAATATGATGATGAAAAACACAGCAAATTCTAAATATGCAAGTTGACAAAAGCATTGTCATTATTATATTAGTAGAAAGCTTCCACTGAGTTATATAAAATGTGTCAATAAAATGTGACTTCATAAAGATTAGATTATTATGCTAGAATACGATTTTACACATGACAAGGAGCAGCAAGAATGTAATAGTAGTTCTGAAATGGTTATCGCAAAACTAATGAGAGTGAAGGTGACATGCAATTACATGTGGAAAAAAATCATAAAATGAACCCACTGACAAAGCTTATTATCAGAATACAGACATAAACTCTACATACAATATCATTTACCTGTGGATCGCTGCAAGCTGCAAAAAAATATACTAAATTAAAATGTTATTGTAGGCATTCTTTATTCAAGAAATAAACACTTTAGAGATACAGTGCCTGTTGATGCCAGTTCACAGCTGAGAGGACCTGGCTTCTGTTCTCTTACCAGTTGCTGGTGAATTTGACAGTTTTTCCATGTGTATTTTAATGCTTTCACTTCCCAAAACATACATATTATGTTCACTCTAAACTTGCCCAGAGTGGCTGGGTTTGTGCCGGCAATGTAATGCACCCCATGCAGAGGTGGTTCTTGTCTTGCGTTCAGTTCTGGCGAGATAACTTCTAGTTTCTTATAAACCCTTTATAAAAAAATGTGGATTCGTGTAATGAATGATTTAGTAGGAGTAGTCCTGTCATGTGTACAGAGTGCATCAAAATTCTTATTTGCAACACGACTCAATGATACACTTAATTTTATTGAATGGAAACAAGATATATTGTCTGTAACTATATCTCTGTTTTCATTATTGTTATACCTGTTATACCTTCATTGTTATCACTCTTTAATTTAATATTGTTCTTTATCAGTATGCTGCTGCTGGAGTATGTGAATTTCCCCTTGGGATTAATAAAGTATCTATCTATCTATCTATCTATCTATCTATCTATCTATCTATCTATCTATCTATCTATCTATCTATCTATCTATCTATCTACAGTATCTATCTATCTACAATACACAATATGATGATATGATGGCTTTATCCTGCTTGTTAATTATCAATGTATTGTATATAAACTTTTTTTACAGTTTTTCTCGATTGGTTTGGCTCATTTCTTGAAACCGAGATGACATTCTCAAAACCATAAGGTCATTTGGCCAAACAGTCTTACAGTGCTGCCCAACATTATAGCTCACTAGCAAAACAAATATCTTACCCCAAACTCTTCGTCCATGCTTCAAAAGCAGATTCCTTTCCCATATAAAAGGTCAGTACAGTCAGAATAGCACAGATCCTTCTCAATTGCCTTGGCACATGTGCATTCATTTAGTGTTTTTGTCAGAATACCCCGGATGGTTTAGCACAACACCATGGATCCCCTGCAAAAGCTCATATCTCTCCCAAAAGAGTTTATCCATGTGTCAAAACTAAATATCCTTCCCATATAAATAGTCAATGCCCCCAAAATGCATTATACCTTTGGCATTGTTTAAGCACTGCAAGTCAAAATGCTTAGACGTTTTGTCACTGAGGCACAGGTCTAGCAACAGAATACCACTATGAATAAAACCAAAAGATTTTACAGTAAAATCAGCCTCCAATAAACCACTCATACTCAAGGAAACTGTAAACATTTTTATTCGTACAAAGAAATGTTAACATTAGAGAACATACTGTGAAAAGAAAACATATACAGGATTCTGTAAATGTGAACAGTTATAAACACAAACAAAAAAAACCAAAAAAACTCTAGCCCACCATACTGTAAATAAAGTCTCAGAACTATAGTACAGTAATATTTTCAGTGGTCGCCATTGTCACCCTCTCTTTCCTGGCCACCATCCTCATCCTCCTGGCCATCGACGCGCTGCTCTCTGTCAGGCCATAAATTCTCATCCACATCGCAACGGATATTTTCTCGTGCGATGCAGCGAGGAAGAAACGGTGTGAATGTCTCAACCATCCCTACATTGATCCCCTGTGATGTCCTCACATGCAGCATCCATTGCATGCAGCAGGGCCCTCTGGTCTTGAGCCTGATGCTCATACACCCTCCACCTCCAAGCTGAAAAACTCCTCAATTGGATTCAGGAAAGGAGAGTAAGGTGGAAGAAACTGTAAATCTGTTTCATGGTCATCTGATGTTTCTTCAATACCTGGTCTATTGTGGAGATGCTGATAGAGTTTATATTTTGGAACATTACATTGTCTAGCAGGATTGCATTACGAATCTGTCTCAGTGTGATGGCATTATTTGCAATGACCATGTTGCATATTTCTTGTTCTTGTTGTTCATTTAGAAGTTTTCTTCTGCCACCCACTTGAGGCTGTCGTCCAATCCTAGACATACAAGTCAAAGGTCAACACTGTAAATTTGTTACAAAATGAGTTATCAATGTAATTGTACTGCTGTCTTATGGTACTAGAAGTGTGATGCACTGCACAGTGACTGGAATACTATTCACAGTATTTTCTCCATTTTTTTGTCTTTGTCATTTTTATAGTATCATATAACATCACATGACGATATTACAGTACTCTAGGCCTACACACACACCAACACTGAATAGTTCAATAGCATAGTTCTGTTTTCCCTGCGAAAGGTTTGGATGATGGAGGAGACTGTAGACCGAGGCACATTAGGCTGCACTCTGCGACCTGCCTCTGCCATTGTGAGGCGATGGTTTATGACGTGGTCAATAAGGGTGGCCCGGATTTCATCTGGGACATCATGGTGCCTCCGTGCTCCTCGGCCTCTTCCCCCTATTCCTCCACGCATTCTCACTCTTCCTCTTCTTCTTCCTCCTCTTCCTCGAGCAGGAAGTTGCTGTTGTACTTGGCGAGGTGCTTCCATGTTCACACTGCAAATGAAACTGGCCCCGCCAAGCTCTGTCTATATACTTTTGGCAGCAGTCATAATCATAGACAACACCTGTCAGGTATCTGAACAACCTGTTTGACTGGTCATCTGAGATGTGGGAAACTGCTCCTTCGTTAGTTCTAATTTCACCTGATTGATTGTCAAGTACTGTCATAACTTTATCAAATGTTCCAAGATATTCTTTCATGGTATTATATCTTTGACTAATTTTGACAGTTGAACAGACAATTGTGCATATGATGACTTACACAATGAAACCATGCTGATATGTTTTGGAGTGAGTGACCATTTCACTGAAAAATCAACTAATCAGTTTAGATCGGCAAGATCTATTTATTTGGAAAATGTGCTAAATGTGGGCTCATTGTGCTAACTGTAGCTACTTGTACATAATCATTTGAAAAGAAGCACAGAGTCACTTGAGACATGTACTAAAGCATTTGCAATTTGATTAAACCAATGAAAAATGACATTCTGTTGTGAACAATTGCAAGGTGGTTTGGAGATTTGTCCATGTTATTTTGAGAATGTGTTTTGGACCTAATTGTTTTACTGGATTATATTCCCTGGAGCTTTACGGACAGAATGAGACCAATATTGCTCGGAAATATTGATGTTTGACTTGCAGAGAGCCTTCAAAGGTAGGAAAAGTCAACTCTTAAAAGTATTTACTTCTCTGTAAAAAAGGATTTAGTGTCAGTGCTGTGGTTGTTGTGTGTCAAAATGGTTTATATCATCGGAAAGACAAAACTCTGAGGTTTCATTTGATGTGTAGTATGTCGAGGTGCATGACAGAGGGGCATGCACACATGGCTGTGACATGGCTGTGACGTTGTCCAAGTGTAGTTATTTACCGGGACCGGTATGTGTGCATTTTAAGAGTACCTGTAACAAATGAGTGCTGTGTTATTCAAGCTGACACAAACAGTCTGCATAGGGACATCTAGAACGTATAAAATTATTGTCCTGATAAAATTTATAAGAGCTGAGAGCACAGGAAGTGTGCCTGACAAAAGCATTCACACGACTGAAGTAAGTTTGTTTGTGCTAATGCATTCTTTCCTATCCTTTTTTTGAGACTTTCGAATTTTCGTACTTCCATTATCTCTAACCTGCTCTGCATGTGCATCGCGCCAACATTTTTGAACTCTTTACAACATTCTATTTTGTCATCTACTCTTTGTCCTTTATTTCCAGCCCTGCGCGTGGACTCATCCACGGGACGTATAAGTATCTCTCTGAGAAAATTACGTCTCGTCTCCTTCCAAGAAATTTTTTTTATAAAAGAGAAACAACTTTTGCACATGCTGTAGCTGGTCCACTGTGATCTGATCAACTCCAATGAGCATAAATCTGAACAACTTTATTCATGCTCTGCCATTTACTTTAAACTGTTACATTTTTTTTGTTCTTGGTATAATTTAGTTTACAATGTTCAGAGCTAGTTTACTGTAGGTTTTAATGCAGAGAGAATCACAAATCTATTATTATTATTATTTTGTTTCTGTAGTTGATTTTAAACGACACTTTGTCCATGATTGTCGATACACACTAAATAGTTTGGTGTTTATTTTACTCGTGTTCTCTCAGTTTTCTAATTGTTTGCTTTTTTGACATTTTTGGCTAGGTTTAGTTTTGCAGATTAATATCTGTGACTTACTGGTTTCTGCTCACACCATTATTTTTGGCTTACACTCATCTCTTGTCCTTATGGTTGCCACTGTTCTATCTCCTGTGAGTACATGAACATAATTGTTTCCAGAAAAAAAGACCAGCAAACAGATACAGTTGTAGAATACACCCAATGGCAATGTGCTCAGTTGATGGGGAAGAATGAAGAAAGAAAAAAAAAACCCTGAAATTTCTAAACTCTGTCCAGAACAAATAAACTATCAGGTGAGGTGTTACAGCCAAGGTTTTGTTCCTGGCTCAGATTTATTGCTTGCTTTTGTTAATATTGAATTATTATTATTTAGTATCTATTTCATGTTAGGTTAGTTTATTATTTATTTATTATGCACATGTTTCTTTAATTATTGTTTCATTCCTTGTGTTCAGAGGGTGGTACCCCAGGAGGCAGGACCACTTTGAGGTCAATGCTGCTGAGACCTCCCTTTGGCTGTATATTGTGTTAGAAAAGAGATCTCAGTAGTGGTGTTTTGAGTTTGTACTGCAATTTAAGTAAGTATTGTTTTCCATTAAATTTAATGGTTCTTGGATTCATGCTTCTGTTTTTGGGTCTCTGATTACTGGCTTTATGTTTTACAACTTGTTTGCTATGGATTGCCTTTTGTAAGCAAATCATTTTGGATCTTTTTGCTGTTTTGAGCATTTTGTTACATTTTTTAATATTTTTTATTTATGGTTAACTTCTCTCTTATAGGGCATTTTGGCATGTTTTGGGGGCATTTCTTGATAATTTTAAAGAAATATTCCACCCAGTGGTGGCAGAGAAAAAGAATAATTTCATGTTTCCTTGCATAATGGAGAGAAAGAAGTTTATGACATAATGGAAAGCAATAGGGTCCAGTGCTGTACAAATACAAACAATGTGAAAAACATACATGAAAGAAGGAAAAAAAAATCTTGCATTACTTTTGTCACATAATCCACATGTCTTTTATCCAGTCATTGTGCTCAAAATATGCAAAACACATTAAGTCTGCCAAAGATGGCCCATCCCCAGGTTGGTGCAAGGTGGTCAGACCATCCATGCGTTGATTTGCCGGCATGTGCGGGCAGTCTCATTGCCTTAGTATCAGGCTGGGGTTGCAATCGAGGATCAAACCTGCAACAGTACCCCAGCCTATAAATGAGAAACGCACGTTAGGAAAAGGAAGGAAGAAAAAAGAGTCAAGAAAAGCGCAGAGGTTAAAAGATGAGAGAAAAAGCAGCCAGGAGAAAAGAGAAAAAGAGAGAGGAAACAAGCTGGTGAACAGAGTGGAAGCATGTGGTTGAAAGTAGAGCCCCAAGGAGAAGGGAGTGGCCATCATTCAGGAGGGAATATTGGTCGCTCCTGTTGAGCGTCTTGGGGAGCAGGAGAGACCATTATGCTCTGGAGGTGCTGTTACTGCGAGCAGCCTTTGAGTTGGCAGCAGTGGGAGTGCAGAGTGCCTGCGCTGGGCGGAGTCAGGATTGGCAACGGTTCGGGCAGAGCAGGGCTCAGTGGTTGCCCCCAGATGTTGTGGGTTTGGATGCGGGGGACACAGGCCGGAAGAGTCTGCACCTGCTGGTTGATGTCTCTCCAGGCTGCAAGGTCTGGATGGGATAAGCCAGAGAGGCGTCTGTTTTAAATGAAGGCACCAGGGCTTGTGGTTTTAAAATCCTGCACTACATTGTTTTAACCAAATTTTTAACTGATTTTTCTATTCATTGATTTTAACCTCCACATGAAAACCTTTTTTATGGATTATTTATTTGTTGAACTCTTTTTGAGCACTGCATTAGGGACACTTGTTTTGTGGATTTTGTATAATAAAAGCACTTGCACTTTTCACTATCTCCTTGCTTGGTGTGTTCTGTCCACATCTGCCACGCTCATCTCATTTATGGTACTGACAGTGTCGGGTTCAAGAGGCTCCCAAAAGCAAAGTAGGTGAAAGGAGTGGACCCACACCGTCACAGTAGATCTCCCAAACCTTTTTCCTTTCCTTTCCTGTCTTTTTGTTAGAGTATATATATATATATATATATATATATATATATATACTGTATATATATATATATATATGTATAATGCTAAATTCACTCACTCATTCGTCAACAAAAACACTACAGTATTTCCCATTTAGTTAAAATGTACTTAAAATTTAGCTGAAATTTGGTAGAAGGGTACATCTAGGTCATTACGTATCTGTTAAAAAAGAACTTCTCATTACATCACTACTTAGGGGTAAACCCCCCCTTTTAACAGAAAAACTAAATATCTCAAAATCTCAAAAATACTTTGACTGATTTGATTGAAATTGGGTAACATTACAGAAATAGAAAATTACCCGTTCCTGCAGGACAATCCAATTCCAGTCGTGAATCCACAGAAGGAAGGAGCTGAGGCAGAATGACTAATGAAGTCACCCCTTGTTTGCTCTGCCTGTGTATCAAGGAGTGGCAGCTCCCGCTTCAATAAATATACTTTCTGTTCCTGTTTTAAGTTGATTAATAAAGTCAATCATTCTGAAGCCTGAGACTGAGCCTCCTCTTTCAGGTGCAAAACAGTGACTCACGTGTCACAATTTCGTTATGGTCAGTTACCCATTTTTGGGCCTGTTCAGGCTGAAGCCTGTAGGTAGTTGGCGAGGGAGAACTGGTCAGCGGCTTGCCTCTACTGCACTTGCCAGTGAAAGTCCTAGCCTGCTTTTGTGGCTATAGGAGACCTCAAAATCTTTCACCAGATTACAACATTTGTATGATATTGTTGCTAAACTAGTTCTCAAGTGGTGAAATCTTTCTCAGGCCTGAGGTATAATATAAAAAAGATAATAAAATCAACAATGCAATCCTTTTAATATCTTACATAATTCTGCAAGGTTGTTTTGAACTATGGACAACCTGCTGTTATGATGGCCCATCAGAACTGGAGTCTGTGAGGCCTGTCTTAGCATCACTAATTTTCATACCTTTATGACAATGATAAAGAAAATACTATCCTTATCATTTAAATTTCTTCTCTACAAATAAAAAGGAAAGCTGAAGAGCAACAGGGACTGACAATTTGATCAGAAATGAAAGTAATTGACCAGGACTATTTATAGTTCTTTTCACATGTGGTAACTTAATTGAAATTGAGGAGACAATTAATAACACTGCAGGAAGGCAGGTCTAAGAAGGGTAATGATGACATATAAAAGGCAGAGTAATGAACTGCAAGTGCACTTAACAAAAGAGATGTCTTGAAGAAAAGCCACATATTTTCTGAAAAGAATTAACATCCTAAAAAGCATGTCCTTTATGTTTCCATTGACAATAAACACTATAATTAATTCATTTCACTCTTCTGTGGTTTTAAAGATTCCATCTCCAAAAAACAGCTCTAGATGAGGATGCCACACACTGCATTAACATTATTCCTATAAACATTAAAAATAAATGTAATAAACACAACTTTATATTAATGTATGAAGAAAAGATTAGAACTTAAATTTACTTTTTTAATTATAAATTTGCCTACACATAAAATATTGATGCATTTGACGCTTAGATGATCAAAACAGTGGTAAGATACAATATCTAATTGTATATTTATGTAAGTTAATGTTATATTTGTGACAGGCAATCTGTTTTTTGGGTTCAAGTGTCTGGCTTTACACTCTCCAGGCCTGTCATACAAAATAAAAATGAGTGACTACCGTGTTTCCCCGAAAATAAGACCTACTCTGAAAATAAGCCCTATCATGATTTTCAGGCTGCTCTGTAATATAAGCCCTAATCCAAAAATAAGCCCTAGTCAAGATTGACTGCTGAAAAGTAAGGCACCTAAGGCCAGGTTTACACTTCACGCAATGCGACGCATGTGCTCAAAACATCCATTAAATTCCCAGGACACCTTGTCACAATATCTCTGAAAAGGATGTTTAATGATTACATCCATCAATTCTGGGGATTTGCCCATTCCAGCATTACATCATGAAAGAGATATCAAGTATAAATCTAAGAATTCTAAATGTGCAGAGAGCTGGAATATTATAAATTGAATGTGTTCTGTGTGGCAATCCTGCTTGCCGCTACTGTCAGGTCAGGAGGAAGCCCCAGAAGTACGTAGAGATTTAACAACTAGGTCAGTTTTAAGATAACGTTAACAACAGTCTGTTTTAATGATAAAGTAAACTACGAAGTTAAAGCGGACATTTTGAGTTTAAAGCTGTAATTTCCACTTTAATCACAAAATAGACATTTTTATTATGCCCTTATTTTTTTTCTCTGTGGCTCAAATATGGCGCTGTACATTCTGATGGTATTGTAAAGGTGCAAAAAAAAAAAGACAGCACAGATGGTATGTGAGACTTTTAAAATATATTTTGTCATTACTTTGGGGAAATTGTAATGCTTGAATATCAAAGCACCACGAATGCATTTGTATGTCGCCATTTTGCTTCACCACATTGAACCATTCATCAAACATCGAAGCATGCACATCGATTCTGGAGGATCCTAAAAGTGGCTGGAGTAGCAAGAAATTCAGGCTAGAATTCAGGGCTTAAATGTGGAGAGTTATGACAATATTCAAGAAGAAAATGACATGATTGTATTTGGATAAATGTACATTGTTGTACATGAATAAATAAAGATATACATTGAAAATAAGCCCTAGTGCATCTTTTGGAGCAAAAATTAATATGAGACCTGGTCTTATTTTTGGGGAACCACGTTATGATGGTGTGGGTCAGCTCCACACTACTGGGTCCTTCCGGGAGCCTCTTGAACCTGCTACTGCTGCTGATAATGTAACCAAGGGATGAGCCTAGCAGGTGACGACACATATATCCAGCCAAGGGTTAGGTTCAAAGTGAATTATGCTTTTATTAAAATCCAAAAACAGTGTTCACGAAGTGTTTTGTGTCACAAAGTCTCCAATAAATAAATAAATCCATAAAAATAAGTGATGATGGAGGTTTAAATTCAAATAATTAGATCCATAAAAAACCTGGAAGGAATCTTCTTTAAAAACGCAGTCCCCAATGCTCCCCTTTAAAACTAACACCTCTCCTGCTTATCCTATTTGGACCTCGCAACACAGAGAGACGTCAACCAATAGGTACAGACAACCTTCTGATTTACTCATGTCTCCGTTGCCCATCACGTGGTGATCCACAGGGCTCCACTGAGCATGCATTCCCTTGACCATTGCTGCCTTCACCGACTTTGCAGGGGTCCCTCTGTTGTAATGTGTTGCTCCTGTTCCCATGCTCAACAGGAGTAACCCTCAGCCTCCTCATGCATCAGTCACACACTCCTTTCACTGGGGCTCCATTCCCATCCACCTACTTCCTCCCAGCACACTGGCTATCAATTACTCCTGTCCTTTTCTTTCATCCTTTAACCTCCACTCTCTTTCATTCAATTTCCTCTCGTCCTCCTTCTGTCGTGTACAGGCTCCTTTTAATACTGCTGCCTAATTGCCCATTAAGGTGCCTCACTGATCCGCCTTCCTGCATCTGTGTGTGGCATGATCAGCCTGCACCTCAATTAACCATTCATCAAAATGCATTTGCGCACACCTACACCTGATTGGGGTGTGATTATTTATTTAAAAAGTCGCCCTGCGCCACGGACCACTCATGACAGTAACTTACATTAGGTTGATGAACATAACCAATGTTTCCATAATCCCTTTACAACTGTATTATGCTAAAATCACAGTACACACAGCTCACTTTTACTCTTCTCATTTAAATTAAGTAAAGTCGCTGGTGGACTCCTTTCCTGGACCTGAACTTTTGATCATTCACTTCCTACCACTTCTACAAAGCATTTTGTCCCCCTGAGTAAATGGAATGTTCTTATAGTCCACAAATCTACAGTATATTCATCTTTAATATTAACCCTAACTCCCTAACTGGATGAAAGAAGGATTTCCTGGTGGGAAAAGAATAGCCCAGCAAAGGAGGGTGGTACAGGAAAGAAATAAAAGCAAAGTAACATTAAAATGAGTAATGAGTTAGGAGGAAGATTGCAACATTCTCCCAGAATGTTAAGAGTGCAGCCTAGAAAATGAGAAAGATGCCTTGGAGAGCAGAAAAGCTGAGAGACGACAAAACTTGATCACAAGAGAAATGGAATAATATTGTATAAGATAGAACTGACAGACATTCAGTTGTATCACTCTGCTCTCTTAGATGGCAAAATATAGTCCCAGAGCAGAAGGAATGTGATTTTGTGGCTTTGTTAACTGAGGCAGCTCAGATTTTGCCTAAGAGACCTGTTACTTTAATGGTTATAGAAGGCTTGGGCTGCAATGGTTTGTGGAGCTTTTAGAGGGGATTGTGGTTCATACCAGAGACATTATAGACAAATCCTGATATTAGAAGTAACTCTGGGCTTGGGTGTGACTGATTCTAGCAGCATGTGTAAAGCTACATTAAGGAAGAGAACACTGAGTCTATAATGAGGAATGTTGAAATGCTTTCAGGTAATGTGGATAAACTGACAGCTCTCAAGGAGAGTCATGGTATATTTGGGTACAGTAACATTTAACTTATTACGGACAGC